>NC_091434.1:70709448-71009448 GCF_964237555.1 Oryctolagus cuniculus | reverse complement strand
CTGTTAGGAAAATTGCTCTTTGGGTTCTCCTGTGTCTGTTCTCCTACCTGGCGCTTAGGGACCCTGATTTGATTTGGCAGAGGAAACTCAACCAGGCGAGTCCCAAGTTTCGTGGCAGAGAGCAGGCAGGTCTCCCATCACACATCTCATTATAGCCGGGGAATGAAAGCCTTTAGATGCCACAGATTATAACCAATGAGCCACCCCAGGTGTTTAAGCAGTGGAATAATGGTCTTCATTTTGAGTTCTGAACATCATGAAGGAGGGGCTCCATTATTTTCCTGATCCTTGTGAGAAATCAGGATCTGAGAAACCAGGGACCTGCTACAAGAAAGTCCTCAAAAGACAACCTGCTGGACAGCAGCCGTGGGAGGTTCAGGGAATCAAGTGGTGCTGGGGCTTCTGAACGCGTGACAGAGAGAGGTTCTGGTCACCGCAGCAGGCAGTACAGTGGCACAGTGGCCGGGGCGGGGGGTTGTAGGAATATAGAATTGGGTTTGGGACAGTTCTGGGGTGCTAATGACACACACAGAAAGCTAACTGACAGTAGTACATTGTCTGCAGCTAGAGATGTAAATCTGGGATGATTTCCATGAGGCCATGGGAATAAAGTAAACGAGAGAGGCAAGAAGACAGAAATGGCTCTTTTTACAAGTCACTGCGAGGTGTGGTTTCGGCTGTGCACTCCCTGGAGGTCGCTCTTGTTAGAGTACTGGGCCATCTCGCTGACTCAGGAAGCTGAGAGTCAAGTACAACTTGTCTCTTAGTGGACAGGAAGCAGGGAGTGAGTAAATGGACATGGTTGGGAGACATAGAAAGCAGGAGATAAGAATTAGTCATGCAGTTATTGTATGAACCACAAGTGGCTAACACAGTACAAACAAGAAATGTTCCAGGATTGGAGATACTAATATTACCAAGGAGTAAGGGGCTTCATGTTGGCCTCCCATGTGGGTGGCAGAGGCCCAAACACTTGGGCCATCTTCCACTGCTTTTCCCAGGCCATTAGCAGGTAGCTGGATCAGAAGTGGAGCAGCTGGAACTTGAACCAGTGCCCCTATGGGATGCTGACATTGCAGGTGGCTGCTTTACCCACTCCGCCACAACGCAGTCCCAAGCAGAGATTTTTTTTTAAAGATTTATTTATTTGAAAGACATAGTTACAGAAAGAGGTAGAGATAGAGAGGTCTTCCATCTGCTGGTTCACTCCACAGATGGCCACAATGGCCAGAGCTGCGCTGATCCGAAGCCAGGAGCCAGGAGTTTCTTCCAGGTCTCCCACATGGGCGCAGGGACCCAAGCACCTGTGCCATCTTCTACTGCTTTCCCAGGCCATAGCAGAGAGCTGGATAGGAAGAGAGCAGCCAGGACTAGAACCAGTGCCTATGTGGGATGCCAGCACCTTAGGCCAGGACTTTAACCCGCTGTGCCATAGCGCCAGCCCAAGCAGAGATTTTTAAATCAGATAAATCTGGGTTGAAATCTGTCTTCAACCTTGTAACTAGTCACTTGTTCTAGGGTAAGTCATTTAGCCTCTTTGTTCTCAGTTTTCTCATCTATAAAATGGATATTATAATGGCACTGATTTCTGATATTTTAAGGAGTATAAAATATTGTAGAATGAGAACTCCTGAGGCCAGTAGGCTTAGCCTCTGCCTGAAGTGCCGGCAGCCCTTATAGGCACTGGTTCATGTCCTAGGAGCTCCACTTCCAGCTTTGTGCTAAGGCCTGGGAAAGCAGTAGAAGATGGCCCAAGTGCTTGGGCCCTTGTACTCACGTAGGAGACCTGGAAGAAGCTCCTGGCTCCTGGCTTTGGATTGGCCCAGCTCCAACCATTGCAGCCATTTGGGGAGTGAACTAGCGGATGGAAGCTCTCTCGCTCAGTCCGGAAGAGGGAGGTATGAAGACTCTAAGGTGGGAGTGTCCTTTTTGCGTGTGGGAAGCCAAAGATGTAAAGGGTTCTCTGTTGTTGTAAGTAGTAGCTCTAGAATATGTGGAGTAACGGTTTACAGGTTAAATATAGAACGCCCTGTTGAACTTGAGTAGATGCTCGTGGGTAGAATACAGGCGGAGTGCAAGATCGCATTGTGATTCTGTGAAGGGCTAGAAATTGCATACTAATGTGTTATCATTTCCACAGAGAATAGAGCAGCCGTTGATGAGTCTTGCCATGAGAGAACTGATTAAATGTAAGGAAGAACTTCTTAACGGAAGGGCGGTTAGACACTGGAACCGCTCTGCGTGGGAGGCTGTGGAATTTTGCTCCCTTGTGATGGTTAAAAAGAGGCAGCAGCTGTTGTGGGCAGCACAGTCTCACAGAAAGCTGCCGTGCAGAGGGTGGATAGAAACAGGGTGGGGGGACTCCTGAGGGTCCAGATCCTGGGAGGGACTCCTTTTTTGGTCTGTAGAAGCAGAGTGAAATAACTGGTTACTCCTGTGAGGAGCAGGTGCTGGTTCTCTTAGGCTGGTTAGAACCGTGTTGATAGAACCTGGAAACAGTGTTTCAAATGTATCTTTTTTCTGCTTGCATTGGAACTGCTGGAATGACTTAACAAAATGTAGATCCCCGATCTTCCCCCACCTCCCCCAGGAACTACTGAACTTGGAAGGCTTCCGGGAATACGCATCTTGTAGATGGTCCTTATGCAAGCCACAGTTTGAGAACCAAGATCACATGACCAGTGTGGTCTGACCTGGCGGTACACGTCTAAGCATGGAAAAGGAGAGTGGAGACGAGATGCAGAAGGATGTCCTAGAGCAGGTGGAGAAAAAAACTGGAGTTCTCGGGTTACTACCTTTTGGCGAATACTCCCGTTACAACTGTCTTGCCTTTGTGTCCTGAAACCATTTCTATTCATTCTTGTTTTCTCTTCTTGAAGTTTTCTACCAATTTTTTTTTCAATAGACTAGTACCTTTTCCTAAGCCAAAGAGAAGGATTCCCATCCCACCCGCCATTACTCATTCGGGGCAGACTGGGGACCTGTTCTATGCCAAGCTGCTACGGAGCAGCCAGCCAGCCTTTCTCAAAGCTTCCAGAAAGAAATAGTGAGGCTGGTGTGATACAATAAGGAAAAGAGTTCGGGGTCAGCTAGGAAGCACCTCAAGGCCATTTCATGTTGCAAAGGCACCCAGTGATTCCCAAGTTCCACCTGCTTGGCTTGCTGTTGTGAAAGTCCTTTATAAGAAAGAACTAAGAAAGAAGTACTATTAAGTAAAACATTTGAGACAAGCTAACAGCAGGGGTTACACCTCAGCTCTTGGTCCCTTTTGGATTCCTCTGGTAGCTTCTTCCAAGCTGTGGGCTACCCATCCCTGTTCTCCCAGTAGGAGAACATGCATGTCTGTGTCTATTTCAAGCTCTTTCCAAATGACCTCCTGTTGGTAAATGATCCCGTCATTACTAAGATGTCCCGTACCTCGAATTCCTCTTACCTTCCCCAGTCTCCTCTGCCTCCTTTCAAGTTGACTCAAGGTGGATAACTTGGCTTCCCTGACCTGTGACTGCTCCGTGTCAGACACAGAACCCCATCTTGTCTCTACGGGACGCAGTGCACTTGGGGTCAGGGGACTAGCCTGCTCCTTGCCAAATGTGGTCTCTGAACCATGCCCGTGCCTACCCTTTGAGCATCTCAGTGGCCATTTCAGCACAAGTGAGGTTCATCCCCCTGTAAGCCCAAACCCTGAGCAGGCTGCAGCCAGTCTGCTTCTGCTGATTCCAAACTTACTCTAAAAGTTTCTTCCTGTGGATTGACACAAACGAATTTTTTCCCCTGGCAGAGCAGCTTGGTTTGATGTGGGTTATTTGACTACAAAAGCCCAGAGGCCAAGTCTTTACTTAGAAATATTAGGAATCAGCAACACAAATGAGTGGAGTTTTTGTGAAAAGTTAAAATTTAAAGGAGGGAGTTCACAAAAGATCCCATTAGCCAAGCCTCACCAATAACCAGTCTGATTTCTCAGGCAAGAAGGCAGGCTAATCATCTGCCATCGGTTTCAAAAGGCCCAGGGACACTTTAAAAGCTACCGCCCATTGAAAAATGTCTTTAGAGAACTTCCTGCCGTGTCTGAAGTCTTTCCCATTAACTAAATGTTCAAACTGAGATCAGCGTATGACATCGCGAACAAAGTGCTAATCATAAATGTGTTTTTCCAAAGGGCAAAGTGTGGGCCCATTCTGATGCTCAACTACAGAGAATCGGAAAGCGGCTGAAATGTAGTAAGCAACACTGGGAGGTGTGTATTCTCATCTACATGTAACAGATGAGGCCTCTGAAGCTCAAAGAAGGCAAATAACTTTCCCAAAGTCACACGGAGCTGGAATTCAATGTGTTAAAAATAGGGTTCCCACACCCCAAAGTAGAGCTTAGGGGGTAGGCAGCATTGAATTAGGGGTGCCGCAGCCTGTCAATAGACCTGCACTACAGTCTAGTGTCTGGTTATATTCGTATGATCACTCGGGGACAGAATCTATCAACCAAGTGTGTACCTGGAGCTCGGTGTTGACATGGGTGTAGCAGACCCAGCTTGGGTTTAGCCTGTGCTTGCCTGAGCACTTGGCCTTGTCTTACTAGGTCTGAAGGACTAGGGGCCCCAACTGAGATCATGCACACTGTGTATGGGCCCACGACAGGGTCCTGGGGGATGGGGCTACAGCCCAGCTTTGTGAGCCTGAAGACCAGCAGACGCGGTACTCTCCATTCAGAACCGCTGCAGGTTCCAAGACCGCATCAGGAGACCCCCAGGAGCTGTGCGGGCTGGGGCGCGCTGACCTCTTGGCTGCCTCCTCCCCTCTGCTCCTGAGGCTGCAGTGCGGCTCTGTTAACCCCAGGTTGTCCACTTGATATCTCTTCCTCCTCCTCCTCCTCCATTCCAGTTGTAGCATCCCCCAGCACTTCCTCCTGTGCCACAAACCCAAGGTCTCCCAGCAGTCACAATGCTGGAGTAAGGGGAAGCCCCTTTGTCCTCTCTGCTCTCTATCCTAGCTTTGTGCAGAGGTATACTTGGGAAGCAGCTGTTGATAACTCAAGTACTTGGGCACCTGCCATCCCACCCTAGCCTTTGTGGGTATTTGGGGAATGAACCAGTGGACTGGGAGAGTTCTCTCTCTTTCTCTCAATGCCTCTGGCTTTCAACTGAATAAAAGGAGTAAAAAGTTAAAAGAATACACAACACACAGTATACAACAGATCTATGAGTTTTAAACTTTGCAGTTTTTCAGAATATATTAAAATATATATATTTCAAGGCCTTACACACAGAGATTCTGATTTGATAGGTCTGGTATTTGGAGCCTGGATGCTGCACTTCTGTTTTTATTTTAATTTTATAGGCTAAGGCATACACACACAGAAAGAGAGAGAGAGAGAGAGAGAGAGAGAGAGAGAGAGAGAGTTCTTATCCCCAAATGCCTGCAATGGCCAGGACTCAACCAAAACTGAAGCTAGGGGCCGGGATAGGATGCAGGTCTTGAACATGGGTGGCAGAAACCTAATTAGTTCAGCTGCCACCTGCTGCCTCTCAGGCTCTCCTACGGTAGGAAGCTGGAGTCGGGAGCTGAGCCAGAGCTGCACTCAGGAACCCTGTTGTGGGATGCGGGCATCTTTATTTATTTATTTATTTATTTATTTATTTATTTTTTTTTGACAGGCAGAGTGGACAGTGAGAGAGAGAGAGAGACAGAAAGGTCTTCCTTTTGTTGTTAGTTCACCCTCCAATAGCTGATCTGATGGCAGGAGCCAGGTGCTTCCATGTGGGTGCAGGGCCCAAGCACTTGGGCCATCCTCCACTGTACTCCCGGGCCGTAGCAGAGAGCTGGCCTGGAAGAGGGGCTACTGGGACAGAATCCGGCGCCCCGACCGGGACTAGAACCCGGTGTGCCGGCGCCGCAGGCAGAGGATTAGCCTAGTGAGCCAGCACCGGCCATCGCGGGCATCTTAACTGCAGGGCTAAGCACCCATTCCTAGAAGCCATGCTTTAAATAATCCTGTGCCAGGATTTTGCACAGAGTTGGATTGAAGGGCAGGCATTGCCCTAGTGGTCAAGACATTCCACTCATGCTCCCCCCTCGTAAGTCCTGGCTCTCCTGCCAATTCCAGCTTCCTGCTAAGGTGCATGCTGGGAGGCAGCAGGTGATGGCTCAATAGTTGGGTCCCTGCCACCTACATAGGAGACTTGGACTGAGTTCTGGGTGCTAGATTTAGCCTGATCCTGCCCCAACTATTGCAGAAATTTGGGAGTGGATCAGTGGATGGAAGAGGGGTGTGTGTGTGTGTGTGTGTGTCTGTGCCTTTCGAATAAATGAATTTAAACAGTGGACAAAGGCCTGTACAGAGCATGGCTGGTTAGAGGAATCTTCTCAGAGCAGCCGCTGTCCAGTCTAGGTGGTTTTCCCTTCTGGAGGAGGTTTCTCCTCTGAGGAGCCCTCTTACCTTCCAGGAGCCCCGCCTCCAGCACCATGCTCCCTCCTCTTTGGCTCACAGCCCTCACAACTGCGTCTGTCCATGTCAGAGCCGGCTGAGTGGACACCATCTTTCTAATAGTAGCTGCTGGTGGCTGGGCTCTTGCCGCACCTAAACTTTATGCACACAGGCGCTCCAGGTACACTGCTGCCTTCTCCATCAGAGCTTGGAGAACTATTCCTTCAGGGATGGACACTGAGGCCCCTGGGTGGCCCAGATGCTGCAGCTGGTGGCAGAGGCAGGGTCTGCAACCAGATCCACTGGACTCCCAAACCATACGCAATTTCTATGCTATGTACATCTCTAAGTATTGCTCCAAAAATGGGCTCGAAGTCAATCTGTGGTTTTGTGTGTGTGTGTGTGTGTGTTTTTTTTTTTTTTTTGCAGGGCATGATATTTTATTTTTTAAAAAATTGTCCCAGAATGAGCATGAGGACCAGCATACACACAATGATGGCTTTTCTCTTAGATACTAATGTTGCAGTATTTTTATATACTGAAATGTTTCAAAAGGACCAAGAACTAAAGGATAAAGATAAACCAAGGATAAAGAACTTAGATGAAAATGAACAATAATAATTCTAGTGTCCTACCCCCTCAGAATTAATTTAAGTCCCTTTCAAATCAGCGGCATTGTAATAGCATGTAGTTATAAAGAACTTAAGTTCTCTTATTTTGTTTTAAAGATTTATTTTACTTATTTGAAAGAGTTACAGAGAGAAGTAGAGCCAGAGAGAGAGGTATTCCATCTGTTGGTTCACTCCCCAAATGGCCACAATGGCCAGAACTGAGCCAGTCCAAAGCCAGGAGCCAGGAGCTTCTTCCAGGTCTCCCATGTGGGTGCGGGGACCCAAGGACTTAGGCCATCTTCTGCTGCTTTCCCAGATCACTAGCAGAGAGCTGGATCAGAAGTGGAGCAGCTGGGACCTCAACCGGCACTACAGGCCAAGATCCTAACCCACTGCGCTACAGCATCGGCCCCTTCAGTTTTGTTAGAAGCAGGCAGCCTGGGGCTGGCACTGTGGCGCAGCGGGTTAACGCCCCAGCCTGAAGTACCAGCGTCCCATATGGGCGCCAGTTCTAGTCCCAGCTACTCCTCTTCCGATCCAGCTCTCTGCTATGGCCTGGGAACGCAGTAGAAGATGGCCCAAGTCCTTGGGCCCCTACACCCGCATGGGAGACCCAGAAGAAGCTCCTGGCTTCTGGCTTCGGATCAGTGCAGCTCTGGCCATTGCAGCCAATTGGGGAGTGAACCATTGAGTAGAAGACCTCTCTCTCTCTCTGCCTCCCCTCTCTCTGTGTAACTTTTTCAAATAAACAAGAAGGAGGCATCCTGACCGCCTAGTTCCTTGGACTTTCATCTTTAGCTTTTTAAATTTAAGCTATGTCCACTTTGGCTAAAGACATCTCAGATGGGTTCCGTGCTACCATTGCACAAATTTAGTGATCTGAAGTTTGAGTCGCTATGGGACCAGTAAGCACTACGCTTTTCCAAGGATTTGAAAGTCACATTTATATGACTATTTTTATGATGGTTTGATTTTCTCCTCCGCCTCCTCCTTTAAGTAAAATCAGTCTGTGTTTCTGCTGATTGCTCATTCTCAGCAGCATGCGATCATTTGTTTCTTGAAACTTGAGTTGTGTCTGAAGTTTGCCTGGACTGAGAGGTGGAGGTGGCCTCATCTTCAGCCCAGTGCAGAAGCTTTAAATGCTAAGAATATATGCGAATCAGGGCAACTGTGGCTTTATTTTTGAGTTTTTTAATTGGGAAAAACTTGCAAAGATAAAAAATAGCACAAAGAGTACTTATATTGCTATCATTTTATTCCACTTGCTTGCTTTATTTACATGTTGCTCCCCTGCTTCATAGACATGTGTATAATGTAACTTAAAAAATGTATCTGAAAGGCAGAAAGAGAGAGAGAAGCAGAAGGAGCTCCCAACCACTGGTTCACTCCCTAAATGTCCACAGGGAGAGGAGCCCGGCTGGTGCCAAAGTAGGAAGCCAGGATTACCACTAGGTCTCCTGTGTGACAGAACGCACCCACTGACGTCATCACCGCCGCCTCTGAGGATCTGTGCCAACAGGAAGCTGGAGCCAGGAGCCAGAGCTGGAAACAACTCAGGTACTCCAGTGTGGGGTGGGGTTGTCTTAGCTGCTAAGCTGAACACTTGCTCTCTGTAACAGAGTTTTTTTTTTTTTTTTTTTTTTCTGAACCCACTTGAGGTTATGCTGTATGTTTTATGGCCCTTTACCCTTAACTATTTCAGTATGTGTTTCCTAAAAACAGGGATACCATATTGCATAACTGTAACCCTTGGCAAAGCAGCTGATTGATCCTCATGCATCTGTTTTGTTCTTTGACTTCTGTATGTCCTTTCCAGCGTTCCCCTGCCTCCAGCACAGGATGTTGCATTGTCCAATATTGCACTTTGTCACCGTGTTTCCTCAGTGTCCTTTAATCTGGCTTTATGATGTCGATTCCCCCGTGCCCCTCCCCCACCCCGCCCTCACACGGTATTCTCCCTCTGTGAATGTCCTCCACATTGTTGCAGTCAGAGTCCACCTGCTGCCTAAGTGAGCACGGCTCAGCTCGCTGCCACCGTTTGCATGTCGTGATCCTCACTGTGGGATGTTTCCTGAGCGCTGCCCAGGTGACGCACGTCCCATGTGGGCTGTGGCATCTGCAGCTGTGCGACATCATTTGGGTGCATTGTGCTCATCCCAACAAAGTGTGGTGCAGTATCTCCATGGGCCAGTTGCTCTTTGGGGTTTCCCTCCTTGCAACTCGTAAGCGGTATGTGGGAGGTCACTTCAGGACTGTGCAAATAGCCCAACAGCAACTCTGATAACAGCGTTTTCCCTGGGCCAACCATTGCACATGGCAGATGGGGCCACTTGTCGTGCGAGGGAGGCTGCTGTTTCTCAGGACCCAAGCACTCCCTTGGCTTGCAGCCCTCTCCCGGGTACAGGCTACCGGGAGCAGAATCCGACCTGAGGTCGTTAATGCTGTATCAGGAAGGTGCAGATGGAACTGGAACAGAGAAGAAGAAGGAGGAAAGAGAGTTCCTTGGCAGACCCCACTTCGGGTGGTGAACTCTCTCCAGAAGCCTGGCTTGGCACCAGGAAGAGGAGACTCGGGGCTGGGGTGCTAGGACAGGAGGAAAGTTACCGGCACTGCACTGGCGGGAGAAGCGTGGCCTGCTTCGGTGGGGTCGGGGGCCCAGGCTCTTGTCTTTGCAGGGTTCTCGGTGGGTAGCGGCATCCTGGCGCACATGAGCAAGGATGCACTTGACAGTGGGGCCAGCAGCTGCTCGGGCTTTCCAAACGACTGCAAACCCCCAGAGCCTCATGACAAAGCAGAACAAATCCTCACTTGGTTTGCTTCAGAGCCCCAGAGGAGCGGCTTGAAGGGAAGGGTCTCCTCTCCAGACCCCAAACTGGACATGGCTGTTCCAGGACCAAGAGGCAGCTCGGGGGCCTGGCAGAGCTGGGCTGTGCTGGAAACACAGAAGTGTCCAACTGTACCCCGAGAAGCGTCCCTGAGGCCCGAGGAGCCAGCTTTCCATTAAGCCTTCTGCAAATCTGAATGAAGGAGCACATAAAAGTCTTCTCTAATACATTTTATTGTAGGAACCCAACACGGGCTGAAGAGGTACTCCCCTGTGACTGGCAGGTCCCCAAAGATGAGCTGAGGGTTCTTCGCCCAGTTGGGAAGGGATCCTGGAAATCAACAATGCACAGGCGGTTTTCCATCCACCCACCACTGAGCCGGAGATGGAGAGGCGCGGAAACTCCCCACGAATAGCAGGGGGAATTGTTCTGTTCTGAGCAGATGAACAGAGAAGCGGTTTTACGTTTCCTGTCATTAAGACACTGTGTAGTCTCTAATGATTATCTGTAAATACGCAATCCAGGAGCTACAGAAAGAAAGAGCTTTTCTTTACCTTCACTCTGGAGAAAGAAAACAAAGGAACATAAACTGGCCATTTATTAGAATGAATCGCACGTCTGTGAGGTGTGCGGCTACCAGATGTGGCATTTCACCTTGACCTTGGGCTGTGTATCTGGGACATAGTATGAACCCCAGGGCAATTCAACACTTCTCTATGCCCTCTATCTTGAGCTTACAGAGAATAGGTCGGTAAAAGGGAAAAGGTTGGAGAGAAACTTACTGGCAAGTGCACCCGGGGCTGGGGGTGGGGGTGGGGAACAAGAGCGCACACCTCAGGACAGGAGCACCTGCTCTCTGGGGGTTCCCACAGTTCCCTCTGCCTAGGCGATGCCTGGTACCAGGGAGGACCCAGCGCCTCAGCAGATCTGTGCCAGGGGATTGCGGATGGAAGCAGCAGGGCTGTTTCTGAGCCAGTGCGCACACCTCTGGGAGCAGTTGAGATTTCTGTCGTTTAAGGCATTCAACGGTTGGACTCTCACTCACCCATTGAAAATGCTCCCCAGGATGCTACTGAACTGTCGGGCAGGGGTTTTCCGGTCCAGAGAAATGCAGGGGCTGGATGGTGCGCTGCAGGGAGGGGTGGCAGAGGGGGCCGCTCTGCCTGCCCGTCCTGACAGGAGCTTTGTGTCTGACAGCCCGCGGTCCCCTCGCGGGCAGTGGGCCTACTCAGAGCAACGTGGAGGGAATGCTGATTCCCTGGGGCCGGGGCTTGGTAGGGAATGAGGAATCATCGTGAGACGTCTGTTTTATGAATGTGTACCCTAATAGTTTTCAAAAAAAGCGTTAGAACAACTTTGGTTTATTCCCATGGGCCATCCATCTGGAGCCTGTTGCTGTTGACTTTATACATAATTCTAACAAGCTGTTTAAGCTCTCAGCAAACAATGTAGCAGGAGCTACTACAGATGGATAAACTGATAACAGCAGGTGACAACAAGAGGGGAGGCAGGAAAGCTGTGATTGTCCCAAGAGCTCAAAGCCAACTGTCTGGACTCATTGAGTGCAAGGTTCCATAGCCCTGGGAGTCGTACGTCTGGTCCAGACTCAGCTATTGGTTGATATTTTTATTGATGACCCTGCAAATCAAGGAGAAGGCAAAATCATGTTCATTTTGCCTTGTTAAGGAATTTGAAATGCATTTGTTGCAAGGATCTTTGTGTCACCTCACTTTTTAAACTGTCAGGTTTTGTGTTTAAATGACTGAACTTTCAAGTACGTGGTGACTTAATCATTTAGAATGACTCATGGTGCAAGGTGCAGCCAAGACCGGTAGCAAAGTTTCAGCTTGCACACAGTTGTGTTTGGGGTTTAAATCAGTCGACTCTTGGCACAAATTATACTTCTCATGTTGAAAGGTGTAATTTGTGGCTTCACACAGACCTTTGCAAATAGCACTCACATGATTCATACAGCAGTGAGTCAGGACCACAGGACCAGTTTTCCCCCGGGAGCCCATGTAGGTGGACAAACAAGTGACCAAATGGATTTCCCAAAATTAAAAATTTCCCCAAAATTAAAAAAAAAAAGGATTTAGAAACCTAATTCAAGGTGTTTGATCTGAATTTTGAGACTGCTTTTTTTTTTTTTTTTTTTTTTTTTGAGACTGTTTTTGGTTTTGTGGGTTGTATCCCAGGCCCCTGGGGTTGACTGGATGTAGGACATGCTGACCACTGGTTTTTGGCTGTGCGGAATCTAGTCCCTTGTGTCACTTAGAGGGAATCCTGGGAGAAAGCTGGGCTCAACCTCTCACTGTAGAAGGCAGAGGGGCCTAAGCATCTCTCCTAGCCCTGAGTGGATACAGGCACAGGACCCAGGCCCGGCCTTGACCTTTGAACCCTCAGGGGGTGCTAATCATTGGTCAAGTCTACATTATTCCTCTGCCTGCGGCGCCGGCACACAGGGTTCTAGTCCTGGTCGGGACGCCGGATTCTGTCCTGGTTGCCCCTCTTCCAGGCCAGCTCTCTGCTGTGGCCCGGGAGTGCAGTGGAGGATGGCCCAAGTGCTTGGGCCCTGCACCCCATGGGAGACCAGGAGAAGCACCTGGCTCCTGGTTTTGGATCAGCGCGATGCGCTGGCCGCAGTGGCCATTGGAGGGTGAACCAACGGCAAAGGAAGACCTTTCTCTCTGTCTCTCTCTCTCACTGTCCACTCTGCCTGTCAAAAAAATTAAAAAAAAAAAGTCTACATTATTTTAATGAGAGAGGTGGGCAGTGTCAGGGTAGGAGATTAAGGGTTTCCTTAGAGAGACAGAAGCAAGATAGCGTTAGCCTGTGATGTGTGACATGGGTGTATGTGTGTGGGTGTGACTGTATGTGTGCGTGGTATGTGTTTATGTGTGTCTGCTTGACAGAAGGCATCTTACTGTCACACCTTCAGGTAAAGCTGATAATGAGCCAAGAAAAATGGAGACAGTAGGACCAGAGAGAAACCATAGACCTCCCTAATATTTATATACTAGGGTAGGACAAGGCCTGGGTCTGGTGCTCCAAAAGGCAAATAAATGTAGTAAATCATATAAGACTGGGGCCGGCGCCACGGTGCAGAAGGTTAATCCTCTGTCTGTGGTGCCGGCATCCCATATGGGCGCTGGTTCTAGCCCTGGCTGTTCCTCTTCCAATCCAGCTCTCTGCTGTGGCCTGGGACAGCAGTGGAAGATGGCCCAGGTCCTTGGGTCCCTGAACCTGCATGAGAGACCAGGAAGAAGCTCCTGTCTCCTGGCTCCTGGCTTTGGATTGGCACAGTGCTGGCTGTTGCGGCCATTTGGGGAGTGAACCAACGGAAGGAAGACCTCTCTCTCTCTCTCTCTCTCTCACTCACTGTCTGTAACTCTACCTGTCAAAAAAAATAAATAAAATATTTTAAAAAATCATATAAGACTAAGAGTCAAAGGGAGCACATAAACAAGTCTAGTACCTGCTAATACTAACCGATAGAATAAATAAAGGGGAGAGTGATCCAACATGGGAAGCGAGATACTCAGCAGACTCATAGAATGGCAGATGTCCTAAACAGCACTCTGGCCTCAGAATCAGCCCTAAAGGCATTCGGATCTGGCTGAAAAGCCCATGAGAGTATTTCAGGCATGGAAAGCCAAGACACTCTGGCAAAAAAAAAAAAAAACAAAAACAAAAAAAAAAAAAAACACAACTAAATGAAAGATCTCTGCGAGTGAGATCCCAGTGGAAAGAACAGGTCTTCAAAGAAGGAGGTACCGACAGAGGACTCTTCCGGAACACGTGATTCACAGCGGACCTGCGTGGAGAGTGTGGGAGCCCACAGTTCGGGACACCAGCGGCAGACTCAACACACCAGCGCTGGAACGCGAGGTGAGCCGAACCTCAATAGCCTGAGACACCGGCAGGCAAGCGGAGAGAGGAGACTAGAGGGAACCACCCCGGGGGGGGGGGGGCGGGAAGTTCACCAGGCTAACTGGAAGAGAGAGAGAGAGAAAAAAAAAGGTGACTGGTACAGACGCGGGTTTCTCTCTCTCCGCTCACCTCTCAAGGGCGAGCAAGACAAAGAGCAGGCGCCATCTTGGACATACGTCATAAGCAGAGCGACCTCAGGTCTGCACCGGCCCTGAGCCTAGCAGAAAAACCTGACTCTGGGCGGGGCGAATTAACAGGAGATTAGGACCTAGTAAATTTGTGGTGCTACTGAACTGAGACTGTGAAAAAAGAGACGGTGGGGGAGAGAACTCACGGAATTCACGTGAGCACTCTCCAGAGATGCTACAATTCTGTAACTTTGGCAACCCAGTGGGAGACTGAAGGAGAATTTGAACCCACTCTGAGGGCCGAACAGATTCCCTGTGTGGTCCTTGGGAAAGAGCTTCCGATCTCTGGCTCCTGTGGGTATATCATTTGCCTGCTAACTACCTCCAACTTCGTTCAGCTGTCCAGAATTACTTCCCTTTTGAATCAAAAAAAAAAAAAAAAAAAAAAGAAAGAGAGAGAGAGGTTTACCACGCCTAACCTGGGAGTGTCACCTTTGGCACACCAAACAGAGCTCTCAGGCCACACCCATCTCAAGCCCTAAGGCTCCATCAAAAACAGATAGTCCACTTAATCTAGAGTCATAGTATAACAAGAAAAAGCACCACAGTGAAGAAACCAAATATCTCCAATATGCCAAATAACAAACGCAAAAACCGAGGTAATAAAAACAAGGAAGTCACCATGACGCCCTCAAATGAAAAAGACACCCCAATTCAAGATCATGAAGATGATGACATAGAAGAAATGCAAGAAGCAGATCTCAAAAAATTGATAAGAACATTAAGAAGTTCTCAAAAACAAATTCTTGAACTACATAAAGCCTTAATGGACAAGATAGAAAATCTCTCTCGTGAAAATGAAATATTAAGGAGGAATCAAAATGAAATGAAACAACTAGTATAACAGGAAACTGTGATAGTGACTGAAGTGAAGAATTCCATAGATCAAATGAAAAACACAATAGAGAGCCTTACAAACAGAATGGGTGAAGCAGAAGAGAGAATATCGGACTTAGAAGACAGAGAACAGGAAAGGATACAGTCAGACCAAAGAAAAGAAGAGGAAATTAGAAATCTAAAACATATTGTCGGGAATCTCCAGGATACTATTAAAAAACCCAACATCCGGGTTCTAGGAGTTCCTGAAGGCATGGAGAGGGAGAAAGGATTAGAAGGCCTTTTTAGTGAGATATTAGCAGAAAATTTCCCAGGTTTGGAGAAGGACAGAGAAATCCTAGTACAGGAAGCTCACAGAACCCCTAATAAATACGACCAAAAGAGATCCTCACCATGACACGTTGTAATTAAACTCTCCACAGTGAAACATAAAGAAAAGATCCTAAAATGTGCAAGAGAGAAACGTCAGATTACTCTCAGAGGATCTCCAATCAGACTCACAGCTGACTTCTCATCAGAAACTCTACAAGCTAGGAGGGAATGGCGAGATATAGCCCAGGTACTAAGAGAGAACAACTGCCAGCCCAGAATATTATATCCTGCAAAGCTATCATTTGTGAATGAAGGTGAAATAAAGACTTTTCATAGCAAACAGAAATTGAAAGAATTTGTTGCCACTCGTCCAGCCCTGCAAAAGATGCTTAAAGATGTGTTACACACAGAAACACAGAAACACGGTCATCAATATGAAAGAAGGTAAAGGAAGGAAACCAAGGAAGGAAAGCTCACAGCAAAAGATCACAGGGAATTCAAAGCATATATTAGAACTTATCTTTGGCAAATGGCAGGGCAAAGTTACCACTTATCATTAGTCACATTGAACGTGAATGGCCTGAACTGTCCAGTTAAAAGATACCGATTGGCTGATTGGGTTAAGGAACAAAACCCATCTATTTGCTGCTTACAAGAAACACATCTTTCCAACAAAGATCCATACAGACTGAAAGTGAAAGGCTGGAAAAAGATATACCATGCCAACAGAAATGAAAAAAGAGCAGGCGTAGCCATCTTAATATCGTACAACATAAACTTTACCACAAAAACTGTTAGGAGAGACAAAGAGGGACACTACATAATGATTAAGGGATCAATTCAACAGGAAGATATAACAATTATCAATGTATATGCACCTAACTACAGGGCACCGGTTTATCTAAAAGATTTGTTAATGGACTTAAAGGGAGACTTAGACCCCAATACAATAGTACTGGGGGACTTCAATACTCCACTCTCAGAAATAGACAGATCAATAGGACAGAAGATCAACAAGGATACAGTAGATTTAAATGACACTATAGCCCAAATGGATCTAACAGATACATACAGAACTTTCAATCCTACAGCTAAAGATTTTACATTCTTCTCAGCAGTACATGGAACCTTCTCTAGGATTGACCACATACTAGGCCATAAAGCAAGTCTCAGCAAATTCAAAAGAATTAGAATCATACCATGCAGCTTTTCAGACATACTCCACTCTCAGAAATAGACAGATCAATAGGACAGAAGATCAACAAGGATACAGTAGATTTAAACGACACTATAGCCCAAATGGATCTAACAGATATATACAGAACTTTCAATCCTACAGCTAAAGATTTTACATTCTTCTCAGCAGTACATGGAACCTTCTCTAGGATTGACCACATACTAGGCCATAAAGCAAGTCTCAGCAAATTCAAAAGAATTAGAATCATACCATGCAGCTTCTCAGACCATAAAGGAATAAAGTTGGAAATTAGCAACTCAGGAATCCCTAGAGCATACGCAAACACATGGAGATTGAACAACATGCTCCTGAATGAACAATGGGTCATAGAAGAAATCAAAAGAGAAATCAAAAACTTTCTGGAAGTAAATGAGGATAACAGCACAACATACCAAAACTTATGGGACGCAGCAAAAGCAGTGTTAAGAGGGAAGTTTATATCAATAGGTGCCTACATCAAGAAATTGGAAAGGCACCAAATAGATGAGCTTTCAATTCACCTCAAGGATCTAGAAAACCTACAGCAAACCAGACCCAAATCTAGTAGGAGAAGAGAAATAATTAAAATCAGAGAAGAAATCAACAGGATTGAATCAAGAAAAACATTACAAAAAATCAGCCAAACGAGGAGCTGGTTTTTTGAAAAAAATAAACAAAATTGACACCCCATTGGCCCAACTAACTAAATAAAGAAGAGAAAAGACCCAAATCAATAAAATCAGAGATGAAAAAGGAAACGTAACAACAGACACCACAGAAATAAAAAGAATCATCAGAAATTACTACAAGGACTTGTATGCCAGCAAACAGGGAAACCTATCAGAAATGGATAGATTCCTGGACACATGCAACATACCTAAATTGAACCAGGAAGACATCGAAAACCTAAACAGACCCATAACTGAGACAGAAATTGAAACAGTCATAAAGGCCCCCCCAACAAAGAAAAGCCCAGGACCAGATGGATTCACTGCTGAATTCTACCAGACATTTAAAGAAGAACTAACTCCAATTCTTCTCAAACTATTCAGAACAATCGAAAAAGAGGGAGTCCTCCCAAATTCTTTCTATGAAGCCAGCATCACATTAATTCCTAAGCCGGAAAAAGATGCAGCACTGAAAGAGAATTACGGACCAATATCCCTGATGAACATAGATGCAAAAATCCTCAATAAAATCTGACCAATAGAATGCAACAACACATCAGAAAGATCATCCACCCAGACCAAGTGGGATTTATCCCTGGTATGCAGGGATAGTTTAATGTGCGCAAGACAATCAATGTGATACACCACATTAACAGACTGCAGAAGAAAAACCATATGATTATCTCAATAGATGCCGAGAAAGCATTTGATAAAATACAACACCCGTTCATGATGAAAACTCTAAGCAAACTGGGTTTGGAAGGAACATTCCTCAATACAATCAAAGCAATCTATGAAAAACCCACAGCCAACATCCTATTGAATGGGGAAAAGTTGGAAGCATTTCCACTGAGATCTGGGACCAGACAGGGATGTCCACTCTCACCACTGCTATTCAATATAGTTCTGGAGGTTCTAGCCAGAGCTATTAGGCAAGAAAAAGAAATTAAAGGGATACAAATTGGGAAGGAAGAACTCAAACTATCCCTCTTTGCAGATGACATGATTCTTTATTTAGGGGACCCAAAGAACTCTACTAAGAGACTATTGGAACTCATAGAAGAGTTTGGCAAAGTAGCAGGGTATAAAATCAATGCACAAAAATCAACAGCCTTTGTATACACAGACAATGCCATGGCTGAGGAACTTCTAAGATCAATCCCATTCACAATAGCTACAAAAACAATCAAATACCTTGGAATAAACTTAACCAAGGACGTTAAAGATCTCTACAATGAAAATTACAAAACCTTAAAGAAAGAAATAGAAGAGGATACCAAGAAATGGAAAAATCTTCCATGCTCATGGATTGGAAGAATCAACATCATCAAAATGTCCATTCTCCCAAAAGCAATTTATAAATTCAATGCAATACCAATCAAGATACCGAAGACCTTCTTCTCAGATCTGGAAAAATTGGTGCTGAAATTTATATGGAGACACAGGAGACCTCGAATAGCTAAAGCAATCTTGTACAACAAAAACAAAGCCAGAGGCATCACAATACCAGATTTCAGGACATACTACAGGGCAGTTGTAATCAAAACAGCATGGTACTGGTACAGAAACAGATGGATAGACCAATGGAACAGAATAGAAACACCAGAAATCAACCCAAACATCTACAGCCAACTTATATTTGATCAAGGATCTAAAACTAATTCCTGGAGCAAGGACAGTCTATTCAATAAATGGTGCTGGGAAAATTGGATTTCCACGTGCAGAATCATGAAGCAAGACCCCTACCTTACGCCTTACACAAAAATCCACTCAACATGGATTAAAGACCTAAATCTACGACCTGACACCATCAAGTTACTAGAGAACATTGGAGAAACCCTTCAAGATATTGGCACAGGCAAAGAGTTTCTGGAAAAGACCCGGGAGGCACAGGCAGTCAAAGCCAAAATTAACTATTGGGATTGCATCAAATTGAGAAGTTTCTGTACTGCAAAAGAAACAGTCAGGAGAGTGAAGAGACAACCGACAGAATGGGAAAAAATATTTGCAAACTATGCAACAGATAAAGGGTTAATAACCAGAATCTACAAAGAGATCAAGAAACTCCACAAAAACAAAACCAACAACCCAATTAAGAGATGGGCCAAACCTCAATAGACATTTTTCAAAAGAGGAAATCCAAATGGCCAACAGGCACATGAAAAAATGTTCAAGGTCATTAGCAATCAGGGAAATGCAAATCAAAACCACAATGAGGTTTCACCTCACCCCGGTTAGAATGGCTCACATTCAGAAATCTACCAACAACAGATGCTGGTGAGGATGTGGGGAAAAAGGGACACTAACCCACTGTTGGTGGGAATGCAAACTGGTCAAGCCACTATGGAAGTCAGTCTGGAGATTCCTCAGAAACCTGAAGATAACCCTACCGTTCGACCCAGCCATCCCACTCCTTGGAATTTACCCAAAGGAATTTAAATTGGCAAACAAAAAAGCGGTCTGCACCCTAATGTTTATTGCAGCTCAATTCACAATAGCTAAGACCTGGAACCAACCTAAATGCCCATCAACGGTAGACTGGATAAAGAAATTATGGGATATGTACTCTTTAGAATACTATACCGCAGTAAGAAACAACGAAATCCAGTCATTTGCAACAAAATGGAGGAATCTGGAACACATCATGCTGCGTGAAATAAGCCAATCCCAAAGGGACAAATATCATATGTTCTCCCTGATCGGTGACAACTGACTGAACACCAAAAAGGAAACCTCCTGAAGTGAAATGGACACTATGGGAAACGGTGACTTGATCAGCATAGCCCTGACTGTTAATGAACAACTTAATACATTATCCCTCTTAGTAGTTTTTTTGTCTGTTCTACTTAATATGACTGGTTTAATTCTGTAATTAATACACAGTTATTCTTAAGTGTTAAAAACTAACTGAAATGTGATCCCTGTTAAACATAAGAGTGGGAATGAGAGAGGGAAGAGATGTATAATTTGGGACATGCTCAAGCTGACTTGCCCCAAATGGTAGAGTTAGAAACATACCAGGGGATTCCAATTCAATCCCATCAAGGTGGCATGTACCAATGCCATCTCACTATTCCAAGTGATCAATTTCAGTTCACAATTGATCATAATGAAAGGACTAAGAGTCAAAGGGAGCACATAAACATGTCTAGTACCTGCTAACACTAACCGATAGAATAAATAAAGGGGAGAGTGATCCAACATGGGAAGTGAGATACTCAGCAGACTCATAGAATGGCAGATGTCCTAAATAGCACTCTGGCCTCAGAATCAGCCCTAAAGGCATTCGGATCTGGCTGAAAAGCCCATGAGAGTATTTTAGGCATGGAAAGCCAAGACACTCTGGCAAAAGATCTCTGCGAGTGAGATCCCAGTGGAAAGAACAGGTCTTCAAAGAAGGAGATACCTTTCTCTGAAGGGAGGAGAGAACCTCCACTTTGACTATGACCTTGTCTAAACAAGATAAAAGTCGGAGAACTCAGAGGGCTTCCATAGCCTTGGAAACTCATGACTGGAGCATAGGGAGACTACTGATGCCATAGACAGGAGTGTCAATTGGTAAAGTCAACAACAGGAGTCACTGTGCACTTACTCCTCATGTAGGATCTCTGTCCTTAATGTGCTGTACATTGAGATTTAATGCTATAACGAGTACTCAAACAATATATTTCACTTTGTGTTTCTATGGGGGTGCAAACTGTTGAAATCTTTACTTAATGTATACTAAACTGATCCTCTGTAAAAAAAAAAAAAAAAAGAAGAAGAAGAAATTATCAACTCCCAACTTGACTCTCACTGGGATTAAACATGACAATAGGTCTGATCTGATTTCATCATCATTTAAAAAATCATCTATTATTTTTCACTTTATGTTTCTGTGTGGGAGCAAACTGTTGAAATCCTTACTTAATGTATACTAAGCTGATCTTCTGTATATTAAGATAATCGAAAATGAATTTTGATGTGAATGGAAGGGGAGAGGGAGTGGGAAAGGGGAGGGTTGTGGGTGGGAGGGACGGTATGTGGGGGAAGCCATTGTAATCCATAAATCGTACTTTGGAAATTTATATTCATTAAATAAAAGTTAAAAAAAAAATCTGATACCACAGTCTGGTACTGGGTGAGCTGCCATAAACAATGATTTAGGGGCCTGCACTGTGGCATAGCGGGTAAAGCCACCGTCTGCATTGCGGCATCCCATATGGGTGCTAGTTCGAGTCCCATCTGCTCCACTTCCATCCCAGCTCTCTACTATGGCCTGGGAAAGCAGTGGAAGATAGCCCAAGTTCTTGAGCCTCTGACCCGCATGGGAGACCTGGAAGAAGCTGCTGGATCCTGACTGGGGATGGGCTGAGCTCCAGCTGTTGCGGCCATTTGGGGAGTGAATCAGCAGATGGAAGACCTCTCTGCCTCTGCTTCTCCCTCTCTGTAACTCTACCTTTCAAATAAATAAATCTTTAAAAACAAAAAACAAACAAACAAAAAAAAACAAAACAAAAAAACAAAGAAGGAGGTACCTTTCTCTGAAGGGAGGAGAGAACCTCCACTTTGGCTATGACCTTGTCTAAACAAGATAAAAGTCGGAGAACTCAGAGGGCTTCCATAGCCTTGGAAACTCATGACTGGAGCATAGGGAGACTACTGATGCCATAGACAGGAGTGTCAATTGGTAAAGTCAACAACAGGAGTCACTGTGCACTTACTCCTCATGTAGGATCTCTGTCCTTAATGTGCTGTACATTGAGATTTAATGCTATAACGAGTACTCAAACAGTATATTTCACTTTGTATTTCTATGGGGGTGCAAACTGTTGAAATCTTTACTTAATGTATACTAAACTGATCTTCTGTAAAAAAAAAAAAAAAAAAGAAATTATCAATTCCCAACTTGACTCTCACTGGGATTAAACATGACAATAGGTCTGATCTGATTTCATCATCATTTAAAAAATCATCTATTATTTTTCACTTTATGTTTCTGTGTGGGAGCAAACTGTTGAAATCTTTACTTAATGTATACTAAGCTGATTTTCTGTATTTTAAGAGAATCGAAAATGAATCTTGTGAATGGAAGGGGAGAGGGAGTGGGAAAGGGGAGGGTTGCGGGTGGGAGGGACGGTATGGTGGGGAAGCGATTGTAATCCATAAGTCGTACTTTGGAAATTTATATTCATTAAATAAAAGTTAAAAAAATCATATAAGACTTATAATGAACATCTCTTACATTTTTGAATGCTTAATGTATGCCAAGGACTGTGATGAGGAATTAGCAGGGTTTATCTGACTTAATACATTGTTAACACATGTGATAACATGTGGAGCCTGTTTTTTTATTTTTATTCTTTATTTTATTTATTTGACAGGTAGAGTTGTAGACAGTGAGAGAGAAAGAGAGAGAGAAAGGTCTTGCCTCCGCTGGCTCACTCCCCACATGTCTGCCACAGCCGGAGCTGCGCTGATCCAAAGCCAGGAGCCAGGTGCTTCTCCTGGTCTCCCATGGGGTGCAGGGCCCAAGCACTTGGGCCATCCTCCACTGCCTTCCCGGGCCACAGCAGAGAGCTGGACTGGAAGAGGGGCAACCAGGACAGAATCCGGCGCCCATATGGGATGCCGACGCCGCAGGCAGAGGATTAACCAAGTGAGCCACGGCGCCAGCCCCCGAGCCTGTTTTTTTATATCGCCATCTCACAACATCCGTCACGACTGTTGTCCTTAATTTCATCATTAGTGGCACAGAACCTATTAACTTCAGCTTCCTTGGAAGTTGGCCTATTTCATTTCCTAGGACACCACAGTCTTTCATTTCCCTCTGGCCACCTCTCTATTTCCTTCTATTTCTTTATCTGCTCTCAGCCCGTGGGTAGGGGTCTTCCATGGGGTTCCATCCTAAGCATTCACACTCTGAGTGATCCAATAATTTATAATGCCATGACTCATTGCTGTTGTTCAAACAAGAATAATCACTGGCTTACTGAGGGATTTCTGTGTAACACATAGAAATTCATTTAATGCTCAACAGCATGCAGTAGGTCCTATCAGCGTCCTGGTCTTACAGATGAGAAAACTGAGGCACAGGGGCTGCTCAAGGTCACAAAGCCAGTAAGGGGTGGAGGCAGAATTCTGAGCAGGAGGTGCAGCTCCACAGGTTGGGTATGGGACTGGAGATTGGGGGCCCTCTTTAAGAAAAAAAATACAAAATTGCAGATACAAACTAAGTGGTGGGACTGGCGTTGTAATGCAGCAATGTTCCTACTTGGAAGGCTGCTGTCCATTTCACAGCACCAGTGTGAGTTCTGGCTGCTCTGCTTCTGACCCGGCCACCTGCTAATGCTTCTGGAAAAGCAGCAGAAGATGATGGCTCAAGGGCTTGGGCCCCTGCCACATGTGTGGGAGACCTGGATGGAGTTCCTGGCTCCTGGCTTCAGCCTGGCCCAGCCCTAGCTAGTGAGGCCATTTGGGGAGTGAAACAGCAAGTACAAGATTCCTCTCTCTCAGTCTCTCTCCCCACCTTCAAGTAAGAAAACCTTTTTAAAAAGTTTTCTTGGGCTGGCACTGTGGCAGAGAAGGTTAAGCCTCTGTCTGAGATGCTGGCATCCCATATGGGTGTTGGTTCAGGACCTGGCTGCCCTGCTTTCAATCCAGCTCCCTGCTAATGCCCCAGGGAAAGCAGTAAAGGATGGCCCAAGTGCTTGGGCCCCTGCACCCAGGTGGGAGACTTAGAAGAAGCTCCTGGCTCCTGGCTTGGGCCTGGCCCAGTGCCAGCTGTTGCAGCCATTAGGAGAGTGAACCAGCAGATGGAAGACCTCTCTCTTTGTCTCTCCTCCTTTTGCTGTAACTCTGCCTTTCAAATAAGAAAATAAGTAAATAAATCTTAAAAAAATTTTTCTTAAGAAAATAAAATGTAATAGTTAATAAGCAAACAAAATAGAGCAAAATTATAAAGTGCTCAATCCTAAAAGAAGAAAAACAATAGGTGAAAAGAAACAAAGAACAGATGGGGACAAATACAAAATGAATAAGCAAATTTAAAGCTAACTTCAACAGTAACCACATTAAACATAACAGTCTAAATACCTCAATTAAAAGATAGAGGTTTTCCATTTGAATAAAGAAATAAGAACTAATTACACATTGCCTACAAAAATCACACTGTTAATCATAAAGACACAAATATAAAATGATGGGGAAAGTTTATCCTGTTTATACCAATCAAAATAAAATTGTAGTGGCTATATTAATATCAAAGTCATTTTAAGAGTAAAAAGAATTACCAGTGAGAAAGAATTTTATTTCCTAAATATAAAGTCAGTTAATTAAAAGGATATAAAAACTCTAAACATTTATGCACCTAATAACAAAGCTTTAAAGTATATGAGGCGAATACTACTAACTACAAGGAGAAGTAGACAAATATCCAATTGCAGTTGGTGATTTTAAAACCCATAACTTAATAATCAACAGAGTAAGTGGAGAAAATAAGAAAATCAATAGGAACAACAACAGAAACTTGGCCAACAGTATCAACTTGACCTGACTGACATTTTGCGAGCAATCACCTAATAACAGACATTCACATTCTTCGCGAAGTCCGCTCGCCGAGAGAGGCCACATTCTGCAGCACGAAGCAGCCTCAATACACTTAGGCGGATTCAAGTGAGTTCACTAACTGCAGTGGAACTAAGAAATCAACAAAAGAAAAATTTCTGGAAAATCTTCAAATCTTTGGAAACCGAAGAACATATCTCTCAAGAGGTCAAAGAAGAAACCAAAAAGAAAATTGGACAGTATTTAAACAGAGAGGAGGGGAAAATATCAAATGATTATAAAGGGTCCCAAGGAAGGATTTTTTTTAAAGATGTATTTATTGTTTGAAAGGCAGAGTTACAGAGAGGCAGAGGCAGTGGCAGAGAGAGAGAGAGAGAGAGGGAGAGAGAGAGAGAGAGAGAGAAAGGTCTTCCACCAACTGGTTTACTGGAGCCAGGAGCCTCCACTGAGTCTTCCATGCATGCAGGGGCCCAAGTGCTTGGGCCATCTTCTACTGCTTTCCCAGGCCATAGCAGAGAGCTGGATTGGAAGTGGAGCAGCCGGAACGTGAACCAGTGCTCATACCAGATGCCGGTATTGCAGGCAGTGGCTTAACCTGAGACACCACAGCGCCGTCCCCACCCTGGGGAAGGTTTTGAGGCCATGGCTATTCCCCTATCTGGATTATGATGTGATCCACTCCCATGAATGTGAAGATTCCATGGCATATAGCAATATCAAAGCTTATCAAATTGTACCTGCTGAATACAATGTCACTTACATGTCACTTATACCTCAATAGGAATGTCACTTATACTTCACTTATACTTCAATAGGAAGTGATTTTAAAAAGCTGACTTTTTTACTTTTCAAAAGTAAACTAATCTGGAAAATCATACAGTCTTAGGAACTTTCTGACATCCCTCTTAAGGATTTTTTCCCTAAAAAGATATTTTAAAATATTCCTGAGGGCTGGCACTCTGGTGCAGTGGGTTAACGCCCTGGCCTGAAGCACCAGCATCCCATATGGGTGCCAGTTCTAGTCCAGGCTGCTCCACTTCCAATCCAGCTCTCTGCTGTGGCCTGGGAAAGCAGTGGAGGATGGCCCAAGTGCTTGGGCCCATTCGCCTGCGTGGGAGACCTGAAAGAAGCTCCTGGCTTTGGATCAGCACAGCTCCGGCCGTTGTGGCCAATTGGGAAGTGAACCATCGATGGAAGACCTCTCTCTCTCATTCTCTCTCTCTCTCTGCCTCTCCTTCTCTCTCTGTGTAACTCTGACTTTCAAATAAATAAATAAATCTTTAAAAAATACTCCTGAATGAGCTTTCTCTGTGACAAGTTTTGTCACATTGTTTTCTAAAGAGAGAATAGAAATAAAGCACCTTTCTTCTATTGCTATTGCCGAACTCGTGCTTTTCCTTACCTGTATTTCAGCAAAGTTTCAAACATTTTTGCTCCACTGGTGGCTGTCGCTGCATTTTGCTTTGGTATCATCAGATGCCATCAGGGTAAAGTGATTATTTTCTGGAATGCAAAATCCTACATTTTCGTTTACAGATACACTTGATATTTTCAGTGCTGCTCTAGTATCATGCCCTTTCAACACAGGGATGTTAGTAATTCTGTGTTGTGCAATTCCAGTGGTAGTGGTGCATTTTAGGTATTCTTACAGAGGGCCTACAGTACCAGACACTATTCTAAGTGCTTCCTCTTTTTTTTTTTTTTTTTTTTTTTTTGGACAGGTAGAGTTATAGACAGTGAGAGAGAGACAGAGAGAAAGGTCTTTCTTCCATTGGTTCACTCCCTAATGGCTGCCATGGCCAGCACTGCACCCATCTAAAGCCAGGAGCCAGGTGCTTCCTCCTGGTCTCCCATGTGGGTACAGGACCCAAGCACCTGGGCCATCCTCCACTGCCTTCCCGGGCCACAGCAGAGAGCTGGACTGGAAGAGGAGCAACCAGGACAGAATCCGGCACCTAAATGGGATGTCGGCGCTGCAGGCGGAGGATTGACCAAGTGAGTGACAGCGCCAGCCTAACTACTTCCTCTTTAGCAAAGAATGAGATTGGCAAAAATCCTGTCCCCCTAGAGCTTACATTCTAATGACAGGAGACAGAAAATACACTCATAAAAATCAAGATATATGGTATGTTATACTGTTGAGTCTTGTGATAAAAAAATTATGGGACATGAAGGTAGAGGTTCAGTTTGTAGAACATGGTCAAAGAAAGGCTCAGGAGAGGGTGACTCCTGAGAGAGGATTGGGAGAATCTCACGGAGGGAGCTAGGGGAGGATGTTCCTGGTAGAGGTCCATGTGCAAAGGCAGAGGCTAGCGGGTGCGCGGAGTCCCGAGGACAGAGGAGCTTCTGTGGCATGAGAAATCTGAGCGGTAGGCGACGAAATCAGAGAGGTGAAGCGGCCAGACTGTGTGGAAGAGTCATTTGTACTCAAGGTGAGGTGGGACGTTTGGACAGTGTTGAGCAGAGGGGCAATGCTCTCTGGTTCATGCTGTAACATGATCGCTTTGTGGACCGAAGAGCAGCCCCCTGGAAATAGTCCGAGTCTTAACCCCCGGCTCCTGAGATCATGACCTCATTTGGAAGTTGGGTCTTTACAGATGAAATCAAGCTCTCAAGCCGAGATCATACTGGATGCACCACGAGCCTAAATTCAATGCATCGTGTTCCTATGAGGAGAGGAGTGCACACTGAAGCAGAGAAGGCAATGAGAAATCAGAGTGTTGCATCCACAGGACCAAGCACCTCGAAGGAGTGCCAGCAGCCAGCAGAAGCTGAGAGCGAGGGGTGAACATCTGCTGCTCGCCGAGGGGCCTCCCGAAGGGGCCAGCCCTGCAGCACCTGGCTGTCAGGCCACGGCCCCTAAGCTGAGACCTCAGCTGTAATTTCTGCAGTTTCGGTGACTGACACATGCTGGCTTGGTTGGCTACCACAATCCTAGTGGCTCTTGGGGAAGCAAAGGGAGCCCTGAGAAGGCCACTGCCAGGTGCTGTGGTGTAGTGGGTAAAGCTGCTGCCTGCAGTGCCGGCTTCCCATATGGGTGCTGGTTTGAGTCTTGGCGGCTCCACTTCCGAGTTAGCTCTCTGCTATGGCCTGGGAAATCAGTAGAAGATGGCCCAAGTCCTTGGGCCCCTGCACCTGTGTGGGGAAGTTCCTGGCTCCTGGCTTCGGACTGGTTGCGGCCATCTGGGGAGTGAACCAGCAGATGGAAGACCTTTCTCTCTGCCTCTGCCTCTCTGTGTAACTGCCTTTCAAATAATTAAATAAATCTTGGAAGGAGAAGGAGAGGTCCAGGAGGAAAATGGTGGTGGCGGCAGCTGGGTCCAGGGTTTCTCGGCTTCTAGGTCGGTCCCACCTACAGGTGGGGCAGCCTATGTTGAGCGATGCCCCCGGCGAGGAAGGCCCAGCTCGCATGTGGAAGGCCCTCACCTACTTGGTTGCGCTCCCCGGCGTGGGCGTGAGCACGCTGAATGTCTACCTGAAGTCGCACCGCAAAGAGCACGAGAGAGCCGAGTTCATCGCCTACCCCCATCTCCGCATCAGGGCCAAGCCCTTTCCCTGGGGAGATGGGAACCATACTCTATTCCATAACCCCATGTGAATCCACTTCCTACTGGCTATGAAGCCGAATAACGAGAACCTGGACCCTCACAGGCACCAGGGACCGCCACTCTGCATGTGGACCAGAAAAGTCTATGGGACCTTAAGTTCACCTTCCTTACTGAATCAAATGATGACCATTATACTGATCTTCCATCTCTGCTTACGGTGGGAGATGGCTTAAATAAATAACTTAAATGTAAAAATAAAAAAAAAGGAGGCTGAAATCGGACATGACCCCCTAAAATTTACACAAACATGTGGCCCTTCAGGATTCCCCAGAAGTGCTACCTGGGGTGCCACATATGCTAATGGAATTTGGGGTGCCATGTGATTTCACCATATGCTTACTAATAAATCCCCAATATTAGGAAGCCCGAGTGGGTTCTTGCCTAATATTTAGAGAAGAATTCTAAATACCAGCACAGATAAATGAGGCAGCATGGTACATTTAGAGCTTTATTTAGTGAGAAAGATGCATAAGAGAGTGAGAGCTTTATTAAGAAAGAGGGGTAAATCTGGGTTCATACTGAGCACCAGGAACCAGCCACATGGAGGAGCATCCAGGCCAGGAAGCCTAGGGCACGTGGCATGTGCCCTGGAGGCACAGGGCTACAGCCAGCCCCCTCCTGGCAAGAGGCCGGGGAAGAAGAGAAGCCACACTGTCCCAGGCTTTTAACCCACTTCCAAAGGGGAGTGGTTAATTAACCTGATTGGCTGGTGGGCACCCAGGTGTGGCCAGGTAGGGGCATGAGGTCACACAGGGGCGTGGTGAAGGTGTGGTCTTCCAGCTCACAAACCTAATTGATTTTAACCTGTATGCCTGTCTACTTCAAGGCTACTGCCTTGAAGGTGAGGGTCAGGAGAGCACCCTGCCTCCAGTGGAGGGGCAGGAGCTCTAAAATCCTGGAACTCTTTTAAGGTAGAACTGAGAGGATCTGTTGGCGTTGACTGCTAGCTCCTGTCAGTGACACTGCAACCAAAGCAGATTGCACCTTCCAGCGTTTTCTCCAAATTCCCAGGAGCACCCACTCTGGGCACTTACAGGTAGCAGTGCCCACAGCTGTGCTTCCCTCCTCAAGGACTGCACCTGTGAAGGCAGTGGAAGATGTCCCAAGTGCTTGGGCACCTGCACCCACATGGGAGACCCGGATGAAGCTCCTGGCTCCTGGCTTTGGTCTGGCCCAAACCTGGCTGTTGTGGCCAGTTAGGGAAAACCTCTCTGTGTCTTTGTCTCTGTCTCTGCCTCTTGGTCTGTCTCTCTGCCTTTCAAATAAATAGATGAATAAATAAATCTTAAATCTAAAAAAAAACCTCTAGTATTTGGAATCAGAGGTTTGGTCCCCAACATGCAAACATGACACCCCCTCATCTGGGCTTTCTTTGGAATAGAAGTCAGCAACATTTTTTCGCTCGTCCAGGTTGCACACATCATCAGCTCCAAGTTCCGGCGGCTTATTAATTATTCATCTCTCTTAGCTCTTAGGAGCAGGACTTCCTGGGTTTAGTCTCATCTTTGGTTGGGTTAGACAATGGTGGGTAAGGCCCATCCTGCTCTGGCCAGGAGCAGAGTGGTGAAAACTAACTCCTGGGCAATCCCGAGGGGCCGGCGCGGGCCCAGGGCCTCTGGTGTCAGGTGGCAGTCACAGTTCTGCTTTTTAGCTTGCTCCTTGCAGCAGCATTGGAGGCGAACCGTGAACGCCATCAAAGGAAAGAAAACAGGGTAAGAGAAGGGATTCCCAGGGCGACGTCCCGCTGCTACGGGGGCCACCATGTGGGCATGCGATCGATCTCGGGACATTTTCCCAGCACTGGGTAGGAGGCAGGAGGAAGGGGTCTCATTCGCTCTTCTGCCCAGAATGATGTGAAGCAACAGCCGTGAATTTCAGTGCCGCTAAGTGTGAGTAGTAAACAGCGCTGGCTCTGCCCTCTGAATGTGCCTGGCTGCTTCCCCTGTGGGGAGTTGTGGGGGTCAAGGGGTCCCTTTCTGCTGCCAGAGGGTGGCCCGGAGCAGCCCAGAGCAAGAGGGAGTCCCCGGGCAGAAGGAGCCACAGGCAGGAACTCCCTCGGCAGCTCACTGGCTCAGAGCCCTGGGGGCACTGGTGCTGGCCCTGGATTTCGCGTAGACAAACATCTGGGCAGGCCATCAGTCTCATGACATTTTCCTAGCAGTGTTAGGAGATGGAAGGAAGGGGAGGTGTTTCATTCGCTTTTCTGCCCCCATAGATGGATGGGGCACGGCTCCATCCATCCTGCCTCCCACGGCTGGCTGGCTGGCTGGCCGGCGGGGCGGAGGGCAGCTGGCGGGTGGGCAGGCCAGGGTTACGAGAAGGTGATGATGAGATTGCCAGGTCAGGGGCGTGGAGAGGCAAGCAGGTCTCCTGCTCCTCGCTCTGATCACAGCTCTCTGATTGATTCACGCGGTTCTGTTGGCCGTGAACCCGCCTCCGCCGGCTGTGTCAGGAGAGAGAAGGGAGACCGGGCACTGGGCAAATTGCTCGCCCTCCAGTGTGCTGCTTCAGGCGGGCGCAGTGCGCGGGCACATGCTATTTGCCTCTGTGGACAGTTACCTTGCGGTTCTTAAATGACGACAGAGCGTGGCCCGCAGTCACAGAAGCATCCAGAGCTCAGCGCGCACGCCTGTGTAACGCGGAAGAGGAGGGCTGTCTCTGGAGTGTTCGCTCTTCCGCCCGTTGAAGCAAAACCCGGGGCGCACTGAGCACCCCTTCTCGGCAGAGGCAGGTGGTGGGCTGGGGGCGGTGCGTTTTGCCAGGGGAGGCTGTTCCTGAGCAGATGCTCCTGGTGGGGGGCGGGCCTGGAGGAACCCCGTCCCCAGGCGAACCCCAGGCACCCTGTCACTGAGCGCCTTACTGGCTCCTTGAGGGCGGTGACAGTGAGACTTGAACAGCAGCTGCCTGCTGCGGGCAAGCCCTAGGGTGCAGACACACAGAATACTTTCTGGGCTGGTGGCAGTGGAGGCAGGTGCCCTGGACAGATGGTCCCAGACTTGGGAAAGTGTGGTCACTGTTCATTTGCTTTTTATTTTTTAAAGATTTTATTTATTTATTTATCTGAGAAGCAAGTTAGAGAGGGAGAGACAGAAAAGTCTTCCATCCACTGGTTCACTCACCCAAGTGGCCACGATGGCTGGAGCTGGGCTGATACAAAGTCAGCAGCCAGGAGCTTCCCCTGGGTCTACCACATGGGTGCAGGGTCCTAGCACTTGGGCCATATTCCCAGGCCATAAGCAAAGAACTGGACCAGAAAAGGAGCATCCGGGACACGACCCAGTGCCCATAGTCCCAACATCAGGTCAGAAAAGTGAACTTGGCTATCAGGAAGTTTTGCCCGAACCAGGCCATGCATTAGGTATCTCAGTTCTGACTCATGGTTTGTTTGAAATATGTATTTTTAACTAAAAAACATGTATGTATGTATTTTTAATTAAAAAACATTTGCTCAGGTACATTTTTTAAAAAACGATTTATTTGCTTATTTGAAAGGCAGACTTGCAAAGAGAAAGAGAGAGAGAGAGAGAGAGAGAGAGACCTTCTGTCTGCTGGTTCACTCCCCAGATAGCCACAACAGCCAGGACTGGGAAGGCCAAAGCCAGGAACCAGGAGCTACATCTGGGTCTCCCACATAGGTGCAGGGGCCCAAATACTTGGGCCATCTTCAACCACTTTCCCAGGCACATTAACAGGGAGCTGGATTGGAAATGGAGCAGCTGAGACTTGAACTGGTGCCATATGGGATGCCAGCATCTCAGGCAGCAGCTTAACCCATGCGCCACCCAGCCCCTCAAGTACATTTGAATCTTCTTAGTCAGTTCTTCTACAGTGCTGGCCTTGAGTTTAGCCAGAATGGTTTGCCAGGATTGTCACTAGATGTTCTTGTTGTCTTGCCAAATAAACCCTTGTAATAATGTCAGCGCAGGAGGTGATGTGACAACTTCGTCAGATATCAATCTATAAGTATAAAGAAAAGCACAGTAAATAAATAGTAGATAAATAAAATGTAGTTTTAAAAGTTCGTAATAGAAGTGAATTGTATTTTCTCTGTAGGCTGCTAAGTCTACAATTCTTTTAAAAAAACTTTAAAAAGAATGCCTTTAAAACTGGGTGTCAGGAAACAGCAGTGCTTTGTACTGTTAATTGGTGCAAGGTAATTTTCAGGGGCCTTGAGCTTGAGGGCAGGAGGTTACTGCAGGATTGGATTACTGCATGGGTACCCTGTACTCAGAAAGAGAAGTGGGGGGGGGGCAGTGCTGCGACACAGGGGGTTAAACTACATACCTGCGACGCTGGCCTCTCATGTGGGCACTGGTTTGTGTCCCGACTGCTCCACTTCTGATCCAGCTCCCTGCTAATGGCCTGGGAAAAGCTCCAGAAAATGGCCCAAGGACTTGGGCCCCTGACACCCCTGTGGGAGATCTGAAAGAAGCAGCGCTGGCTGTTGTGGCCATCTGGAGAGTGACATAGTAGATGGAAGGTGTCTCTCTGTGTCTCTCTGTGTCTCTCTTCCAAAATAAATAGATACATATTGAGAGAGAGAGAGAGAGAGAGAGAGAGAGAGAAAGTAGAGTGAAGGTTTTAGCTTGTTGATTGGCTGGCCCAGAGTCCTGACACCGGGTGCTCAGCCCAGTGATTTAAGGGCTCGCTCGCTCTCTCTCTCTCTCCCTCCTTTCCTCCCTCCCTCTCCCTGATGTCTTCTCCTTTATCTTCGCTTCAGTCTCTGTTTCTATTTCTCTCTCCTTCTCTTTGTTCTCTTTGGTACCTTCCGTCTCCATCAGTACATTTTCAAGATAGTATATAAAACCGTGTGTAAACACACATTGCAAAGTTCTGGAAAGACCTTCTTTCCAGGTTCCTTGATGCTTTAATATAGTTACGTCTCAATGAGAGGATTATGCTAGGTTTTGCTTTTCTCCTTCCTCTACCTCATTTTCTTTGTATTTTTTAAGTAACCATGCATAGCTCTTCCACACCCAGAAAGGCTTAATAAAGTGAGTGGTGGGACGCGGAGCCCTCGTCCCCCGTGGGGTGAAGGCAGAAGCAGACTCGGAAGAGCGGCTCCCTGGAGCTTCTCCCCGGTGCCTGTTTGTGCAGTGAATACCTAAGGGGGATGCCTGGGGGAAGGAGGCAGTTGTGCAGTTTTGAGATGATTGCAGTCAAACTCAAGGTCTAAGTGAAAAGAACAACGGGATTAGAGCTGATCTAATAAAACTCTCAATTTAAACCCCAGTGTCGTTTTAGGAGAGAGGATATTACAAACAAAGGCCCAGAAGTGCTTTCTCTAGTGGTCTTTTTTTTTTTTAAGATATATTTTTTATTTACTTAAAAGACAGAGTTACAGAGAGAGGTACAGACAGAGAGAGAGGACTTCCATCCATTGGTTCACTCCCCAGATGGCCGCAACGGCAAGAGCTGCGCCGATCTGAAGCCAGGAGCCAGGAGCCTCTTCCAGGTCTCCCACGCAGGTGCAGGGGCCCAAGGAATTGGGCCATCTTCTACTGCTTTCCCAGGCCATAGCAGAGAACTGGATCGGAAGAGGAGCAGCTGGGACTAGAACCGGCATCCATATGGGATTCTGGCGCTTTAAGCCAGGGCTTTAACCTGCTGTGCCACAGCATCAGCCCTGGCAAGTGGTCTTAATGCAGGGCTGTCCTCTGTGGGTATCCCACCCGCCAACAGTGTAATGGCAGGTATAGGGCACAGAAGTTCTTGGTGTTTGACAAGGCTGCTTCTTTTGAGGAGGGTTGTTCTGGTACCCAAAACTTCTGCTGGGGAGAGGAGTCTTTCCCTGTGGTCCCCCCATCCTTTATCATATAGGTGTTCGGTCAGGGGTGGGGATGGGAATGGCCTAGTAGGAGCTACTAGCTTCCCTGGGAGCATCCAACAAGGACTCAGACCACAAGCCGACAAAGTTTAAGGAGCCGGATGTCCCCACCCACTCCTTCTCTGGGGAGTGAGCTTAAAGATCCGCTAAAGGAATCTCTTCAGAAATCCCACCTCTGCCATGTAGCGGTGGGCGGCTTCTGTGGTAAGAATGCACACCCATATTCTGTGTCCATAAATCACCCGTGTAATTGTCAAGTCTCCTCGAGGCTCTGTGTAGCACTGAGGCGCTGTTAGATTGGTTTTCTGCTGAGTGAGTTTCTTAGGGAAGAAAAAGAGAGGCGATCAGGGAGAGCCAACGGACTGTGTGAGTGATGACTGTATAAAGACTTGGAGTGCGATTTCTGCTTATCAAGTAGCTACTTTACTTGGCAGGAAGAAAACAATCTTTTTTTTTTTTTTTAAAGATTTATTTATGTATTTGAAAGCCACACAGAGAGAGAGGGAGTGACAGAATGAGAGAGAGGTCTTCCCTACCCTGGTTCATTCCCCAAGTGGCAGCAATGGCCAGGGCTGAGCCAGGCTGAAGCCAGGAGCCAGCAGCTTCTTCCCGGTCTTCTACATGGGTGCAGGAGCCCAAGGTCTTGGGCCATCTTCTGCTGCTTTCCCAGGCCATAGCAGAGAGCTGGATTGGAAATGGAGCAGCCAGGACTCCAACCAGTGCCCATAGGGGATGCTGGTGTCCCAGGTGGTGGCTTTACCCACTATGCCATGACACTGGTCCCAGGAAAATAATCTCATTAGGGAACCATCTGTATTTACTTGGGTCTTTCAAGAAACCTTGTTTTTTGTTGTTGTTTTTTTTTTTTTTTTTTTAAAGAGCATGCATGCCTCCACTGCCCTCTCTCTCCCTCTCCCCTCCATATTTTTTAAACGACAAAATGCTATGATAAAAACATGAAATTCCAACAAGGGAATTTCTCAAGCACATTTTATGCCCAGCCTCAGGTCAAGTGCGCTTCCTTTTGTGGACTGCTGGAGTCTATGCTGTGTCACGGCAGTGCCCTGGTCTGTAAACGGCCCTTCTGCCAGAGCCAGGTCCTGGCGTGGGTGGACAGCCTGCGTGCCTGCTGGATCCTTCCCTACAGCCTCGCGGGCTCACCTGTCAAACCCGAGCCCCAGAGTGGAGCCGATGCCTCCAGCCCTGCCTGCCCTCTGCAAGCGCTTGTGGCTGTCACGGCCCCACTGTGGACTGAGAATCCTTCCTGTCTCCTTCCCGCCCCTCTTTATCCTCATTCAGTATGAATTTGATAAAGTGGTTAAAGAGAAAATAAGTAAAATGTGACCCCAGCTTCCCATATGGGTGCCAGGTCAAGTCTCGGCTGCACCACTTCCCATTCAGCTCTCTGCTATGGCCTGGGAAAGCAGTGGAAGATGGCCCGAGTGCTAGGGTCCCTGCACCCACGTGGGAGACACGGAAGAAGCTGCAGGCTCCTGGCTTCCATCTGGCCCAGCCCTGGCTGTTGTGGCCACTTGGGGAGTGAACCAGCGAATGGAACATCTCTCTCTCTCTGCCTCTCCCTCTCTAACTCTTTCAAATAAATAAATCTTTTTTCTTTTTTAAAGTGCTACTTCCTGTGTGGAAATGACGTGGTTGTTTAGATGAGGGCCGACTCACTCCAGGATGGTCGGCTGTGGGTTGTACTGACTTTGCAGTCTGGGGAGCCACGTTGAGTAGATGCTAGGAGGAAATCCCTTCTTCTTTTTAAAAGATTCATTTATTTATTTATTTATTTATGGGAAAGGCCGAGTTATGGGGTGGGGGGTGGGGGTCTTCCATCCACTGCTTCACTCCCCAAATGGTCACAATGGCCAGAGCTGGGCTGATCTGAATCCAGGAGCCAGGAGCTTCTTCTGGGTCTCCCACGTGGGTGCAGGGGCCCAAGGACTTGGGCCATCTTCTGCTCCTTTCCCAGACCATAGCAGAGAGCTGGATCGGAAGTGGAGCAGATGGAACTTGAACTAGCACCCATAAGGGATGCCAGCAGTGCAGGTGGCAGCTTTACCTGCTACGCCACAACACAGGCCCAGGAAATCCCTTCTTAATATAGTTTTATGCTTACTTGATAAAGTTGATGCCTATGTTTTTTTTTATTATTACTTTTACTTGCTTTTAAAACTCTACTAATACTTTAATTATTAATTTTCTTTGTTTTGAAAACCTAAGGCTATTTGATGGGCAGGTAGATCTTTCTCAGTTAAGTTTGTAGATATGGTTCACTTACAGGGAAAATGAAAATCAGAGAATTAGACTCTTTGTGGGGGACGTGACTCTCAGTCAGTTCCCCCATTTCAGCAAAGGGCTGCACACAGCACGAGCTTGGGTGACTTGGCCAGAGCCTGGCTTCCTGAAGTAGTGGAGACCCCCACCCAGCCCTTCCCTGCTCTGGCCTCAGCACAAGACAGCTCTCAACCCCCTCGTGAGAAAGGAACAAACAGTACAGAAACTGGGAGCTTGCAGAAGCCACTTGGGACACTTGCTAATCTTGGAGATGAACCTGAGCAAGTTCTTTGATGTCTCTGATCCTCAGTTTCTGCATCCCTGAAAGTGTCACTGATGATATCCTGTCTTTAGGGGGCTTTTATAAGAGAAGAGTGACAGAGTGGATTTTAAACAGCTTGCAAAACTGTAAAATGTTGCACAAATCTAGGGCAGAGAGCCTGTGCTAGCAACTCATTAGCCTAATGAGGTCTGTGTGTTTTACTTGGTCTGCAGTGTATATTTGAGAATAGAGTTAACATTTAAAAATAGAATAACTTAAAGAAAAGTTTGGATTTCTGAGTTTTCTCAAAAGACCAAGCGAGGTGGCAGCCCGGGGGCGCATTTCTGTGTGAACAGTCGGCTGAGTAGAGCTGTGCAGCCGGGAAATGGAGCGCCTGTGCACCCTGCCCTGTCGCCCTCTCGCCGGGGAGTGGGCACTCTTGCTCTACGTGCGATTTGCTGTGCTCCTGTGGCTTGTTGGAGTTCAGGATACTTGAGCAAGATTTTGGACAGGATCCTTTAATTTTTATATTCAAAGCCATTGGATTTGGAGTGCAAGATCAGAGCTGGATTCTCAGTTGTGGCATTATTTTTTTTTCAGCTGGGGCTGAAAAATTTGGACAAATCTCTTTGCATTTTTGATCCTTTCCCCCTCACTTGCAAAGTGGAAATACGATAATTACCGCATAGTTTTGGAACAGCTTTACAGTAGATAAGAAGCTCGGCTCCTAAAGAAGAGTGAGTGAGGTGGGTGTTGTGGAGAAGTGTAATAAGCTGCTGCTTGGGTTGCCCCCGTCCCACAGTGGAGAGTGTGGTTTGAGTCCTGGGCACTCTCTGCTTCTGATGCATGCTCGTGGGAGGCAGCAGAAGATGGCCCAAGTACTTGGTTTCCTGCCACCCACGTGGGAAACCTGGGTGCAGTTCCTGGCTCCCGGCTTCAGCCTGGCCTAGCCTTGGTTGTTATGGGAGTGAACGGGCGGATGCAAAATCTCTCTCTATGCTCTATCTTTCAAACAAACAATTTTTGAGAAAGAATGAGTGATGCGTGCACATAGGTCTATCAGAAGATGTACCGCTGTTTATGACCACAGGGAGGCAGCAGGTCGCATGGCTGCGCCCAGAGTTAGGACAGAAAGGCCCATCCAGTGCTAAGTGACATGGAGGAGAGACGCAGAGGGCGATGGGGATTGGGAACCGTGCTTTCAGGGTAGGCTCGATCACCAAAACAAGCACAATCCTAAGCGTAGAATGGCTCAAACTCAGGAGAAGCCCGTTTCTTGTTCATTTCACGGTACCTGTCCTGGTTGGTGGGTGGCTCCTTGCATTTTGTGTCTCTAACGTCACCTCGGTCCCATTGCTGTTTATATCAGAGATTGGCAACCTCCTTAAAGGGCCAGATAGTAAATAATTTTAGACGCCAAGTGCCCTCTGGTCACTCTTGGAACTACTCAGTGCTTCCTTTGTAGTGCAAAAGCAGCCGGAGGTCCATGTGAGTGAAAGGACATGGCTTAGTTCCAGTGAAGCGTGAGCTACAGAAGCAGCCAAGCAGGCTGAAGTTGGCACATGTGGCCTAGTGTGCTACCCCTGCCCCAGAGCTACAGGCCTGGGAGGTAGTCAGTTAGCCACATAAGCTAACATAGGGAATGGTTTTGGCAAAGATTTTGCCCGTGAGATGATAGGAATCCGCAGCTTTCCAGCCTGCTCTATCTGTATCTCTGGTGCCAAACCACTAAGCCACCTCCTCTATTTTATATACATGTTTTCCAAACAGCAGTTCTCCATTTCAAGATATTAATTTCTGTGTCAGGATAGCTGGACTACTGAAAGTAAACAAACCCAAAAACCCAAGATGTGTAAGGGCTCACACATCAGAGAGATGTGTGTATGTAACAGAGCAGGTAGGTGTTCCTGGTGAGTGAGGGGTTCTCCTCCACATGGCGGTACGGGAACCTACTTCCGTTCCATCCCAGGGCCTTGCTATCCCCTCATTGTCTTGACAGAAGAAGAAAGAGCACATGAAGGACAAATATATACTTCCTGGCCTTACCTGGTCACATTTCCTTTTACTGTCAGCTGGGGGAGAATGTGGACCCACGGTCACTGCAATAGAGACAGAAATCACAGTAGCCAGGACCCAGCTAAATCCCATTACTGAGCAAAGAACAATGGATTTGGGTGGACAATGAAGGGTTGTCTAACTCTTGCAGAATAATTCTTTGACCACAAGTATCCAGTACCTAACAGAGTGCCAGGCATGAAGAGGAGTGGTGAATATTTAGGAAGGAAGGGTGGGAAGAGGGACTGGATACTCCAGTCCAGGCGCATGGCCCGCCCGTTCACAGACAGACAGGACTGTCTGTCGAGCATCACATCTCCCACTGTGGCACCTGTGTTTTAACCTTTTTGGTACTAAGCACTTATTTGCATCCCTGGGATTCTGTAAATGGTGTCCTATGACTGTACACATGTCCCCTTTGGCTTTTATAGACCCAGAAGAACGAGAATGAGCCATTGTTCATTTTACTGAAGGCATTAACTCATTCATCTTGTCACTTAAGTGCAAGTGGACGGGAAGGAACAGTGTGAGAGCCACTGGCACATGGGCTCCCGAAGTGTCGGGGTCGGAGTTGGCAGAATCCTCACGGGACCGTGAGAGAGCATGGCTGCAGCTCCCCACCTTCTGCCTAGATCATCGCAGGACTTGAGATGATTGCAGGTGGCACTGTCCAGGTGTGGCTGAGCAGTCATCTCCCTGGCTGCACACATGGCCTTCCCTGCTCAGCCACCCCTACTGTTCTGGTGCTTCCACCCACGCTGGCCTCTCAGGAAAGCCTGGCGTCTTCACCACTGATGAGAGTGTAGGGGCCCAGGACTGCTAGGTCTGCACACGGTGCTGAACATCACTGATGCAGGGAGGCAGGGCAAGACTGGAACCCATGGATGCCACCCTACCTCGCTCAAAAGGCCAAGGAGAGAAGTTCACCAGTGGAACTCAAGATGATGGGGAATCACTGGGCTGGTATCTGTCTGGGGCCCTGAGGAGCAGTGGGACTGGATCAGGCCTGCTCTGGTTCATCTACCAGGCTGAGGGTCTGATCTGCCGCCTTTCCCTGCCCTTTTCTCTTGGAGTAACTTCCAGTATGGGCTTGGCCAATGATGAAGATGCCTTGGATAGGGTTCCCAGCAGTGAAACGGGATCACTTTTTTTTTTTTTTTTTTTTTTTTGACAGGCAGAGTGGATAGTGAGAGAGTGACAGAGAGAGAAAGGTCTTCCTTTGCCATTGGTTCACCCTCCAATGGCCGCCGCTGCAGCCGGCGCACCGCGCTGATCCGATGGCAGGAGCCAGGAGCCAGGTGCTTTTCCTGGTCTCCCATGGGGTGCAGGGCCCAAGCACCTGGGCCATCCTCCACTGCACTCCCTGGCCATAGCAGAGAGCTGGCCTGGAAGAGGGGCAACCGGGACAGAATCCGGCGCCCCAACCGGGACTAGAACCCGGTGTGCCGGCGCCGCAAGGTGGAGGATTAGCCTATTGAGCCACGGCGCCGGCCTCGGGATCACTTTCTAAAACAGTGTCCAAGGCCCCATTTCTAAGCAAGATGAGGGAGTCTAGAAAGTAAAGGAAAATCAACAAACAAACTTTGTTGATTATATCAAATGTGGCCAAATAATATGTAACATATCTCCTTACCTGAGATAAATGGTCTAGGAAAGAATTCAATACTTGCCCATCTGGCGGAGTAAGAGAAAATTTATTTTTGAGCATTTTGAGACTTCTGAATTCTGGATTGAGTTGGGACAATGGGTTACTGGCTTCTGTTTATTCCATTCCATTGTATCTTCTCCTAGGTCATAGTTCATACAGCTGTGCTTCACCACTTCAAGTGGGATATTGGTTTCACAATGTAACCACTGCGCAGCCACTGAAAAAATATAACATAGAGAGATACAGACAGAAAATGACCTAAGTAAATCTAAATAGATTACTAAGTAAATATATTATTAATAAATATTAACTAAATTAATACATTAATAAATATTAACTAAATAAATTACTAAGTAAATCTAAATAGAATACTAAAAATGTTCAAATAACCCACAAGAAAGCAGGGAAGGGGAAACTAACTCCTACTAATACTAAAGAAAGGTATGGTCAAATAGATTTTTTTCAGAAAATGCAACATAAAAACAAAAAATGGAATCAACAAGAAGCAAGTGATAACACGGTAAGTAGATCTAAATCTGAACTTATCAATAATATTGAATGTAAATGTTCTAAACATACCAACTATGTGCTGTCTATGAGGAGCTTTCTTCATGCGTAGTCACACATGTCTAGCATGAGAAGGTTGTATTAGTTCCTGTGCTGTGTAGCAGATTGCTATGAGCAGTGGCGTAAAACCACATGCACGTCTTGTCTCAGACTTCCTAAAGGTCAAAGTCTAGGCATGGCTTACCTGGATTTTCCACTTGCTGGTTTTACCAGGCTGTAAGCTGATTGTTGGCTGGGGCTGTGGCCTCGTCAGAAACTCAACAGAGGAAAAATTCTATTCACTTTTTCTCAAATCAGTGGCGTTACTCACGTCCTGTGGTTGCAGAACCAAGGCAGTGGTTTCAGATGCATGTAAATTTGTCTCGTTGGATGAAATGGATCAGTTTCTCAGAAAACCAGAAAGCAGCACAACTGACCCAAGGTGAAATAAGGAACCTGAGTGGTGTTAGAACTGTCACAACAAATTGAGTCTGTAGTCACAAACCTTCAAAACCAGGTAGTTTCAAATATTTAAAGAAGAAAACAACCTTATACAGTTTCTTTCAGAGAACATAAGAAAAAGAAATACATCCCAACTCTTTGTATGAGATCCATATTACTGTGAAATTAAAGCTAAATAGTACAAGAAAACTACGGACCAACATGCATAGCCATAGACCCAAAAGTCCCCAACAAAGTATCAACACAGCAAACCCAGCAATATAGGAAAAGAATGCTAGGACCAGCCCTGTGGTGTGCGGCAGGTTAAGCCACCACTTGTGACACTGGCATCGCATATTGGAGCGTTGATGTGAGCCCCTGTGTTCAGTTCCTGATTCATCTCTCTTCCAATGCGCCTGGGAAGGCAAAGCTTGATGGCCCAAGAGCTTGGGCCCCTGCTACCCAAGTGGGAGACCCAGATGGAGTTCCTGGCCCCTGGCTTATCCTGACCCAGACCTGGCTGTTACTGCCATTTGAGGAGTGGACCCATGATGGAAGATCAATCTGTCTCTCTCCCCCTTCTTCTGTGTGTGTGTGTGTGTGTGTGTGCGTGTCTCCCTCTCTGTCACTCTTTCAAGCAAATAAATAAATCTTTAAAAAATGGAAAAAAACACTACATCCAACCACATGGAGTCTATCCTGAGAATACAAGACTGGTTCAGCGTGTGAAAATCAATTGATGTAATCCTTCCTATTAATAGTGTGAAGAAGAAAAACATCAACTGATGCAGAAGAAATATTTGAAAAAAATTCAACATTCATTCAAGATAAAAACTCACAGCAAGCGAGGCATGGGAGGGAAATTGTTCAACAAAGACTCCTTTGAAAAGGCCGCCTCTGAAAATCTTGAATGTGGCAAAACCACAGAAAGATGACTCCCACGCGCAGGCCAGGCAACCGTGCCCAGACAATCGCTTCCCTTACCCTAGTGGGAGCCAGCTTTAAAATCCCAGGCAACAGCATTTCCAAAGTGGTGCTCATGGTTCCTGGCACTGCAGAGACGGTAACAGCAGCAACAGTGAGCTGTGGTTCCTTCACTGTGTGGCCCGGGCACCAGGACCGCACACCGTGTCTACGGGGATGACTTGTGCAGAAACTGGGTGGAGAAACGAGCATTAGGTTGGTGGAGCAGCAGTTTGCTGAACAAGGGTGGCGGCGCTCACAACAAAGCTGGGCAACAGGAAGCTGGCAGTTCATCAGAGCCTGGGAGCCTCCTGGGAACCAGAGTCAGCAATTGGCATCTCACAGGAAAACAGCAGGGACCTGGAAATGAGATTTCTGAAAGCCGGGAAGCTGGCAGTTCAGCCAGAGCCGCGGAACCAGCTGGAATGGGAACCTTTGGCTATCAGCACCAAGCAACAAAGCAGCAAGGAAGAGCTCGCTAAAGAGACCAGGCAGTTTATTATTATTTTTCTTAATGAAGGGACTCAGAAATAAAAGGCTTTGCTTAATTAGTGTTGCGGCCTGCTGGAGGTTTAAAACAGCAGTCACGAAGAGCAATGGCGCGTGGAAAAATTCTCTCGTGCAGATGGGTGCACTTGAATCTGTAGTCCCGCCCTTTTTTTTTGAGTTTATTTCTGTCAGCCAGACTTCCCACACTTTCTTCTCCTTCTCCTCCTCCTTCTTCTTCTTTTTAAAAATATTTTTATTTATTTATTTGACAGGTACAGTTTTAGACAGTGAGAGAGAGAGACAGAGAGAAAGGTCTTCCTTCCATTGGTTCACCCCACAAATGGCCACTACGGCCGACACTGAGCCGATCCAAAGCCAGAAGCCAGGTGCTTCCTCCTGGTCTCCCATGCGGGTGCAGGGGCCCAAGCACTTGGGCCATCCTCCATTGCCTTCCTGGACCACAGCAGAGAGCTGGACTGGCAGAGGAGCAGTCAGGACTAGAACCCAGTGCCCATATGGGATGCTGGCTGCGCAGGCAGAGGATTAACCTAGTACACCACTGTGCCACCCCTCCCACGCTTTCTTCTTAATGATCTGGAACTTCTAGCTTCCCAAACTCTTCCAGGAGAAGTTTGGTCTCTCAATTCAAACAGAATAAATAAATAAAAAGTTGGAAGGATAATTTAAGGCAGTCTGATCTTCAGCAGACATGAAGCCGTGGGTGTAGCTCTCCTCCTTTCCCGGCTTCTACTGGACTTGCTATAGACTGCATCAGTTTTACTGCTCCAAGATCGTGTCTGTTAAAGAGGAACCCACGGGAGTTCTGAAGCAGAGCTGCTCTGAATCCCAAGGTGCTCTAAGCAAAGAAAAGTGCAGAACGTTCCTGAGGAAAGAAGTGGTTTGGGACAGTCTCTGCAGCAAGCCAGCTCTCCTGGGAAAGACAAAACACTGGAACTCTCCGTCACCAGCCGGCACCCCCAAGTTCTAACCTGGGACTCACCACTTTCTGCCCAGTGTGCAGTGGTGGGGAGCACCTGAAACCAGGGTCCAGACCCACACTGGCTGCTTTGGGGTACTGGTTATGGTGGACACTAGATGCAGTGGCCAAAGGTCAAAGACCAAACCTGATGTTTTCACAGTGTACAGCCCTGAGCAACTTAGCTCACCTCTCTGTGTGTCTCAGCTTCCTCTTCTGGAAAAGGAGATGATAGCCGTTCCCACCTTGTAGAGTTGTTGTGAGGATTAAATGAATTACCACTGCGTGTGCTAGACACCAGGAACCAGGTATGCCTCCTAATTGGCACCATGGAAGTGTTGGCCGGCCCTGTAGGCTCTGGGCCAGTTAGGCCAAGTTACCTCTGTGGTTCTGGTTTCCATGACCAGAGGGCTGCCTCGGGCCATATTCCTCAGAATGTGGCCTGCAGGCCTCTCGCATCAAAATAACCAGGCGATCAGTCAAGCCTCAGACAGCGGCACTGGAAAATGCTTCCCTAGTGAGTCTTTCGCGTGTTTATTAAGTTGCAGTAGAACCTGAGCAGTTGGCAGTGAGCTGCTTTGGAAGAGACAAGTTACACCCTGAGAGACGGCAGCACCAACTCTGAGAGGTGGATGGAAGCTGAGCCAGAACTGGGGACAGGCAGCGCTTGTCTGCAGCTACAGAAATCCGAGGCGGGAAGACCCCCTTTATTCAAACAGGCACAGAGACGGTGGAGGATTGAAGTAGTTTATTACACCAGCGGCTCACTGGACTCATTTCCTGAGAACTGAGCAACAATCCCAAGTTTCTCACTATATTTATAGGTTCAACAGCATCCTACCTTAGCTGTTACAGCATTGGTGGGTTTAAACTGCAGCCTACGTGACTTAGGACCACACTTCCAGTGGTCGGTGGGCCTGGTATGTTTGTAGAAGAGATACCAAGGGCAGATTTATTAGGACAGATTTATGACTGGAGTTTACAGAAGCAGAACTTAGGATGTCTTCCCTCCGTAGACATGATAACCATGGGCAGTTGCTTCACTAGTTAATTGCAAGCAACCACTTTTCAAGGTCTGTGTCGGGAGGAGGGGTCTGCTTCTCTCTGTCTCTGGTTGTGGCTGTATTTCCTCTACACAGTGAAGGGACAACATCTGGAAATGGACAGCTGCCTTCCTCACTAATGTCTGCAGATGGACATTGCCCCCGTGAAAGTCCCCTTCTGACTCGTGTGGCCTCAGATGAGCCCCTGAAGCTTTGCCACAGGAAACATTTAAAAAGCGTTGCAGGAATGACACCTGGCCTGGTTGGGATACTGCTTGGGATGCCTGCGTCCCGTATCAGAGTGCCCGAGTGTGAGTCCAGCTCCGCCCCCATCCCAGTGTGCTGCTAATGTGCACCCTGAGAGGCAGCAAGTGATGGCTCAAGCATACGGGTCCTCGGCACCCAGGTGGGAGACCCAGATTGAATTCCTGGCTCTTGAGTTTGGCCTCAAGCCTGGGGCCCTTACGGGCATTTAGGGGAGTGAACCAGAAGATAAGAGCTCTTTCTGTGTCTCTCTCTGCCTCTCAAATAAGTAAGTTTTTAAAAAAATGTTGCTTAATTGCTAGTGTTCAGTGACATAGGAGTTATAACTATGGCTGACAACAGTACATATTTCAAAATGGCCATTAGGGAGGATTTTGAATCTTCCCAACACAAAGAAATGGTAAGTAGCTGAGGTGATGGACACGCCGTTATTCTGATGTGATCATCACATGCTGTATGCATTATTATGGTTTTTCAAAATATTTATTTATTTATTTATTTGAAAGGTAGAGTTACAGAGAGGCAGAGGCAGAGGCAGAGAGAGAGAAAGAGAGGTCTTCCATCCGATGGTTCACTCCCCAGTGGCCGCAATGGCTGGAGCTGCGCCGATCCAAAGCCAGGAGCCAGGAGCTTCTTCCTGGTTCTCTCATGTGGGTGCAGGGGCCCAAGGACTTGGGCCATCTTCCACTGCTTTCCCAGGCCATAGCAGAGAGCTGGATTGGAAGTGGAGCAGCCGGGACTTGAACCGGCACCCATATGATATGCCAGCACTGCAGGCAGCAACTTTACCTGCTACATCATAGTGCCAGCCCCTGCATGCATTATTAAAATGCCACATTGCAAAACAGCCACACTGTACCCCAGAAATATGTATAATTTTTGTGTATTGATTTAAAATGCATTTTAAGAAAACCTGTGCCTATTTATAGAAGCTTTATTCATAATCCTCAAAAAGTGGCAACAAGCCAGACACACTTCAATGAGTACATTCATACCATGGAATGCTAGCCAGCAGTGAGAAGGAGTGAACTCGTGACCCATGCCACACCTCGTGTGAATCTCGGAGATTGAGGCTGCGTGAGAACAGCCAGCCCTCGCTGGTTACGCACTGTAGGATTCCTGAGGTGACAGAAAGCAGAGAAACAGAGAACAGATTACTGGCTGCCAGGGCTTAAGGAGGGGGTGAGAACCAGGGGCAAGTGGGTTCAGCTATAAAAGGGTGAGGAGGCACCTTTGGGGTGACAGAAGTGTCCTGTAATGAAGATACAGGACATATATACATACAGCAAAATGTCCTGGTTTTGGTATTGCTCTACAGTGCTGCAAGATGCTACCCAGGAGAAATTTGGGTAAAGAGTACATGGGGTCTCTGTATTATTCTTTACAACTGCAATTAAATCTACAATAATTTAAAAATATTTATTTTTTAGACAAATAAAGCCCTACTTTTTGAAAGATGTATTTATTTATTTGAAAGGCAGAGTTACAGAAAGAGAGAGAGAGCTTCCATCTGCTAGTTCACTCTACAAAAAATGGCTGCAATGGCCTGAGCTGGGCCGATCTGAAACCAGGAGCCAGGAGCTTCTTCCAGGTCTGTCATGTGGGTGCAGGGGCCCAAGTACTTGGACCATCTTCTGATGCTTTCCCAGGTGCATTAGCAGACAGCTGGATTAGAAGTGGAGCAGCCAGAACTCAAACTGGTGCCCGTATGGGATGCCAGCACCACAGGCGGTGGCTTTACCTGCTATGCAACAGCACTAACCCCCAAAGGTGTAATTTTTTTAAAAATGATTTATTTATTTATCTGAAAGGCAGAGAAAGAGGGAGGGGGGGGAGAGAGAGAGAGAGAGAGAGAGAGAGAGAGAGAGAGAAATACGCACACACAGAGAGAAATCTTCTGTCCACTTGCTTACTCCCCAAATGGCTGCAATGGCCAAAGCTGGGCCAGCTTGAAGCCAGGAGCCTGGAAATAGATTCAGGTCTCTCGTGTGGGCCAGTCATTTGGGCCATCTTATGCTGCCTTCCAAGGCACATTAGCAGAGAGCAGGAACAGAAGTGGAGCAGCTGAGACCTGAAGCGGTGCTCCAATATGGGATGCTGGAGTTGTAGGCGTTGGTTTAACCCACTGTGCCACAACACTGGCCCAAAAGGCTTGGTATTTTAGAAAATCACTTGTTGGAAGTCAGAACAAATTGCTACATATTCTGTGCTCACGTTCATGTTATTGGTACCCTATTGTTATTTGCATTCTCCTGAGTCACAGAAAGCATTGTGGGTTTTTCCGGGACACAGCGAGCTTTTAAAGTTCTTCTTTAAAAGCTTCTTCCTCCTGGTATTCGTTTCTCTTCCTCCTCCCTGGCCCTGGCATTTAGTGATGTGATTTGCAGGTGGTGGTTCTTTCACGCTGGCTTGTTGAGTGAATCAGCAGAGGACCTGGCTTGCACTGACTCTGGGATGGCACTCAGGGCTCTGTGATCCCACACAGTGCACACCGACATCACCGAGACCCTCAGAGGCACAGGCAGTGGAAAAACTCTGCCTCCGTCACGAAGGCCTTTGCAATATTAATACAATGGAAGATATAAATCTTAATTAGTAGCAGGAAAAAGTGATGACGTATCAAGGTTCTCAAAATGTCAGCTGGTGGCTGGGCAATCAATTCATTTATAGCCACTAAACATTGCACTGTGATACAGAAACCAACACCACTAATTAAAGGTGTAATGGCAACCAGCAGGCTCACTGTTAATTGATTCTTAATACTTCAATTACTTGTTTTTATGCCAGTAGAATTTAATCAAAAGAGGTCAGAAAGGCCTACAAGGCTTATAATTTGGGCATGATTTGCATATACTCATGTTTACCTTTATCAATTTCACATGCCAAGTGAAAGAATACCTATGTTTGTGTACACTTTATTTGCCCAATAAAGCCTTGGAAAATGATGTTAATTCTTGATGACACAGATATAAATATTTCATCAAGAGAAATTTGCACCATAGACTGGTTTCATATTCTACTTGTTTATCCTCTGCTGGAGTTTTTCTACCTTGAGAAGAACTCTTGATTGCTCATGTGACCCCGCTCACCATCACCTTATTTTTGCCTTCCTGCCTTTGAGAGGTTTGGGGAGGAGGCATTTACAGGTCCTCTATATAGCACCCTGCAAAGTGGCTTCCACCTGCCAGTTTGTAGTAGTAGCAGCTGAGCCCAATGGCCCCTTCATGGTCCTCAGTTTTCCTGCGCCTTCAATACCACTGACCACTCTTTGAAATTCTTCCCTCCTTGGCTGGGGTTGCCACCATGCTCTCTGCCAGGAAGGGGTTTAACATCACCCCCACAACAGGCAGGGAATAAAGAAACTCGCAGTGGTGGTAGGGAACCTCTTCTCTGCCAAGGCCCATTTGTTTGAATATTTATGACATCATGCATGGGCCATCCAAATTAGCAACTTAACAATTTGGCCTATTCTGATTTATTGAATCTCAAGTCCCACCTGTGGATGCCTTGGCAGGGCCAGACCAAAGGATTTCGTGGGCCTTCTACACCGGCTGGATGTTCCCCAACTCCTAAGCAGAAGTAATGGCCCCTTCCCAGCAAAAGGCCAGCAGGTCAGAACATCCAACCCAAGAGGAAAAAGGTCATTCAGTCCACGTCTGCCCACATTTACAGGGCAGAAGGGGAGCACAGCTCAGGGAAGGCGGCACGTGGATGTGGGGCTGCAGGTGCAGAGCCAGGCTGTCTTCTGTCACGTCCTTTAGAGGTAAAGAGAGGACCGCTAGGAAACCGGTCCAGTCTTGGCAATAGGATCAGCAGGAAGAAGAGCCAGCAGGCCCACAGCTGGCTGACTGGCTGGGGTCCAGCACTAGGCTTTTTCAGGAGAGCTGATTGGCGAGACCCACGTGGAACAGGCTGTGCGGACAAGGCCACTGCTGCCCGATGCCTGTTTTGACTTTTGGCTGCTTTAAGAAAACTGCTGCTCCCCAGCTTCTACCCACGCACAGTATGCATGGCAGCCAAGACCAGAAGCTGCTGTCCAGGGCAGCCACCGCCATGCCCCTCTTGATCTCTTTCTCCATCGCTCGGTCCCCATGCCTCTTCCGTGGCCGTGACAGTCTCCGGCTTGGCGATCTCAACTCTCCCTAGGTCCTGTTGGGGCGGCTGCAGCTGTGGGGACTGAGGCTGTGGTCAGTCTGACCCTGGCAAGGGCAGCCACCACCTCCTTAGCCTTCCCAAGCCAGATTCCTCCTCCGTAAAGAGCCTCCCCGGGTTGTGGTGAGATACACAGAATGAGCTCGTGACGAGCCCAGCTCAGTGGCCGTCACACGGCTGTTCCTTGCTTCCCTGGAGCCCTTCCTCTCCTCCACTCCCAAATCCACACTCCCCCAGCCATGAGCTCATGGATGAGCTCAGGGTCCCACACCTCCAGCGGCCTTCTCCCTGTCACACGCTGCACTAGGCCCTTGATATCACCTCACTTACTGGAATCACCCCAATACAGATGAAGGAACAGAGGCACAGAGACACTGAGGCCTGCCCAGAGTCACACAGCGAGGGCCATGCCCAGGTGTCTGACTTCAAAGAGCTGGGCCTGTTTTGTGTCATCTTGGGCTCATCTTCTCTGATCAGACTTGCTGCCTTCCAAATGCCCAGAACAGCCAGGGATGGGCCAGACCAAAGCCAGGAGGTGGGAAGTCAAGTCTCCCGCATGGGTAGCAGGGACCTGAGTACTTGAGCCACCACCTGCTGCCTCTCAGGGTATACAGTAGCTGGAAGCTGGAATCTGTAGTGAAGCTGGGACTTGAACCCAGGCATCTTAACCATAAGCCAAGTGTCCATCCCCCAGAAAGCTATTTTGAGGCACATCCCTTATCAACAGGACCCTGACTACTGCACTCCTCATTTTGTGATGAGGATACTGAGCCCCAGAGCGGAGGAGTGTCTGCAGTGGCTTCCCAGATAGAATCTGGGTGGCCCTCGTTTCAGCTTTTCTCTGGGACACCAGAATGATCTTTCTAAATCACATATCCTCCTCTGACTGATGGCGCTCCTTGTGATAACTTTTTGGGGACTCTCCAGCTGTCCAGGCCATGCACAGGCGGCTGCAGCATCCCAGCACGGCACACAGAGCCCTTGCAGTCAGGCCTGCCAGCGTCCCCACCCTCCTCCTTGATATTTCCGCTCCAGCTATTCTAGAATACCATGGTCCCCCAAGCATGCCGTGCCATTTTCTCCTTCCTTCTTTTGCCATCTAGAATTTCCTCCATCCGGAATGCTCTTCGTGTCCTATGCAAATTTTGAGCTTTTTATTTGTCCTTCAAAAGTGACCCAATTAAGCAAAAAAGCAACTCAGTCATCATTCTTCTCCCTGAAGGGGCTTAGAAGCTAATTTGAATTCAAGTGACTTCGCTGAGATGATTCGGCCGGTAGCCAGGAGTAGAACCCTTCTCCTGGCTTCCGGAGCAGGGCTCTCCTTCTGTCCCGTGACGGATACCACCTGGAGAAGGTGTGCGGGGCCCTTCGTTCTGCTCTGTGTGCAGAAGCAGCTCGGTGCACTGGATGTGCAGCTGGGGTGGCAGCAGCAGACTTCACTGCACAGAGTTTTTAATGTGCACCATTTAGGTGTTCTCTGTCAACTTATGTTAATGGCATAGAATACACGATGCTGATATTTTTCTCTAATGTGTCCATATATAGTGATAGCTCCAGGCTGTAAACATCTGGCCCACTAACTGCATAGTAACTAATAGTACACATGCTGCAAGTTCTAATCACTCCTGGTGTGAAACTGTTTCTGTAGAATCGAGATGCTCCTGTGGTTATCATAATGTTAGCCACTGTGAACAGGTGCTTAGGCCCCACTCTGAACAGAAGTAAGAATCACTGAGAGGGAAGCCAGGCCTTGCAGTTTTAAAGCTCCTGTGCTGTGGCACGGCAGGTTCAGATGCTGCCTGGGATGTTGGCATCCCATGTGAGCACGGGTTCAAGTCCTGGCTGCTCCACTTCTGATCCAGCTCCTTGTTAATGTGCTTACGAAAGCAGCAGAAGATGGCCCAAGTGTGTGGGCCCTGCATCCATGTGGGAGACCTGGAAGAAGCTCCTGGCTCCTGGTTTCAGTGTGCCCCAGCCCTGGCCATTGCTGCCACTTGGGGAGTGAACCAGGAGTGAACCCTCTGTCTCTCTCTCTCTGTGTACCTCTTCCTTTTAAATTAATTGATTAATTAATTAATTAAAGCCCCTGTGCTGATGCCGGCGTGCAGCCAGGGCTGAGAACACTGGGCTTGTCAACTCCTCCTGAAGGGGGCTCTGGGCAGGATTTATAGATATTTTGAGCTATGGACATAAAGCTGGTGACAAAGGGCTTACTTGAAAAGAGCTATAAAATAAAATTCCTTTTTAATTGCTAAAGCCAAATGTGGTCTCCAGCCCCGCCCACTGGATTCTTCATTTTCTTAATTGTTTCTCACTGAAATGCGATCACAAAGTGGGGGCTGGTCGCTAGGGCAGTGGGAAGGGCTCTCCTGGAGACCTCACTCTTATTCTTCCACATTTCAAGGTCGTCCTCGGTTGGTTTTGCTTTGTGCCGGTGTGTCCATGGCATCATCAGAGCCCGTGAACGACTTTGAAGACACAGGACTTGCCAAGCCCCACTTCCCTTGCACAGTCCATTCCGTGTGGCATGAGTAGAGCGAGCTGTGCCCGCCCCCAGGAGCGGCTTTGATGCAGACCTGGCCAATCAGAGAGCTCCATTTCCCGAGGCCTGATTTCCAGAGGAGGAGTTGCACCGCAGTGGTCCCTTGTGGGCTTCCTCCTTCCTGTCTTGCAGTGCTGTTCTATGCCTGTGCTCCCACTCTTGGACCTCAGCCCCCAACCACGGCAGTTTCTCAGAGGGCTGACAGACCCGAAAGGGGTTGTAAATGAAATAAAACAGCCCACGTTCCAGTGCCTGGGAAGACTGAAACAAGGGCCAGCGTTGTGGCACGGCAGGTTAAGCCACCACTTGAGATGACAACATACACTATCCGAGCACCAGTTCCAGTCCCTGCTGCTCTGCTTCCAATCCAGCTGCCTACTAATGTGCGTGGGAAGGCAGCAAAAGGCGACCCAAGTGCTGTGTCCCTGCCATCCACGTGGAAATCCAGGATGAAGCTCCTGACTTCATCCTGGGCCAGACATGGTGGTTGTGGCCATTGGGGAGCGAACCAATGGATGGAAGGTATCTCTCTCTCTTTCTCATTCATTCTGCCTTTCAAATTAATAAATAAACCTTTAAAAAAACACAATGTAATGGGAGTTCTTCTGAAAGTATTACTAAATTCATGCTCTCTTGTGAGTATTATGTGTTATGTTTTTCAACATCATATAGTTTCTACTGTGGTAGGAGGAAGTGGGTTGAAAAGTTCATGAAATGCTTGGTTTTGGAGAGCAGGTATTTCTCTGGCAATGGTGGGAAGCATTGCTGTGTGTGGAGACAGGGGCTGCAGGGTGCTCCCTGCTGTCAGTGCGCACTTCTGTCTGCGTCCTCGCCATGTGGAGTCTAGAGGAGGGGCTCTGTGTGTGTGGGACACGCCACATGCCTGTTAAACCCAGGGCTGGGGGCAGCTGTGATCCTCCCCAGGGCCCTCGGGTGCTCTTAGGGAGAACACTGGGAAGTAGGGTGGCACAGCACCTCACGGTGGGCATAGGTGATGGCCAAGAGCCACGGTGATTCTTGTCTCCATCCTGCTTCAGAAGGCTGGGGAGTGTGATCCGAGGGTTGACCAGTAACTGCTGCTTATTGGCTGGATCAAAGATGGCGGAGCAGCTTGCGTATTGGTTAGTCTCTGTTCCTCTTCTTCAGCCTGGCCCACACTGCATTCCTGCATTTATTCACCAACATTGTACTGAGTGCTGCTGGTGGGCCCGACCACTAAAGTAAGCCACGGGGTTATAAAAGAGCAGGACAAGCAAGGTGAATTCCAGGCAAACAGGTCTTGCACCTTGGAGAAGAGTTGTGGCAGGGCGAGGTTTGAGCAAGCCCTTCCGGGCACGGGAGGGCCGAGCTGCTGAGATGTATGTTTTCAGAAGCCGACACAACGTCCTGCAAATGCGTTTGTTTTGGAGATTTTCTTCCAACCCTGTCACCTCTTTTTCTTGCACATGAAATTTTGCTTGCAATGGTAAAAAAAAAATTTTCTTGGAATCATTTCCATCTATCTCATACAGAATTTGCTCTCACAATACAAAATCATTTAAAAATAATTTACATTAAAAATTTTTAAATTATGTACATTATATATATTTCCATCTTATAGAAAAGAGCATAAAGTTTGAATTAAAGATGAAAGGAGGTCCCATGACTCATCTGTTTTTCTCCTAGGTGTTTAGCCAAGACTCTTTTCATAAAAAACTGAACTGGAAACAATTCAAATGTCTGTCAACAGAAGTCTGGGTAGGCCATGACAAATATGTAAGGGGAATGCCAAGCAAACAAGCAACAGAGGAACAACTCTAAATGTGACAGCACTCATTAGTAAATATATTGAGGCCAGCACTGTGGCACAGCAGGTTAAAGCCCCAGCCTGCAGCACTGGCATCCCATATGGGCATGGGTTGGAGTCCTAGTTGCTCCACTTCTGATCTAGCTCCCTGCTAATGTGCCTGGGAAAGCAGCAGAGAATGGCCTAAGGACCCTCATGAGATACTTAGAAGAAGCTTCTGACTCCTGGCTTCAGATCAGATCTCTTTCTTGCTCTCTCGCTCTCTCTCTCTTTCTCTTCCACTCTCCACCTCTCTCTGTAACTCCATATTTCAAAATAAATAAGGGCCAGCGCTGTACCTCACTTGGTTGATCCTCTGCCTGTGGCGCCGGCATCCCATATGGGCGCCAGGTTCTAGTCCTGGTTGCTCCTCTTCCAGTCCAGCTCTCTGCTGTGCCCGGGAGGGCAGTGGAGGATGGCCCAAGTGCTTGGGCCCTGCACCCGCATGGGATACCAGGAGAAGCACCTGGCTCCTGGCTTCAGATCAGCATAGCTCTGGCTGTAGCGGCCATTTGGGGGGTGAACCAAAGGAAGGAAGACCTTTCTGTCTCTCTCTCTCACTAACTCTGTCAAATAAATTAAAAAAAATTTTTTTTAAATCAAAATAAATCTTTAAAAAATAGCAAATATATGCTGGATGGAAGAAGCTGAACATAAAAACCACATCCTATATGAGCCCATTTAATGTGAAATGTTGGCACTGACAGAATTAACCTATGGTGAAAGAATTCTGATCGGTGGTTGTTTCTGAAGGGAATGGGATTGGCTGGGGATGCACACAGGGAATGTCCTAGGGTGATAGAAATGTATTTTTCCTCTTGATATGCATTTGGATATGCATAAAATTGGATTCAATGGCACCCATAGATCCGAGCTTACTCTAAGTAAGTTATACTTCAACTAAATAAAAGTAGAAATTTATTTTTTAAAAATAGTATGTTTATTTCCATTTCTTCATTAGCTTGAGAGCTCCTGGAAAAGTATCAACAGAATCTTTTTATTTCAATATCTACTGCAGAGTAAAGATAAAAAATGTTTGTTGAATTATAAAGAATAATAATACCCTATACTGTTAGTGCTTTTAGTGCTTTCATAATCATAATCTTATGTGATACCTGTAGTAAGTGTGTGGGTTTACAGATAAGGCCCAGAGAAGTCATTTGAACCACTCAGGAAAGTGGCATAGATAAGACTTGGAACCAGCCTCCTTAGATCACCATCATCCAATTCCAGATCTTATGGCATTTCTATGACACCCTAACTTATAACATTCGAATAATTAGCTGTGATTTTTTTTCTTTAATTTTGTCAACTCCTTGTGTAGTAATGCACCTATAACTTCTAAATGTACAAAAGTGTAATAAAAATTATTCAGAGATAGAAACGGCACATTGTTTAATTGCCTTTAGAAGTGCATCAGGTTTTTAGACCTCAAACAGGATTTGGTCGTTCCTCGTCCTGAGTTCACCACGGAGAAGTAACTGAGAAGCAGAGATGAAGGGAAAGCCTTGGCTTTCATCAGGTTGCCATTGAAAGCACTGAGTAGAGCAGGTTTTCAAGCAGCCCACTCATGTTTAAAGGCAGCCTCCAGTCTATTGTCCATCTGCAGCTTTCTGGCCTGGAGAAGATCTCTTTTACTGAACTGAATAGTAATTGACCTCTTTTTGGTACAATGCAAATTATTGTGAGCAGGTTCTCTTGAAAGGAACAGGGGAAATGGACTCTCATGTAGTCAACATATACTGTGGGTTGGGAGCCAGATACTGAACACGTGTCTCCCTTTAATCTTTTTTTTTTTTTTTTTTTTTTTTTTGACAGGCAGAGTTAGACAGTGAGAGAGAGAGACCCAGAGAAAGGTCTTCCTTCCGTTGATTCACCCCCCAAATGGCTGCTATGGCCAGTGCACTGCGGCCTGCACACTGCGCCAATCTGAAGCCAGGAGCCAGGTGCTTCCTCCTGGTCGCCCATGCGGGTGCAGGGCCCAAGCACCTGGGCCATCTCCACTGCCTTCCCAGGCCACATCAGAGAGCTGGACTGGAAGAAGAGCAACCAGGACAGGACCGGCGCCCCGACCGGGACTAGAACCCGGGGTGCTGGCGCCACAGGCGGAAGATTAGCCTAGTGAGCCATGGCGCCAGCCGTCCCTTTAATCTTTAAGACAGAATGAAGTTGGCGTTGGTAAAATAACTGAGTCTCAGAAGGTTTGAATATAATGGCCAAAGCCAGGATTCAAACACTGGTGTCTCTCATCCCCACAATGGGTGCCATGTACCACTTCTATGCTGCCTCTCCAAGACACTGCACAATGCTAAATGCCGACCACAGTTTTAGGAGGCATGCAGACATGATAATGTCCCCCCCCCCCCCACCAGATATCCACATCCCAAATCCTGGGGTCTCTGAATACATTGCCTTACATGGCAACAAAGACTTTGACAAAGCAGTTAAATTGAGGATTTGGAGATGGGGAGGTTACCCTGGATCATCTGGGTGGGCTCCATGTAATCACAAGGGTCCCTAGAAGTGAGACAGGGGCATAGAACAGTCAGGGGTCACAGAGAGAGTTGAAGATGCAATGCTCTTGGCTATGAAGATGGAGAAGGGGCCACGAGCCAAGGCCTGCAAGCAGCCTCACAAAGCCTAAAGAGCAAGGTAACAAGTTCTCCAGTGCTGCTTCTGGAAGGAACACACCCTGCTGACATCTTGAACTTAGCCCAGTAGGTCCCATTGCAGAAGTCTGACCTCCAGAACTGCAAGATAATACACATGTGTGGTTCTAAGCTATAGCATTTGTGTTAATTCACAACAGCAATAGAAAATTAATACAGATGGATACCAGCGAGCTAATCCATAAATTACCTTCTTCTGGCACTCTAAGGAAGTAAATTTACTTTTCTTTTGGGGTAGCTTACACCTTGGGAACCTTTATGGCCAATACCAAATTAAAACATGCTTTGTGTAGGAAGAATGTTTGACGAGAAATCCAGCATTGCCAAGGCTTTCTATAGAAATGACAATAGCAGAGTAGGTTGTATTAAAATTCATAGAGTACCCAAATAATTTGGTAATTTGTTACTTTCTCTGCTGCTGTGGACATTATCTGACTTTCCATCATAATTCATAGTATTTATTACACTTATTCATCATTCATTTATGATTCAGTGCCTGCTGTGCAGCCCTCCTAATATGGGTATATGTGCAGGGATGTAGCCAAGTAGATGAAGAAATAGACAAGACATAATTTCTGCCGCACCCTAAGTTCTAAGAGACAGATTTTCATTTTCAGTATTTGTTCACTCACTTAGCATCTTTGAATTAGGTAGATGCATAAATGTTTAAAGGTTTATCAGGTATCCAATTGCAAGAGCATATAAATAATTCAGGACAGAAAATTACCCCCTTTAGAGTTGACAGAAGTGGCAAGTAATATAAATTTCAATCTTATACCAAGTGGCTGTGATGATTAATCTTCAAAAAAAAATTGGAACTCCTGCCAGAGAAAGAACACTCTGACATCTACTAGATCTTATAAAAGTTTGATTTATTTCTTTTCTATCAGAGTTAATTTTGGAAGTTAGGAAAATGTTGATGCTAAAAGATATGGAAAATCATTTGGTGCATTGTAACCACCCATTTGGGATTCAAAGCCTCAATCAAATTGCAAAGCTCTGCACTTCTCTTCAGACTTGCTTAGCCTGGGACCTAAGAGTTGCTCTCACAGGGTGTGGAGGAGACCAGTTAGGGCCTAGATTAATGCAAAATAAATGTATATCTGATTTAGTCTGTGGGTGGGTTCCAAGAGTCCAGTAGCCTGGATGACTGACCTCTCTGAGTCTGTTCCCTCCCACCCCCACCTATTAAACGAGAAAGATGATTTCTCTGAATGCTCTTCGATTGCTTACAATGTTATTTGTCCTCAAACAAGTGGATCATTGTTCTGCTGGGACGATACTCAGTCTAGTTAATGTGTGTTGATGGAGCACCTGCAAGGACTTGGCCATCTTTTGTTGAGGAATATGAATAAACGTTAAGACACAGAGGACCCCACTAGTGCTCAGGTGTGAATTATCAAAAACTGTACAATCTGGTGAGCAACTGTGACTTTGTGACCCCCAGAAAGAGTTGCCCTTTTCTTTGGGCGGCAGAAGCCTCATCGTAGGGCACCTGTTGGTGAGCATCACCTGGGCTGGGTTTGAGCTCCTGCTCATCTCTTTGGCTGGGTGATTTTGGGCAGTGCACAACCTCCCCTACTGTGCTCACCAACTCAGTCCCTGCTTTGTTATCTAGCTGGGGAAACAGCACATATGCTCTGTATTCAGTTCTTCCACGTTCCTTCTAATGGTGCACTTTTGAGTCTTCTATTAGCATCCAAGGAAGTAGGATGTTTTCCACAGCTCTTGTGAGGAAGCACCATATGGCTGTTTGCAAACTGTTTTGCTCAGTTTGTTTTTAAATATTCGAAGTGCTTATGAATTCCCCAAGTCTTGCGTACCAGAAAGAGTGTGCGAAGAGTCATCTATTCTCTAGCAGACATTTTTGGAGTACAATTGCTGGCCACTAGAAGATCAGCAGCAACTGACCGTAAGCAAACAGCCACTATCCCTACCTGCCTGGGCAAATGATCTGGGGAGGGGCGAGGTGGAGAAATGGGGCTGCTCTGGGTCCTGCTAAAAAAGCCGTGTTCTTTGTTAATGTCAGGGTTTTCCGAGCAGGAGGAGCTGGGGGGTGATGGGGATGGTTGCCAAGGAAACCTTTCCGGGCTGAGAAGGACCAGGTGTGGGCCTGGGTGTGCAGGAGAGCGTATTGTCACGCGTAGTTTCCCAGCATGGAGAGGAAGGAAGCTGAAGCTCCCCCTTAAAGAGACCAGATAGGCAGTGAGAGAGTGCCAGAGGCCCTTCCTTAGGCGATAATCAGGAAGGAGATTCAACGGCCTTGCTGTGAGGGCGAGGGCAAGGCAGCCCTGGAGCCACAGTGGGGGTGGGTGGGAGCATGTCCCTGGGAGCCGGCGGTGGAAGAGCTGGAGGGTTTGAACCCTAGGCAGGAAGGGAAAAGGCCATGGCTACCTTTTACTCAAAAGAACCAGTGCCTGAAAACAACTCAGGAGGCCGGCACTGTGGCGTAGCAGGTAAAGCCCCCTCCTAGAATGCTGGCATCCCATATACGCACTGGTTCAAGTCCCGGCTGCTCCACTTCTGATTCCACTCTCTGCTATGGCCTGGGAAAGCAGCAGAAGATGGCCCAAGTTCTTGGGCCCCTGCAACCTCGAGGGAGACCTAGAAGAAGCTCCTGGCTCCTATTTCCAGATCAGCCTAGCTCCGGCCATTGTGGCCACTTGGACAGTAAACCAGCAGATGGAAGACTTTTCTCTCTGTCCATAACTCTGCCTCTCAAATAAATTAAAAAAAGAAACATTATTGTTGTTCAATAATTAGAAACCGATTCACGTAAGAATTTTACAAAATCAAATCTCAACAGTAGGGAGCCAATGCTGGGAAACACTGTACAGCACTCACACACAGCCCTCCACTGCCACTGGGTGCAAGAAGGGTTCCAAAACACTGCGCATGATCAGGTGAGGGAGCAGGACTACGGGTGACTTTGTCTGATTGCTATCCTTTCGATAGTTCTCAAGATCTTGCCTACAAACATGTACATACTACTTTCTAATCAGAGAAGCACATTCTTGACATTAAAACATGCAAAAGTTAAAATAGTAGTTAATCTTTTCTGAGTAGTGTGAATTTTGACAGGAGCATTTTTTTTTAAATCCTCGAATTGCTCACCGTACTCCTGGGGTCTCAGCCATCCACGGGTAAGGAAAGCCCAGCCTTTTGGCCTAAGGTAGAACTCAACCCAAACATCGCTTTCCCTTTCAAAGCAGCTCTTAAATTTCAGGAGCAGCTCCTGAGACACCCATTTAGAATGTGGTAACACCCACCTTTGTTGGCTTCCAAATTACACTGTCAGTGAATTTTTGGAGTCAAGTGCTTGTCCAGATAGCCAGAGTTCTGCAGAACATGCTGGTGACATGGAGACACATGGACAAACGTTGTGGCAGCTGCTGGTTTCCCTTGCCTTCTCTCTCTTCCTCTCAGTACTTTGAAGACAACTTATGGAGGGACTGGGCTTTTCCATGTGATGTAGGGTTCAGAGTGGAGGGGTAGTGAGTTGCAGCAGCTCTCTGGGCCAAGAGCCTGTGTGCTTTGGGTTCTGGAGCTGGCCGCAGCTTTTGATCTCATTTTCCTACTCAGCAGAATGAAGACAGCCTGTCTTGCGTGCCGGAATTTGTAGTAAGAATTGCGGGAGATCGCATTTGCAAGGCTGTCGTGAAAGTGATGCAGTGTTACTCCTCCTATAGAGGGTTACAACTTTTTAATGATAAACCAGCCAAGATTTTTAACAACCTGATAGATAAGGGGCCTCCTGATTGGACAGACTGCTGTGGCCAGTCCTTGTGATAAGCAGCTTCTTTTGTTCCCTGGATCAAAACCACAGAGGGTTTGTGCCCAGCTATCGTTTAGCTTCAACGTACATGGCTGTTTCCCTACTTCCTGCCCTCTGGCTGCCCTGCAGGTACCGGGAGTGTTTCCTGCCCCCATGCTGTCTCCTGCCTGGGCCCTCACACTGCTTCCCTCTGTGGGCTGCATGCCTGCAGCTCACCTCTTTGCCCGACCCCCTGGAGCAGAACTTCTCAATGTGTGCTCTGGCATCACCTGGGGACTTGTACAATCTAGGGCCTTTCCCCAGAAACTCTGAGTCTTCCAAGCCCTTCTGGGGCTTGAAACTGCCCCAGCCATGATTCTCAGATTTTGCTGCTTCATCTGGGAAACTTTAAAACCTGTGGACACAGGGCTGGCATTCAGTGCAGTGGTTATGCTGCTGTGCGGGATGTCTGCACTGTATATAGATGTGTTTGGTTGGACTTCTGGCTCCACTTCCAACTCTAGCTGCCTGCCGGTGTGCACCCTGGGAGGTAGCAGATGAGGGCCCACATACTGGATCGCTGTCACCAATGTGGGGATACCCAGATGGTGTCTGAGCTCCTGCCTTTGGCCTAGGATAAGGCCAGAATAAGGGAGCATGATCTCTCTTTGTTTCTTGGTGTGTGTGTCTTCGCCTTTCAGATAAAAATGAAAATTAAAAATTTAAAAATTAAAAATGTTTAAAGCCTATGTTTTTTAAAACCTGTGGTGCAGAGCCAAACCCCAGACCCATTAAATCACAATGACTAGGAATGGGATTCAGGAATCAGTGAAATCCTCTTCCCTTGTCTGCGGGCAAATCCAAGACCCCAGTGGATGCCTGAAACCTTGGGTAATAGTGAACATAAGCTCTGTGCCATGCTGTGATGGGGTCACAGTAGATTGGATAGCAAAGACAGTTACTAGGCAACTAGCAGGCAGGTAGCATATATAGTGTGACTACGCTGGACAAAGGATGATTCAACCACAGGCTGAACAGATTGGGATGGTGTGAAATGTTACCATGCTACTGAGAACAGCACACATTTTAAAACATGATCAGTGTATTTCTAGAATTTTCCATGTAATATTTTCAGACCATTGCTGACTGTGGGTAACTGAAATCCCAAAAAACAAAACCGTGGATAAGAGGGCATGTCCATGGTTTTTAATCTCCCCAAGTGATTTCAATGTCAGACCAAGCTGGAGACCCCCTCAGAGGCTAGGTTATCCCTTTGGACTTCTTTTCTGTAGTACTCACGCTATAGACCTCTTGGGGGACAAGGAACCTATGTTATGTCACCAAGACCTGCTACTGAATGCTGACAGAATGTGCCTTCATTTGAGGGTATGTTAGAGGGATTAATTTTAACATACTAATACTAAAATGATGGATTTCCACATGGCACTATCCAAAATATGACTGGGAAAGTACTGTGGCAATATTGTAATGGTTTCGCAGTATTAGGGATGAGGGAAGATGGTCCTTTACATGGAGAAAACATTGAATGTGTAGGGTCCTCCCTCAGGAAACACAAACTACATCAGAACCAGAGTCCTCAGCCTTTGTCTCTTATCCTTCAGCTGTTCTTTCTCTGTGTCCTTTCAGGCACAGGTGGTGCATCTGTGTGTGTGTGTGTGTGTGTGCATGTGATGAAACTAATAAACTCCAGCTCCACAGATTTTTAAAATTTCATATTGGACACATCATTTACCCTGTTTTTCAATGGCTATTCCATTCAGAGGAAACGTAAAAGCCAGAGATCCTCTTTCTACCCTTAAGATTTATTTTAAAAAAATGTTACCTGCTGATGACTTTGGTTAAATTCTCATCTGCCTTAAAATGCCATTTGGAATTGAGGGGGAAAAATCCATGAAATGGAAAATGTAGATATTAAAATAGAGCAGAAAATGGATTATTTGCTCCTGCTGAAAATGCATCTGTTTGGAGTAAAATTTAATAGGATGTTCTTTGCAAAATTATGCAAGGGGAAGAAACCTAAAAGTTAGCTCTTTTTTCCCTTCCTTTGCAATTCTTTAGTCACCAAGTATAGTACCTAGCACTCCACAAATGGATGAAGAAGTCTACAATATTAACCCATAGTAATTCATCTAAAATGTTATAAAACGCTTGGTTAGTTTTGAAGTGTTTTTGCTGTAATAAAGTCTTTCCTTGGGGCTGGTGTGGTGGCGTAGTGGGTAAAGCTGCCACCTGCCATGGGCGCTGGTTCATGTCCCAATTGCTACACTTCTGATCCATCTTCCAGCTAATAGCTGGGAAAAGCAGTGGAAGATGGTTCAAGTACTGGGGCCCTTGTTACCCACATGGGAGACCTGGAAGAAACTCTTGGCTCCTGGCTTCGACCTGGCCCAGCCCTGGCCACTGTGGCCATATAGGGAGTAAACCAGGGGATGGAGGATCTCTCTGTCCCTCCCTCTCTCTTTCTGTAACTCTTTCAAATAAATAATTTTTTAATAAAGTCTTTTCTTTGGGATGTACTTGCCTTCTGAGATGTGTGTGTACGATGGTGTATACCTGTGGGCATGTGTGTTTAGCAAATAACATGCTGATGGAATTATTGCTATTTCTAGCTCTCTGGAAAAACTGATCTTATCCATCAATTGCCTTTGTTCTGTAAAAATCTTAGTCATTCATTTATTCACTCATTCATCCAGTTGGTTATTTCTTTCAACCTTACATAGTCACATGCCAGGCCTATGGGGTACATATCGGTGGGCCTAGTAACTGTAGTCCTTGTTCTTGTGTTGCTGACTAAATTGTGGTTGCAGCACATTCTTCTGCCTCTGAGTTGAGTCATTTCTGATTGTGTGTGTGTGTGTGTGTGTGTGCGTGCGCTCGTGTCTTCTTGCTACCACGTATCATTTTTTTCTGCCACTCAGATGAACTTTTTTTTGTACCTATGTTTTTATTTTCATTCTATCTGAAAGGTAGTGGAAGAGAGAAACAGAATGAACAGAGAGAAATCTAGTTGCTAGTTCACTCCCCAAGTGCCTGCAATGGCCAGGATTGGGCCAGGCCAAAGCCAGGAGCCCAGAATTCCATCTGGTTTTCTGTGTGTGTGAGAGGGACTCCAGCACTTGAGCCATCAGTTGCTGCCTCCCAGGATGCACTTTAGCAGGAAGCTGAATCGGAAGTGGAGTAACTGGGACTCAAAGCAGGCACTCTGATGTGGGACGCAAGTGTCCCAAGTGGCAACTTAAGCCATTGCACCAAGTGCCTGCCCCATCTTAGATGAACTTTCTAAAAAACTACCTTCAAACTTCACCAGTATATTCTAGAACACAGTGGATATCTGAGGATAAGTTGATGATCTGAAAGTAACACGAATTCAGTGCCACAGGAGGGAATAAATAATATACTGCATGATTCATGGGCTTACAGTCTTTATGGTGCTTTAGTAGTTACCTCCATTAAGGCCAGTAGCTCAAGCCAACTTAAAATTAATAGCTCCTATCTAGCCTGCCTATTATTTTTGAAGCCTGTTATAGAAGAGAAATTATGCAAACAGCGGTTGCAGCAGCCTTCACTCTGGGCATGACTACATCTCATTTCTCATATGCAAACATTTGTCAGCAACTGATGAGATTCACAGCCATTTGCAGGAGCCTGTCCGTTTTGAGCTCATCAGAACTATCAGGATTAGGGTGGGTGTGGGGAGGTGGGGAGGGAAAACGAATCACTGGCAAAGGTGGTTTAGCCGATTCTCCTTTGCTAGGGTGGCTGCTAATCTTTCGGCTGTCAAAGACATTCGGCCTTTAGCTGCTTGTGGAAGTGGGGCTCTGCTGGCTTTCCTGTTTTGCTCCCTCCTGCCAAGAACCACCAAAGCGATCTTCCTCAAAGACACTTTCTTTCCAAAGAACCTGGTGCGGCTCCCTATTACCTCTCAGACAAAACTTCAACCTTGCAGGATGCCTGAGCGCTCTGCCAACTTGATTTCTTGATTATTTCTGTGATTCTTCTACTGGAACTAGGCTGTTTTTTTTTGTTTGTTTGTTTGTTTTTCCAATCCTATCCACTTATTCTTCAGTTGATTCACTGAGCAAATAGATGGGATGGCCAGTAAGTTCAGTCTACCTACACGATTCGGGATTCTGTGAACTAACATAGGAGCATCCGTTATGTGCAGACACTGTAGGGAGTGCAGGGACGTGGGACACATTATCCCCATTCTTAATATTTTTTTTGACAGTAAATGGTGACCCAAGAGGACATTGCTGTCCAGTGGAAGTTAAGATTTTTATTCCCTACGTCACATTCAATTTTCTGCATGCTCTGTGTCCTGTTTCTTATCTCTGGATTTTCCTTCTTTTTACTTTTTCCTTCAAATTTGTTCATAAATTTAACTGTTCCTGGCCTCATTTCCAGTGGTGTCTTGTTGCTGGGTAGAACAGACTCTTCCTCAGAAGTCATGGATCCAGTGAGTCCAGAGTTGTTCGGCTTTTTCTACCAGCTGTCTTGTAGTCATCAATTTCCTCCCCCCGCCCCCCAAGATTCAGAGAGAGAGAAGGTGAGGGAGAGAAAGACCTTTATCTGCCGGTTTACTCTTCAAATGCCCACAATAGCTAGGGCAGGGCCAAGCCAAAGCCCGGAGCCTGGAGCACCATCCAGGTCTCCCAGGTGGGTGCAGGGGCCCAAGCACTTCTGCCATCTTCTGCTGCTTTCCCAGGCACAATTGCAGGGAGCTGGATTGGAAGTGGAGCAGCCAGGACTCAAACTGGCGCCCATAGGGGAAGCCAGTGTCACAGGTGGCGCTGGCCTAATTTGAACCATAACACTGCTCCGGTCTTCAGCTGTTTCTCATGGCCTTTGTGCCATGCCGGCCAGCCAGAAAAGCAGCTCCCTGGAAACAAGCTGGCTCTTGCTTCTTGTTCCTTGCTTCCTGCGCTCTCCTCTTAACCCGGGGTGTACTGCTGAATGCTGTCGAACAGGGGTTTTTCGTTCCTTAGGAATTCAGATCAGAAACTGACAGCATTTTCCCCAGTGCCTCTGCAGCTCAGGAAAATGGATCTGATGACAGTAGCTGCTTTGAGGAGAAGAGGTGGGCAGATCCGAAACGGAAAGGGCACATACACAGCTCTGCTGCCTGTGCCGGGAGGACACACTAAGTAGATCAGGCTCACTCATTACCAATTAGCATCATTGTTAATCTTGGCTAAGAGCAGGGCAAAGCCACCAGGGATTGGGCCATTTATCAGCCCGTCCCACGACAGCTGTGGGAGGTTAGTACCCCTTGGGACCTTGGCCAGATGCAAGTCCTTTGGTGACGATGTGTCATACATTCTGGTCAGTGCTCTCCTCCAAGACACCACTTTCTGGGCCTGAAGTGTTCTGCTGTTTTTTTGGAGGAATGAAAATCCAATCTCACATAAGCCGGATTCAGAAAATAGGTCATCGATGTGAGTTGCGGTTATTTTCTTTCCAGCTTCCTCCTGTGCTTGCTTTAGATTGCTTTTCTGCAAAGGGCAGGTGCTCTGCCCTGCCTGCTGGGCAGGCAAAGGGGGTGACGGCCACTCACGCCTCCGGCTCCTGTCAGGCATCACTCGGATTCCTGGGATTTCCCAGTGAGCATCTGCCTTCTGTCTGAGTTGTTAAATTCCCATGAAAAGAACAGGAGAAATATCTTTCTTGGGTACTGATTCTCTCTCTCTCTCTCCCTCTCTCTCTCTCTCTCTCTCTCTCTCACACACACACACACACACACAAAACACTTCATAGCCACTTGATTTGCCACCTGCAGTTCATAATAGAACGGAGCCATGGGATTATAAACCACTTTATTTCTGCACAGAATTTCTCAGCTTGAGGCCAAATTCAAGGGCATTAGTCATCAGCAAATTGCAGTTGGTTTTTTTTTTTTTTAATGTGTTTCACTCAGGAAGATTTAAGGCAGCTAAAGCTGAGATTTCCCTATGCTTTGGTGAGGAAGTGAAAAATCTGATCATGTAGTTAATCATTTGTCATAGCTATGGGCATATATTGTTCCTTAGTGACTGCAACATATGACTGATTGGGCAATCTGGTAACATGACAGTTTGAATGGTATTCGATATATCCCATTATGTTACGGTTCTTTTCTCTCTCAATATTTGTATATGTTTAAGATTTGAAATTCATAGAAAGTGGTAGAAGGAAACTTGAGGATCCACCTGGGTCTCTGCCCTGGAGGTTCGGGGTCAGCAGTTCTGGGTTTGAATAAGCACAGTGAGGGTGCCTGGGGGCGAACTTTGGAAAACCTGTGATTAGCTCAACCTCCTCACTTTTCAGATGAGGAAACCCCGTCACAAAGAGACTTGGAAAACTGGCCAGGATCACAGAAATACAAGCCTGCCACTGAATCCCAGGTCTTCTGGCTTCCAGCTCAGCGCAGGTTCCACGCCGCTAGGGAAGAAATCCCTCATTTTTCTTGTTCTGGAATTACCCTGGCTGCGTGGCTATGAGCCCTTTCAGCAGCAGCTGGGCCTGGTTCTTTAATCGTCTTCCCCGCGGAGGAGGGAGCCCTTCTGTTAGGATCGTGGGATTTTCCTGGCTTCATTGGCTCCCTGCTTGGCTGGGGTCCGGCAGTACCCACCCCACCCACAAGCTCCACAGGAAGTCCCGCCCCTGGCTCCCGGCGGTTCCGGAGTCTGACTTCCCCACTCTGGCTGCAGTCTTCCTCCTCAGCCCTAGAAATCTGTGGGCCCTAACCTTAATTTTTTTTTAAAGATCTATCTATTTATTTATTTAAAAGGCAGAGCTAGAGAAAGAGAACTTCCTTCTACTGGCTCACTCCCCAAATGCCTGGAACAGCCAGGGCAGGGCCAGGAGCCTGGAACTCCATAGAGGTCTCCCACATGGAAGACTTGATGCTTCCTCCCAGGAGCATTAGCAGGGAGCTGGATCACAAGCAGAGTAGCCAGGACTAGCTGAGCATTCCCATATAGGATGCTGGTGCCGCCAGGGCAGCTTAGCCCCCTGCACCACCACGCTGTTCCCTCTCCCTCCGGATGGAAATCCTAGCTGGATCCGGATCCCTCCACCAGAAGTTTCCTTGGAGGTAGAACTACATGAGCAGACGCCTAAATGCGGAGAAGGAGGTTGCTATGGGGCCCTGGAGGGAATGGAGTCAGGATCTGCCCCAGGCCGAGGGCACTGTGAGGGTTGGAATCCGCTGGGTGAACTGGGAAGAGGGGCCACCATGGCGGCGTGAGGGGGAGGTCGGAGAGGAGCTGGTATGGCAGCCGGGGCTGCAGGGCCTCGTGGCTTACAGCAGGGGATGCTGGACCTCACTCTGCGCGTGCTATGCATTTAACAGAGCTTCCTGAAGGGGCCTTTTAGTGGGGCTGCGGCGAGTAGCCTGTGGGGCCGGGAACAAGGACAGACGCTGGAGCCGAACACAGAGGCTGCGTTTGGGCCAGGGGCAGACCCGATGGGCTACCAGGCGGCCGGCTGGGCTGCGGTGCAGAGGGGTGCCGAGGGCCAGCTCCAGCGCCTTCCTCTAATTTCCCCAAAAAGGCCCATTGGTGGCTTGTGGTAGCCCTGGGAGGAGGATAGTGATAAAAGGTGCTTGGGTCATGAATGAGTTTTTCGAGTGGAGTTGACAGAACTTAATGTCCACGCACCAGGGGAGTTCATTGATTAACTCCGTAGTTGTGAGGGAACCTGGAACTTGAGGGAATTGAGAAATCTTGTGTATTTGAAAGCTCTCCTTCCCATCCTATGTGGCGTTCCATGGTCAAGCCAGCTTGTTTTCTGTTTGGCTTTATGATAGAGCCCAAGATGGCATTACCTTGGAGTAGTTTCTCTACCGGGGGTGGGAAAGGGCCATTTTATATTTATGACGTCACGCTTTGGCTTTCAACAGTAGCCGGCTGCAGGTTGATGGCTTTTCAAGTCCATCCTTCAATTGCCTTGGCTGGGCCAGACCCAGTGATTTCCCCCACCTTCTAAGGCCCCGGGCTGGGTTGCCTACCCTTGCAGAAGCAGCTTCCAGAATGTATTCTTTCCAGGGGCGCTGTTCAAGTTATTCATGGCTTTTGGAAAGTTTGGTTATTTCTATTAATGAAATCTACATTTCAGTAGCAAAATGGAGCCTTCATCTACAGAAGCTATATTGAGAAAGAAGCCAAACTGACAAATGGCATTATCACCAGCCCATGAAGATGATAACTTTGATCTGAGTTTCTAATAAGTCTTTTTAAAAAATGCTCAGTGCCATGCCCACTTATCTTTCCCTGCCTGCTCTGTGAGCTTACGGGGCCCTGGGGCTCCGAGCTGCTCTCCTGGCTGAGTGACAGCGTGCTGAGCCCTGTGTTCCTGACAGGTGCAGTGCTGTGCACAAAGTTGAGCAAGCTGCCTAGGCAACGTGGAGGAATCCTTGCTTCTGGTTTGCAGGTGGCATGGTTTGAACCCTGACCATTCTCCCCACACCCTCACCTACAGGTAGAAAGCCTGCATGAGAGAGAGGGCAAGGTCAATGGTATAGACATTGTGATGTGGTGTTAGGCTGCTATGAAAGGCTTACTTGAGCATGAGCCTTGTTGATAGTGCAATAGTCAATCTCATATGTGAGATGGCTGGAAGTGATGTTGGGCTGGTAGTGAGTATAGAATGGCTGTGCAGGACAAAAGGATGATTCACTTTCCAGGAGGGATGGAGCATAATGGTGGGGGATTTTATTACACTACTCAGAATGGCATGCAATTTAAAACTTAGGAATTGCTTATTGTGGAATAAGTTTGTTACTAAATTTAATGCTTTTGGATTGCAGTTGACCACAGGTAACTGAAACCTTGGAAAACAAAACCACAGCTGTACTGGGCTAGAACCTTAGTAGAGGAAATAGAGTTGCAGAGAGGGAGTCACCGGCACCAGCCAAGACAGATAGCTTAAAAGCTTTGGTGTAGATCAGACACTTGGAAGGCAAGTGGAGGACTTACAGCAGGACTTTGGTTGAATGTCCATCTTTATGTGGAGAATGGAAGTTGGCACAGGAAGTGATGAGACATAGAAACCATAAAAGTAAGATGTAGAGGAAACAAAGAGGAGAGAGTGTTGTAGAAAGATGGCAGTGGTGATCAATGGCTAATACTGTAGACGACGAGGACAAGGATTGAGCAAGTGTGTCATGTTTCATGACTGATGGAAGCTCTTAAAAGAGGGGTTAACGTTGTGGTGCAGTAGGTTAAACTGCAATTTGGAATGCCAGCATCCTGTATCCAGAGTACTGTTTCAAGTCCCGGTTACTCCTATTCTGATCCAGCTTCCTGCTAATGGCCTGGGAAGGCAACAGAAGATGGCCCAAGTGCTTGGGCCACTGCCTCCCATGTTGAGAGACCAGGATAGAATTTCTGGCTCCTGACTTCAGAGTGGCCCAGCTTTGGCTTTTGCAGCCATTTGAAGAGTGAACCAGCAGATGGAAAATCAACCTCTGTCTCTCTGTCTCTCTCTCTACCTTTCAAGTAGATAATTTTTTAAAATAACAAAAAGAAAGGAATTAATGGGGTAATTGGGTTAAAAACTGGATCTTCTACCTTGCGGAATATGCCAACATAGCTATACATTGTGTGTGTGTGTGTGTGTGTGTGTGTGTGTCTGCAGAGATGTTTACAGTTAGGAGTTAGTATATTTGGATGGTAGAATATTCTAAGTGTTGTGATAATTTTCTTCTTTTATTTCCTTCTTCTCCTTTAGTGTTCTATAGAGACCTACTTTGTTTTTAAATTTAAAAAGTCTGTCAAGGGCAGGCATTTGGCTAAATAGTTAAGATGTTGATTAAGGCACCAGCTTCCCACAACAGTACCTGGGTTTGTTACCCAACTCTGGCTCCTGATCCTAGCCTTCTGCTAATGTATACTCTGATAGGCAGTAATGATGGCTCAAGTAGTTGGGTTCCTGCCATCCATGTGGGAGACCTGGATTGAGTTCCTGGTTCCCAGCTGCAGCTGTGGCCAGGGGCCATTCTAAACATTTGGGAATTGACCATCAGATGGGAGCACACTCCATCTCTCAAATTAAATTTTAAAAACGTCATTGGTTTTTAAAGCTCTGATTTTTATTCTTGTACTTATATAATTGATATTTGCCTATGGAGCAAAAAAAGTTACTCAGTCTTGGCCTTTGATCTCAAATAACTCATTGGTGGAAAAGGCCAATGAATGAATGAATGAATAAACGTCAAGCCATGTGGTAACTGCTAGTACGGAATACGTGATCAGTAGACCCGTAAGGAGAAGGTTTGCTCTAGTAGGTAAACCCCTACTGGAGGTGACTATTGGGCTGTACCTGAATAGGCTGATGTGGGTGTGTGCACATAGGTTTTTGGGGCAAAGCCACTTACTACTCTTCCGTCTTAACTATCATATTGTGTGCTCCTTTATATATTAGAGTTCTCTACTTTGTTCATACTTGTACAAGTTTTCTTATTTTATGTATCTGGGCATTTATTTGTATAAATTTTCACTGCTTTATGATTTCTTTCTAAAGCTATCATTCAGTTTGAATGTATCTTTCAATGATTTTTTTTTAAGATTTACTTATTTGAAGGGCAGAGTTACAGAGAGGCAGAGGGAGAGGAAGAGAGAGAGAGAGAGAGAGGTCTTCCATCCATTGGTTCATTCCCCAAATGGCAGCAACAGCTGGAGCTGTGCCGATCTGAATTCTGGAGCCAAGAGCTTCCGGGTCTCCCATTCGGGTGCAGGGGCCCAAGGACTTGGGCCATCTTCTGTTGCTTTCCCAGGTGCATTAGTAGGGAGCTGGATTGGAAGTGGAGCAGCTGAGTCTCCAACCAGCACCCATATGGGCCTGCAGTGCAGGCTTTACCCACTATGCCACAGCACCAGCTTCTCTTTATATGATTTTTTATTCACCTCTAACACAACATCTAGAAAAACTATTCTGAGTGGCACACTCAGAAATGGAAATCTTCATTATCAATTTTATTTCAAGTATAAAATGTTGCCGGACAGGTTTCTATTTAAATCATCCTCGCTAGGCTTGACTAACCACAGGAGTTCACAGGGCACATGCCACAGACGGCTTCACTTTCAACAAGGTAAGTCTGCACATATCTCCACTAGGGACTAAGGGAATTCAGCCAGGGTTCGGGCCAGGCCCACTTGGGATCGTTAAGGAGCTAAAACCAGCTGGTGAGAACTCAGCGGCTGAATAGAGGAGTTTCTTAAGAGAACACGGGAGGAAATTTCATGGCGTTCCACGAGAGACAACAAAGCTGAGTAGCTCTTGGAGGGCCTGCGTGTGGACTCTGTATTGAACCTGCTTTCCAGACCGCTCTGGCTTGCCTGGGGGATCCTTTGAGTTCCTTGCTTCTTTGTTGTCTGCTTCTTAGGGCTTCCCGGCTTCACCTGGGGTCTGATCTCTGATGACCGCTGCACGTGTCGGACATGAACAGTGTCCTCTTTAGAGATCTCTTATTTATTGTTCAAAATAGAATAGTGTGTGTACCAGCAAAAATAGGGCTAGTGTAGAAGGGCTCAAATATTTTTAAATTGTAATAATTTCCCCCTTTTGCAACCTCTGTGACTCCTGGGATCTCTCCCTAAAGTTGAAGTAGGCATCTGGAAAAAAGTAAAGATTCTCACATACCTAAAAGAAATATACACATATAAATATACACTTAAAATGGCTATCAATGTCAATAGCATTTTTACTGACACAAAAGTTATCATCCCTACTTTTTGTGGAAACCATAATTGTATACTTATTTTTTCCATATTAGTTGACATAAAGTTTACTTTAAAATTTATTTATTTAAAATGCAGTGTGGGGGAGAGAAGGAGAGGAAGAGAGATCAGCTTTTCCATCTGTTGGTTCACCATGGCCCCAAAGGCTGGGGCTAGGCCAGGCTGAAGCCAGGAGCCTGGAACTCCATCTTGGTCTCCCACATGGGTGACAGGGACCCAAGTAGTTGAACCATCGTCTGCTGCCTCCCAGGTGCACTAGCAGGGAGCTAGATCAGAAATGGAGAAGCTGAGGCTTGAACTGGAATATGGGAGACAAGTGTCACAGGTGTCAGCTTAAACATCTGCACCACAGTGCCTATCCCTACCTTCCTTTTAGAGGTTACATGGTATTTCACTTTATTTAATTATGACTTAGTGATAATTGTCCCATGATGGATCTTTTGGTTGTGTCTGTTTTTCTATTGAAACCCATGCTTCAGTTGAACATCCTTGTATGAGGGGATGACAAAAATTGTATGGAAAAATGGAATTAAAAGATGTTTATTTTGGTTCAGAAATGTTTAAAGTGCAAATATAGTTTTTTTGTGACATACATTTTCTGTGAACTCTTTGAAGAGTCCTTTTGTATCTATCTCCCAGGTGTAAAGAATTTTAGTTCTTATATTTTTCTATGACTAATTTCATGTTAATTTTATATGTGGCTTATTGTAATCCATAAGCTGTACTTTGGAAATTTATATTCATTAAATAAAAGTTAAATTAAAAAAATTTTATATGTGGCTTAAGGACAGGGATTCTTTTATTCTTTGCATTTTGCTGTAATACCATTTTAGCACTGTTGAAAAGTTTTCCTTTTTAGTACATTGAAATATAATAAATCTTGATCTTGTAATTCTGATGAATTCACTAGGTCTAGTAGTTTTTTTGTAAATTCCATCAGATTTTTATATAGATGATCATAGCATCTACCGATAAATTCCATATATGTCTTCCTCTTCAATGTGGGTGCTTTTTTATTTTTTAAGTATTTATTTAAAAGAGCAAGAGAGAGAGAGATCTTCCATCTGCTGTTTCACTTCCCAAATGCCCACAACAGCCAGGGCTGACCCAGGCCAAAGCCAGGAGCCAGGAACTCCATCCAGGTTTCCCATGTGGGTGGCAGGAAACCACGTGAGCTAGCATCTGTTGCCTCTCAAATGCATTAGCGGGGAGCTGGATTGGAAATGAAGGTGGGACTTGATCCCAGGCACTTCAATATGGGAGGTAGGTGTCCCAAGTGGTGGCTTCACCTGTGCCACAGTGCCTGCCCCAGATGATTTTAATTTATTTTTCTTGCATGATTGTACTGGCTTCACCACTATATTGAATAGAAGTAATGAGAGCAGATATCCTTGCCTTGTTCCTGATCTTAAAGTGAACAATTCAGTTAAGTGGGTTAAATGATGTTGGCTCTAATGTGATGTTAACTCTAGGTTTTTCCTACATAGCTGTATTAGTTTGAAGAAATTCCCTTCTATTTCTAGTCTATTGAGAGATTGTGTTTTTTTAATCCTCAAAAGAGATTTACTTTTTAAATTGCTTTTTCTGCATTTATTGAGATGATTAATGATTTTTCTTTTATTATCTGTTAATATAATGAATTTAAGTATGACTTTGATTATATCCATAGAGTAAATGCTTTTTAGTAGAATTATGGAGACCCAAGGGTGGGCATTTGATAGATAATTGATTAACCCTCAAAAAGATTGTGCTAATTCACACTCTCTCTCATGTTGTCGTTGAGTGCTTATTTTTCTAGATCCTTCCCAACATTGTTATGAAACTTTAACAATCTTGTCAGTCTGATAGGAGATAAATAATAGCTTGGGGTTTGGGTTTGTACTTCCAAATTTCTGAGTGAGATATAGTTCCTTTTCTGTGTATATAGCACATTTTAATTTCTTACTCCATTGAGTTTTATTATATATACTTCTGACAAAGTAAGAAAATTAATTAATGATGTAAATATTTTTTTCTAGTTAGTTTTTGGAAAAATGTTCTTAAAAATTTGTTATTTTTCTAGTTGTATGCAAGTATGTTACCCATGTTTTTTTTCTTTTGGCTTTTGGGTTTTAGATTGTGCTTGGAAAGATCCTTTACCTATGCTAAGATTATAATAAATTTACCTATCAAAATTAAAGAAACTTTTTTTTACTTGAGACACAGAGAGCTGCCATCTGCAGGTCCACTCACCAAATGTCTACATGGCTGAGACAGGGTTGAGGTTGAAACCAGGAGCTGGGAACTCAAACCAGGTTTCCCACATGGATTACAGGAGCTCAAATACTTAAGCTGTCACTGCCGCCCCCCAGGATCCGCATTAGGCACTCTTAACTGGGGTTAGGAGCTGGAGCCAGACATTGAAGTCGGTAACTCCAATATGAGATGTGGAAGTCCTAACTGGCATCTCATTTCTAAACCAAACACCCACCCCTTGAAATTTTTTTTGATACATTTTAATCCATTTTGGTGCAAGGAATGAGATAGTGATCTAGCTTAAGTGTTTTGCTAAACAGCCAGCAAATTAAGCCAGCACTATTTATTGAGTGATATTATTTAATTCATCTTTTGCCTATTGGTTTGAAATATAATCCTTATTATAAACCCTGTTTCTTTATGTATTTGAGCCTACTTTTGGATTCTGTATTCTATCCAGTGTAGCATAATGTTATTATTACTGTAACTATAATATGTCTTAATATCTGATGAGATTATGTTCCTTAATTCTTTTTTCGTAATTTTCATGTGATTTTCTAGATGAACTATCATACTTTATCAAACTCTTGAATAGATATTTTATTTGATATTATTTTCTTAATAAAATGTTTAACATTATAAGGTTTTTCTCTTGAGCCCAGCTTCAGAAGTTTTTTGAAGTACTATCTTTAACATTATTATTTTTTATATGCAAGTACTTTATAATTTCAGTTTTGACTTTTTCCTTTCAATCAAGAGCTGAGAAAATTTTCAGGTAGCTGTTTTTTTTTCTTTTTCTTTTTTTAAAGATTTATGTATTTATTTGAAAGACAGAGTTAGAGAGGCAGAGGCAGAGAAAGTAAGAGATCTGTCATCTGCTGGTTCACTCCCCAAATGGTCACAACAACTGGAGCTGGGCCAATCTGAAGCCAGGAATCCGGAACTTCTTCTGGGTCTCCCATTTTGGTATGGGGGTAGGGCTCAAGGACTTGGACAGTCTTCCACTGATCCCTCAGGCACACCAGTAGGGAGCTGGATCAAAAGTGATGCAGCCAAAACTCAAACCAGTGGCCATATGGGATGCCAGCACTGCAGGTGGTGGTTTTACCCATAATGCCACAGTGCTGTCCCCTCTTCTATTTTCCCCCCAAAGATTTAGTTTTATTTATTTGATAGGTAAAGTTATAGAAAAAGAAGGAGAGACAGAGAGATCTTCCATCCATTGGTTCAATACCCCAATTACCACAAAGCCAGGAGCTCGGAGATTCTGCTGGGTTTCCCACATGGGTGCAGGGGCCCAAGCACTTGGCTCATCTTCTGCTATTTTCCCAGGTGAATTAGCAGGGAGCTGGATCAGAAGTAGAGCAGCTGGATCTTGAACTGACACTCGAATGGGATGCTGGCATCCCAAGTAGTGGCTTAACTTGCTATGCTACAACGCTGGCTCCATTTCTTTTTATTAATATTTAGTTTTATTACAGTGTGCTCAGGGAAAATTGTTCTAAAATTCAATTTTCCTTGAACATATTGAGGTTTTACTTTGTAGCCTAATGTATTCTTTCTTGGGGCGGGGGGGCGGGGGAAGAGCCAGGAACTCAATCCATATCTCCCATGTGGGTGGCAGAGTCATATCACACTGCCTCACAGGGTCTGTGGTAGCAAACCTGGAGTCAAGAGCTGGGCTGGGACTTGAACTTAGGCACTCTGATATGAGATGTGGACTTTTTATTATTATTTGTTTATTTATATTTGACAGGTAGAGTTACAGGCAGTGAGAGAGACAGAGAGAAAGGTCTTCCTTCCATTTGTTCACTCCCCAAATGGCTGCCATGGCCAGCACTGTGCTGATCCGAAGCCAGGAGCCAGGCACTTCCTCCTGGTCTCCCTTGTGGGTGCAGGGCCCAAGCACCTGGGCCATCCTCCACTGCCCTCCTGGGCTACAGCAGAGAGCTAGACTAGAAGAGGAGCAACCAGGACTAGAACCTGGCACCCATATGGGATGCCGGCGCTGCAGGTGGAGGATTAACCAAATGAGCCATGGCGCTGGCCCCCGCGATGTGGACTTTTTAACCTGGTGTCTTTTTTTTTTTTTTTTTTTTTTTTTTGACAGGCAGAGTGGACAGTGAGAGAGAGAGACAGAGAGAGAAAGGTCTTCCTTTTGCCGTTGGTTCACCCTCCAATGGCCGCCGCTGCAGCCGGCGCACCGCGCTGATCCGATGGCAGGAGCCAGGATCCAGGTGCTTTTCCTGGTCTCCCATGGGGTGCAGGGCCCAAGCACCTGGGCCATCCTCCACTGCACTCCCTGGCCATAGCAGAGAGCTGGCCTGGAAGAGGGGCAACCGGGACAGAATCCGGCGCCCCAACCGGGACTAGAACCCGGTGTGCCGGCGCCGCAAGGTGGAGGATTAGCCTATTGAGCCATGGCGCCGGCTCTAACCTGGTGTCTTAACTGCTAGGCCAATGTCTGCCCCTATCTTTAAAAGTAAAATATTCTATCAAGGGCTGGTGTTGTGACACAGTAGGTAGCTGTCACTTGGATTGTCCACATGACATATCAGAGTACCTGGTTTGAGTCTTGGCTACTCTGCTTCCAATCTAGCTCCCTGCTAATGTGCCAGGGAGGTGGCAGAAGACGGCCCAAGCACTTAGGTTCCATAGGAGACCTGGGAGAGTTCCTGGCTTCTGGATGTTGGCTTCAGCCTGGTCTCTCGATGCAGCTGTGGGCTATTTGTGAGTGAACCAGCAGAGGAAGATTTCTCACTTTCAAATAAGTAAATCTTTAATAAAAAAAATCCCAAAATAACCTTAAAAGTTTAATGTTAAATTTACCCTGTTATACAGCCACTGGGTTAATTTATAATTTTTTAATAATTTTTTTTTATTTGACAGATAGAGTTAGACAGTGAGAGAGAGACAGAGAGAAAGGTCTTTCTTCTGTTGGTTCACCCCCCAAATGGCTGCTACAGCCGGCACTGTGCTGATCTGAAGCCAGGAGCCAGGTGCTTCCTCCTGGTCTCCCATGTGGGTGCAGGGCCCAAGCACTTGGGTCATCCTCCACTGCCCTCCTGGGTCACAACAGAGAGCTAGACTGGAAGAGGAGCAACCAGGACTAGAACCTGGCGCCCATATGGGATGCTGGTGCCACAGGCGGAGGATTAACCAAGTAAGCCACAACGCCGGCCTCAATTTATAATGTTATACATATTGTTTTTGTTACCTTGTTCTGTGATGGATGATGATGTCTGTTTTATTGATTTCTTTTAGAAGGTTGTATGTTTATGAATTTTGATACTTTTTTGGTGCTAAAAAATTGTAATACTTAAAAACTCATCAATTTAAAATGTATCTTCTAGCAATATGTAGAATAGTACTTTGTGCCTAGTAATGGCTTGATTACTGTTGAAGGTAATAACCCCCCATGTTCTTTAATAGTTTTTAATTGGCTCTTTTCTGATATTGATGACTATTTTTGTTATTTTGTTACCATTTACCTGATTTATCTTTGACTTTTTTTTTAACTTTTAAACTTTCCGAATCATAGAGACTAGAAAATTTGTTTTTGGTGTGAATCTGTAGAGTTTTTTTCTATATGCTGACTTTAAATACTTTCATGTTTATTGATATAATAGTTATTTTTATCTTAGTGCTTTTAATGAATATTTTCCACTTAGTGCTTTTTCGCTCTTGCTCCTGCTTCCCCTCCGCCCCTGTCTCTTACCCATGGATTGATTGTCTTTTCTTTGATTTGTGTATATATACCTCTTTGTGTTTTTTTTTTTTTTGATGTGTAATAATGTCAAAGATTTGTCATCTTAGGTGTATATTTGGCGCAGCAGTTAAGATGCTGCCTGGAATGCCTGCATCCCATATCTGGGTGCCTGGGTTCAAGTCCTGGCTCTAATTCCATTCCAGCGTTCTGCTGATGTGTCCTCTGGGAAGCAGCAGATCATGGCTCAAGTAGTCAGGTCCCTGCCACCCTTTAAAATAATAAAACTTAAGTGAAACCTCTTTGTAAATATTTATAATATATTTTTAGGCCTTCTAGAGAAAAAAAATTTTTTTTTTTAATTTACTTGAGAGGCAAAGTTACAGACAGAGGAAGAGAGAGAGAGAGGTCTTCCATTTGCTTGTTCACTACCCAAATGGCTGCAATGGCCAGAACCAGGCTGATCTGGAGCCAGGAGCTTCTTCGAGGTCTCCCACACAGGTGCAGGGGCCCAAGCAGCTGGGCCATCTTCTGTTGCTTTCCCAGGCCATCAGCAGGGCACTGAATCAGAAGTGGAGCAGCTGGGACTTGAACTGGCACCCGTATGGGATTCCGGCACTGCAGGCAGAGGTTTAACCTACTATACCACAGTGCTGGCCCTGAGAATTCTTTTTTTTATTAATTTTTCTTACTTATGTAGAGAGAAAGTGACAGAGACAGAGATAGATCTCCATCTGCTGTTTTCCTCCCCAAATGCCTGCAACAGCTAGTACTAGACCAGGCCAAAGTGAAGAGTCTAAAACCCAATTTGGATCTTTCACATGGGTGGCATGGATCCATGTAAATACATCACCTGCTGCCTCCCAGTGTGCACGTTAGCAGGAAGCTGGAATTGGAAGTGGAGCTGGAACTTGAACCTGGGCCCTCTGTGGGAAATGGGTATCTTAACTGCTGTACCAAACACTTGTCCCCTTTTAGAGACCCTTCACAACTTTAAATGGTGGTTTCATACTGGATCAATTTGTCAATTATCTGTTAACTGTTAGCTGAAATAGATAATTAATATACACATTTTTCCTATTTATTAATCTTGTCATTTTGCTTGGTTAACTTAAGCATTTCAGATAGGATCATTAGAGCTCAACTTCTTGCTCTGTCATCTTAAAAACTAAAGAAATGTGAAGAAATTCTGTTTTTTCCTCTCTCTCCTCAAGCTGTTGGTTTATTATTATTATTATTATTATTATTGTTGTTGAAACATATAATACTTCCCTCCTATAAATGCACTACACACTGGTAATTAGTGCTACTTCTAAACAGAAATAGCTTCAGTTCTTCCAGACTTGTTGCTAGAGCTCCACATTTATCTCTTGCTGGATTTTGGACCTAAGTGATTTTTTTTCCCCAGGAAAGACTCATGGAGTCATTGAGTGCTTGCATTTCTGAAAGTCTCTGTTGTTGTTTTATACTTGAACAACAATTTGGCTAAATATAAAAATATAACTTATACCCTCCCACACTGAATTTTTGACACGTGGCTTACATATATTTTTCTGCTATTGATCAATAGTGTGGAGAGAAATCTGAGCCTGTGTTCTGTTTTATTTGGCTGGTTTTTGTTTTGGTGTATGTATATGTTCCTGTGCCTTTTTTACCTGAAAACTACTTTGTCTGAATTGATGGCCAATCATTTCCCAGGGAATATCTGCTGTCTGAGACCCATTCGCATCCCCCTCACCTCAGATGTATGGTGTTGGACATTGAGGCAGCCGTGGTTGATGGCTGTCAGCTTTGCAGTTTTTTTCTGAAATGTTACTTCAGGTGTTCTGCTGGAGTCATTCCACCTGGTAGGAGGCAGCTTTGACTGCCTGGCATTGGAAATGTTCCTTGTTTTACAATAGAGCCCAATTTTTTTCTACTTATAAAAGCCTACTGTTGAATGATGTGTATGAAATGTGAAGTTCCTATTGAATGAGTGCATGAGCCAGGAAGCAGTTCCCTGCTAACTCACCTTCTCTATCGGCTTCTCTCTAAATGGGCAGCGTTGCTGACATTGCCCAGAATTTCATTCTCTCCAAAACCCCACCACACCGAGGGAAGGGAGAGCTGATCTGAGACCACCAACCTTGATTCCCGAATCTCCCATCTCTCGCTTTCCCTGAAGGCTGCTTTTCAAGGACTTCAGTTGAAGTTATGTCCCCTCTTCATTTGTTTACTGCTGGCGTATTTTGTTTTGTCTGCTGAATTGCAAGTTTTTGTCAGTGTTGTGCATTGGTTTGCTTTTAGAGAAAAGAGCTACCCGACTGCAGTCTGCTGTCTCATCTCCAAAGTCAGAAAGATTTTCTGACAAATCTGGAACCTCCAGAGCAGGATTTAGTCACTTCTTCTATTTCCCATAGAACCGAGTGTCGTTTGAATACAACTGCCATTTCAGACCCACTTACTGAATGTGTACATGATATTTTATGGTACTTTTGGCTAATTTGTTACCTGGCATTGAAAGAAGGGAAGTTGGGGTACAATCAGCCTGGAACAAGTTTAGTTTTGCAGTAACCCAAAGAGGGGATGTGGAAAGAATGCAGGAAGGAAGTAGCCGTGGGATGTAGACAGCCGTCTGCCCGAGCGAGCGTGTTACGTGCTTGCTGAGTCCTGGCGGGGTCCCTTTCCAGCCCGTGTAGGAGACCCGCTCTCCAGGGCCTTGGGAAGGCACCGGTGAATGAGCAGGCCGTCTTTCTCCTTTGAGTTAGTTGTTTTTCCTTCTCCACTAAACACCTCAGCGTTAAGGGTACCATGTGAAATTTGTTTCTTGAATTCCTTTTACTGCTAAAGCCAAGGCTCACCTTGCACCATTCATTTCCCTCCCTTGCCTTTCCCAGGCTGCTTAGGGGCAGCCCACCCAGCTGGGTAGTGCATGTTTCTGTCTCCAGTGGGACTCTGTCTCACCTTGGGCAGCTGCTTTTCAGCGATGAGATGAGAGCAAGGCTGGGTGGTGATGAGTCCTTTTGTTCTACGTATTGATATGCTTTCCTTTTCCTCCTGCAGATCGCAAACACAGGGATCAGGCGGGCAGAAGGTCACTTGCATTCTTCTGACTATTGATTTTCCTTATGCCATTCAGCGGTTCATTAGCTTTCCCTAACTACTGCTCTGCACTGGGCTACAGTTTGGGCTGGGACATCAGCCACAGTGGGGGTCGGCCTGTGCCTCAGTAGGTGAGAGGACGATAGGAAGGTGACTTTCTGATAAGACTGTGGGTGCTGAAGCATTCTGCCTTTTCACTCAGATTCTCCCCCGCAGAGGGAGAGAAGCAGGAGTACAGTCTGCAGGGGTTGCATTGGTCTTACATTAGTGGTGCACTGTTTTCTGGTGTGAAGTGTCCACTTTGAGGCTTCCAATGATCTCAGGGTAGCAGGGGCGAATACTTCCAGGAAGTAGCATCCACCATGAGTATGCACGTCAGAATATTCAAGGGGCAGTGGTGAGAATGTGTTTACTGGCTTGTTTAGTACAGGCTGTTGGCCTTGCATGAGATAATGCAAAGCAGAGATATAAGTACGGTGCAATAATGGGAGCAGGATTTACTTCTAGTGAGAGAGTGAAGACATATTCAGGTCCCCATGAGCAGAGATGCTATTCCTGAGAGGGCAAGAGAGACAGTCCCCCAGTTTAGCGGTTCCCTTTATTGGGTACGGGCTAATGCCCTAATTGAATATAGAAATGGAATGGAGTTTGGGTGGAGTTCAGTGTGTGTGATGTCCTCTGGGTAAGTTTTCATGGCATCTCCATTGGAACTCAGCTTGCACGCATTCATGGTGTCCTTTTCTTTATTGTGTAGAAGGCTCAGGTGCCTCGTGGGAAAGTCAGGGTGCTGGATTGATGTGTAAGGGGGTAGAGGTAGGATGCAGGGCTAGAGACAGAAACTGGAGAAGATGATCTTCCAGCTCTTTGATTTCCTGGCCGGCTGGCTGGCTCCCTTCCTATCCTGGCTCCATATCCAGACCTTCAAAAGAGTGCACAGAAAATATGTATTATGAGGAAACTATGCATGAATTTCAATTTTTTTGTAGCAAGATAAGCTTATATTTTAGGAAAAAATTATTTTATTTGAGGGATAGAGGCAGGGGATGGGAAGAACAGAGTTCCATCTGAAGGTTCACTCTCTCAATGCTCACAACAGCTGGGGCTGGGCCAGGCCAAGGCGCAGAGCCTGAAACTCCATATAGGTCTCCCATGTAGCTGGCCAGGACCCAACTACTTGAGCTGTCACCTGCTGCCTCCCAGGGTGTGCACTGGTGGAAACTGGATTGGACATGAAGCCAAGACATGAAGCCAGGGAGTCTGATATGGGATGTGTACTTCCCAAGCGGTGACTCAGCTGCTGTGCGAAACACCCACCCCCAAACTTCTGTGTCAATTCCATTTTTCTACAGACTTTTTTAAGTCCCTTCATATATTGACATAAATTAAGTACACATATTTTTCAAAAATTGTTTTTCATAGAAATTTAGAAACAAAAATAAACGATATAATCATGTAGTCCTGTATACTCAGCTTCAATAATAACCCCAGGGTCAGTCTTGTTTCACATATGCCTTTTCCTTTTTTTTTTTTTCTATGCAGAGAAACATTTATTGAATGATCAACAACTGGGTATTTTCACAGTTAAGCTAAAGAAACATTCTGTTACCAACATCTCCAGGTAGAAATATAAAGCTCAGTTATTTCTTCTTCCTATTTTGATTTTTAATTCTCATACCAGATCCTTGTTATTCAGTAGGAGGCAAAATATTGTTAAAATAAAGGCTCTTCTATAAAAAAGACACAGATGCTTCCCCAACTTTTCTTATGAATGCTGTTAGTTCTGCTATTACCACATTGCTGGTGACCCCAAGCAATAAATATAGATTTTATATTTACTGAAATCTCAAGTAGTAAGCTGGGAAAATATAAGTCCAGTACAAAATGACGTAAAGGAAGCTACAGCTCACCAAGAAGCATTAATAGGAACAACCAACACTCCTTGGGTACTAGAAAGCAGCTTAGCCAAGATGCATACTTGTGCCCTAGGAAATGAGATAAGCTGGGCTATATTGAGTTAAAATTCTGTTGTTTTATCCTGCTTTGCTTGGAACACAGTGAATCTGGATAAAATCAGTAACTCATATTTTCTTATTTGCTCCTCTCCTTGTGTAATTCCAGACATCATATCATTTCATCCATAAATATTACAGTGTGTTGCTATAAGGTAAGGGACCCTTTTCAGAAACACAGCCCTGAGTGCAATCATCACAAATCAGCCGTAACTAGCAGTGCTTCCCTAGTATCTTCCAATCATGAGTCAGTGTTCTCATGATCTCATAAATGTTGTGCTTGCAGCTTCTTCATGCAAAGCCATGCACACATTTGATATGCATTTTAATCTTCTTTAAATCCTGAGGCTATCATTTTCAATTTATTTTTGGTAGCAGTTTATTTGCTTGAAGAAGTTGGATTGTTTGTCTGGCTGAGGTTCTTACAGCCTAGATTTTCCTTGTTAAACACCTCCGTGGTGGTGGTTAACGTGTTGCCCTGTCCTTTGCTTGGTCAGGGTCCAGTCTGATGTTTTGGCTATGCTGTTTTTTAGGTAGTGAGGTGTTCTTCCATCAGGAGGCACAAGTCCTGACCTTCTCTCTTGATGATGTAAGAAATCTATGGAATCCAAATCTACGGTGCGATCTTTTGAGCAAACCTAATCGTAGGATATTTCACGGCTTATTTTTAAAATTATATCCTCTTCAGATAGCTGAAGCCAAAACTGCTAAGGATGCATTTAGATACTCCATCCTGACTGAGATAGAGCAGCGGCCGTGCTATCAGTTCACCACCATATGTGAAACTGTTCACTCACAGAGTGGTGCCTGTGGTCACGGGGATCTGGAGCAGAGCTGCTCTCTGGGGGTTAATCACAAACAGAGGTCGTCATGTTCAGTGAATTTGTTCTTGTTAGCAGAGAGGATATTATTTAGCGCCAGCTTCTCAGCCACCACAGAGGTAGAGCCTCTGACCTTTAGGAGTTTGCCTTCTAAAAAGACCAAAAGAAATCAGACAAGAAAAAGACAGTTGTTTCTTTCTCAGGTACTATTTTACCACAAGGATAGAGTCTTTTACTAAATCAGTCTGTGTGTCGCCAACCCCCTATCTGTCTGTCTATGACAGTGGGTTAAGTAAAGAGAAGTATTTGAAGGACAGTGATAAGTGACAAAGATATAAAAATAGTTCCTTAACTCTTCTTGCTTTTTATTTATTCATTTGAAAGGCAGAGCTGGGCTGGTGCTGTGGCATAGCAGGGAAAGCCGCTGCCTACAGTGCCAGCATCCCATATGGGTACCGGTTCTAGTCCCAGCTGCTCCACTTCTGATCCAGCTCTCTGCTATGGCCTGGGAAAGCAGTAGAAGATGGCCCAAGTCCTTGGGCCCCCTGCACCCATGCAGGAGACCTGGAAGAAGCTCCTGGCTCCTGGCTTTGGGTTGGCACAGCTCTCGCCATTGTGGCCATCTAGGGAGTGAACCAACAAATGGAAGACCTGTCTTTCTCTCTCTCTCTCTTTCTCTCTGCATCTGCCTCTCTAACTGTGCCTTTCAAATAAACAAATAAATGTTTAAAAAAAAAAAAAGAAAGAAAGAAAGATGGAATTAGAGAGAAAGAGATCTTCCATCCACTGGTTCACTCTCCAAATGGCCGCAATAGCCAAGGCCATTCCAGGCTGAAGCCAGGAGCTTCTTTCAGGTGTCTCGTGTGGGTGCAGGAGCCCAGGTCCTTGGGCCATCTTCTGCTGCTTTCCCATTAGCATTAGAAGGGAGCCAAATTGGAACGGAGCAGCTGGGACTTGAACTGGTGCCCATATGGGATGCTGGCATTGCAGGTGGTTTAGCTATTTGTACCATAATGACAACCCCCCTCAACCCTTCTGTCACTTGTTTTTACTGAACAGGACTATCTTTCTTGGATAATGCTCCTTTGATTTGCTAATAACTTGGTTGCTATTCCTGGTAGAAGAATGGTTTGGCTGCCACAGGAATATGGGGGACATCATAATCTTGCTCTTAGAGTACAGTAACTTTGATAGGAAATCCATTTGTGGTACTGACTTATGTAATAATACTATGTGCAAAAACAGAGTGTTTATCAAGTCTTATCTTAGATCAGCTGTGTACATAGTCACATCTGGGCCAACAGAACTTTGTTTTGGTTTGCAAACCACATGGGCCTCGCTTGTACAAAGAGATGCCATCAACCACCTTTGGCCAGACCCACGTTTCCGTGTGTCTGTCAATGAATGTAGCTTGTGTAACCTGAGTTTTCTAGCCTCCTCTTTCATTGCATGTTTAAATAAAGGCATGGAGTCATTCCAGACTGCTCCTGGTCCTTTGTTTGGTCAACCCTGACCGTTTCTATGGGGCCCCAGCTCTGCCATGCGCCGAATCCACACGTAGGCAGAAGCGCAGTCCACACTGGAGGTTAGCTTTCTGTCCAGGAGCGGCTTTTCAGCTGTCGGAGGGCTGCAGCAGACGCCTCCCTGGATCAGATTATCACTACCTTTAAAAGCCCGTATAAACAGCCGCTGTTGGAGCTGACTGTTGAGTCAGTTGTCAGAGTTCATAGAGTCAGGTATTGATTTGAAAGAGAGGAGACAAGCAACCCTGTTAGTAATGCATCTGTTAGGCGGCGCCTTTATTTAACCTTGTCTGTGGACGCCCAGATGCTACACGATGGACAAGGCAGCGGAACTTGACTGGGTCGCCTTCCGCTCACCCATCCCTGGCACCGACTGTAAATGAATCCCTCTGGGTGAGTCATTTTTGTTTTAGTGGGTGGGAGCTGGCTGTTTAGGAGGTCTGTAGGCACTTAGCTTCCATGTGGTTGGGGTGTTTGCCCCAGAGAACATTCCAGTATTCGGTGCAATAGATCAGAAAGAACTAACCACTGTTAACCAGATGACTCCTTTATTCCATTTTTTGGAACAAAGCTCATGGGACTGGGCCTGGGTTCCCATTCCTGTACTGTCCCTAAACAGTTATTTCAGCAACCTGGGCTTCAGGTTCTTTGTTTATAATATGAAGGCATAGCAGTCTGCTCCATTTGCCTGACTGGGCGGCTTTAACAGAAATGTATTTTCTCACAAGTCTGGAGACCTGAAGTCCAAGGTCAGGGCGCCAGTGGAGTTGGGTTCCTTCTGAGGCTTCTCTCCTCCGCCTGGAGATGGCTACCTTCTTGCTGTGCTTCCACCACACGGTCTCCCCTCTCTTCACGCCATGTCCTCATCTCCGCTTCTCATAAGGACCCCAGTCATGTAGGACAGGGCTCCTATCCCATCTGGCTTCCTTTCGCTTTTAAGGGACCTATTTCCAAGCATAGATGCATTCTGAGGTTCTGAGGGTTAACATTTCAGTATACTAATTTGGGTTGGGGGGGCGGTGAGTAGAATACAGTTCAGCCCATCTCAGGGCTGGCGGGGAGGGCTTAATCAGTGGTTTTCTGATGATGCTGTTAGAAGGTGTGTGTCCTCAGGAGGCGGCAGTGCCTAGCTAGGGTGACAGATTGTCCTGGCCTGCCCTGTCCTGAGAGGTGTTCAGGATGTGGGACTTGGAAAAACAACATACAAAACCAGAGGCAGTCGCAGGCAAACCTGGGGCTTGGCCAGTCACCTTGATCAGGCTCCCATGGAGGGCACAGGCCGGGGGCTCGCTTCTCCCACTCACCTCGACCTGAGCTGTGCCACCTTTGGCTTGTATGTTGACGTCCTAAGTGAGATGAATTTTCCCTGAGGGTTTAGTAGCTAAGGATCATTATAGAACCACTCAGTTCAGTGGTCTCCGAGGTCCTCTTCTGCTTCACATTCTAGGACTTAAGGTCATGTGCACACCCGTGTTCCAGCCAGTTGTCAGAAACTAGTAAGTGATTGGAGTAAAACGCATCTAGATTGTGGTTAAAAGTGAAATTAAGCAATATGGGGAAGTGTTTGTGAAGCCCTGCCTGTTGTGTGGTAGATCTTGGTGCTGTGTTGTTGTGATGAGAGATGATCCTGGTGGAGCGCTCACCTGGCTCTCTGCCATTATCTCCTAATTCAGCAGCAGTTCTGGGTCACCACCAGTAGCTGCTGCCCCATGTTACAGGTGAGGAAACTGAGGCACAGAGAGAGGAGTAGGCCAAGTCTCTTGCTGGTCAGGGAGGAGCCAGGACGGAGCAGGCAGTTGGTCTTGCATGCTGGGTCCCTGTGCTGAGGGCAGGTGCAGATGGCCCTGCACACGGGGAGCAGAGCTGCATGAGTAGGGGTAAGGCAGTAACATCCAGGCTCATGGACTCAGCTCAGTGCCCTCCCCAGCCCGCTGCTCACCTCCAGCTCATCCTACTTTTTGCTCTCCTAGAAGCCTGGCTTAGAACAATGTTCTGGTGTGTCAGGGGTTTGGGGGGGATTTCTCAATGAAGAATTAATTCCTCTCCATCTGTTTGATCTCCCTTTTAAAATTTTATTAGTTAATTTATTTCTCATTTTTTTTTCTTGAAAGGGAGACACAGAGACAGATAAAAATCTTCCTGGCAGTTCACTCCCTAAACTCCTGGTAGTTCACTCTCTTAATCCCTGCAATAACCAGGACTGGACTAGGTCAATGCCAGGAACCTGGAACTCAATCTTGGTCTTACACATGGATGGCAGGGACACAAGCACTTAAACTATCATATCCTCCCAGAGTACTCATTAGCAGAAAGCTGGAATCAGAGGTGAAGGCAGGACTGTAACCCAGGCACTCTGACCTGAGGTGCAGATGTCCCAAGCAGTGTCTTAATTGCTATACCAAAATGCAGGGGCAATGGTGTCTTGCTGGACTTGAATAATTCTCTGTTGTTTTTAGTGTAATCATCTTTTTGCAGCTAATCTTGATATGTAGAAATGATACTTGTTTTGCATTTAGCACAGTGCTATAAAATAACCTTAAAAGACGTTTAAGTAAAGAAGCAAGAGCTTTAAAAGCATTTGGTGACTCATAGCCTCGACCATGTACAGATAGGGCACCAACTGTGAAGCATGCGGTGAGAAAGATTGATTCTATGAAACACTGGAAAGGAGAGGCCGTGGTTCCTGAGAATCTTGAACCAGCAGCCTTTCAGGTCAGTCCCCAGTCCAGACTGGGTATGGCGTGGATCCTCAAGGTATCGGTCGCAAGCTCCTTGGGCGAGTAATGTGTCTGTTTGTTTGGTTTGATTTGGTTTGCAGTATTTATCAGTATTTTTGAAATGCTCCTAAAAGACAGGATAAGGGGAAAAGGTGAAAGGCTTTGCTCTAGAAAATTATTAGAGGTGCCGGGATGTGCAAGGGCTCGCCCTGTGTGGACACTAAGCTGCGGTGGTTCCAATGGTGTGGTTCTTGCTGTTGGAGCCTCATGGTCCATTGCCTGGGGTTTAGAAGCAGACCAGTTAGGATCCATCTTCAGCCTGACAGCAACCGAGGCTGCAGGCACTTTTCATAGGGTCAGTGTCGGTGGCCTGTCTGCCATCCTTGCTGGCACTGAGACTGCACAGAGCTGTGTCTTTGCTCAATGGAGTCTGATCAAGGCAAAGTGAGTTTACAACTCCTGGTGAGCCTCTCAGTGGGATGCTCACACTGGGCTGTTGCAGGATGGCTGAGGTCTGAGCTGGACCAATCTTTGGCCCCAGGATCTGTCAGCAGTGGGTGCTGTGTGTAGACTGGTACCTGGTACTAATGCCAGATCTTCCTTCTTAGCAGCCCAGTGCCCACAGAGGTGAGGATTGAGTTAAGAGACCACCTGGAAGCCCTGCACAAAGTTACCATAACTTGGGGACAGAGGGTTTAGACCTCTGCTTTTCCAGTCACTTTCCAAGCGGCAGCCAGAGTAGCCGCCACTCAGCAGCCTAATAAGACAGCTGACCGTTCTGACCAGAACATTCTGTGGTGTTTGCTCCTTTTGCTTCCTCCGGCAGTATGCATGTGGTTTCAGAATGTCTCAGTGTTGTGTTATTCCTCTACCCTGTCTTCCACTACCATTCCTTAAGGAGGCTCCAGATGCTTTTTTAAAAGTCTACTTAACATAGAGGAGGAAAAGAAAAGGTAACACAAGGATGCTGTTTAAGAAATAAAAGTACTTGTGTTTCAAAAGCCGACGGTCCCCAATCTTGAAATCTGTTGCACCTAACAAACTTTCCTCCCTGCAGGAAACATCTGTATGGATTATTTCATTGCAACCCCACGATGCTTGGACTTGAAGCACTTCCAGATCCCATGGACACCTGGGAGATTATAGAGACCATCGGTAAAGGCACCTATGGCAAAGTCTACAAGGTCACAAACAAGAAAGATGGGAGTCTGGCTGCAGTGAAAATTCTGGATCCGATCAGTGTAAGTATTGGTGGTAACATGTAACTGTAGTCTAGTGGTTCAGGCACATTGACTTGTCAACTTCTTTTCCAGATCTTAGGCATAATTTTCATGAAACCTGGCAAAAATCTCAAAACAGGTCATGAATTATCAGCTCCTTTGAATGAAAGGACTATACTTGCAGTTATACCTTTCCTCAACTTTTTTAAAAGATTTATTTTTTTGAGAGGGATGGGGGTTGGGGGGGGGCGAGAAAGTGAGAGAGAGAGAGAGAGAGAGAGAGAGAAATTTTCTATCCACTGGTTCACTCCCCAGATGGCTGCAGTGGCTGGGGCTGGGCCAGGCTAAAGCCTCGAGCCCAGCATTTCATGTGGGTCTCTCATATGGGTGGCAGGGTCCCAAGCACTTGAGTCATCTTCTCCTGCTTTTCTCAGGCCATTAGCAGGGAGCTGGATCAGAAGTGGAGCAGACAGGATTCCAGCTGTCACACATATTGGATGCCGGCCCTGCAGGCGGCAACTTTGCTTGCTATGCCACAATGCTGGCCCTTTCCTTCATTTTTGTTTCTTGCCCATTTCACTGTTATTTTGGTTTCAGCTCTCTGGACTCTTCAAAAGTTACTGTTTTGGAGAGGGTGATATATTGCATTCCATTCCTCGTCTCTCTGTGGGTTGCAAAGAGATCCAGTTTTATGATGTTTGATCATCTTGGGCTGACATCTTATTTCAGGACTCTGAGATTAAAATGCTATACACACTGAGCTTGAATGTGTCCTATTCTATGTTGGGTCCCTTTGCCTTTTTTTAACTGCTTTGGAAATCTAGATATCTTTCAATAGAAAAGACAATTATGAGAGTATTAAATAAAAAAGAATATCATAAAGACATTCTATTGATAGAATAATGACAAGGTTTCAGCTGGGATCTGGATGTCCATTGTTAGGTATTATGGAGATAGGAGAACTATGACATTAAAGATGTGTGTTGAAATAGGCTTCATTGAGTGTGATGTCCTCTCCTCACATTTAATCCAGTCTGCATTTTTTTTTAAACTCTGTCTAGGACATGGATGAAGAAATTGAGGCAGAATACAACATTCTGCAGTTTCTTCCTAATCATCCCAATGTGGTGAAGTTTTATGGGATGTTCTACAAAGCGGATCACTGTGTGGGAGGACAGCTCTGGCTGGTCCTGGAGGTAAGAGGCTCCTGCTGGGTAACCAGGCTCCAGTGGAGCACCAGGGGCAAACAGATGCTGTGGTTTGTTTGTTTGTTTGTTTGTTTATTTATTTATTTATTCATTCATTCATTCATTCATTCTCAGGCAGAGTGGACAGTGAAAGAGAGAGATAGAGAGAAAGGTCTTCCTTTGCCGTTGGTTCACCCTCCAATGGCCACCGCGGTCGGCGCACTGCGGCTGATCTGATGGCAGGAGCCAGGTGCTTCTCCTGGTCTCCCATGGGGTGCAGGGCCCAAGTCCTTGGGCCATCCTCCACTGCACTCCCGGGCCACAGCAGAGAGCTGGCCTGGAAGAGGGGCAACTGGGACAGAATCCGGCACCCCAACCGGGACTGCAACCCGGTGTGCCGGCGCCGCAAGGCGGAGGATTAGCCTAGTGAGCCGCAGCGCCGGCTTGTTTTGTTTTTTAAAGAATTATTTTATTTATTTGAAAGACAGAGTTACAGAGAGAGGTAGAGCTAGAGAGAGAGGTCTTCCATCTGCTGGTTCACTCCCCAAATGACTGCAACAGTCAGAGTTGTGCCGATCTGAAGCCAGGAGCCAGGAGCTTCTTTCAGGTCTCCCACACGAGTGCAGGAGCCCATGGACTTGGGTCATCTTCCATTGCTTTTCAAGGCCATAGCAGAGAGCTTGATCAGAAGTGGAGTAGCCAGGAATCGAAGCAGCACCCATATGGGATGCTGGCACTGAAGGCTGGGGCTTTAACCCACTGTGCCATAGTGCTGGCCCCAACAGATGCTTTGTTGACTACATACTGCCTTCAGGGTCACACTTGAAGAGTAGATAGGAACCTTGCTGGGTGTGGAATTCTCTGCACTTCCTACAGGTAGGCTGTATGCTGAAAATAGTCTTTTTTTCTCTGCTTCCCAAGTTTGATAATCTTTTCTTCTAATACAGAGTGGATCTAGGAGTATAATTGTAAAAGGTTATTTTGTTCCTTACACTGAGAACATTTCATAGGGCACATGTTCCAGCTGATTGCAAGTCATTTTCAAAAATTGTTAACCCAAAGTTTACTTTGCTTGCCCAGTTTGGATATGCGTGTTGATGTCCCTTAGTGGTCATCTTCAATTAGATTTTCTACAAAGTGACCCAGGAGTTGGTAAGGAAGGTTTATTGGAGAGTTACTGAAGGAGAAGGCCAGGTGGGAAGTGAGAAGGCAGGCGCGGGCAAGGAGGAGGATGAATGGAAGTGTGGTTGTGACAGAGGCCTCAGCAGATCGTGTGGAGAAATAAAGAGCTGGGACGCTTTCTCAGAGTTGCCTTGAATCGTGAGTCCACGTCGGGCAGCCACTGGTTGCATGACCTCGGGGAGGCAGTTCCCTGTAGCGGAAGGCAGTTCCTGGTGAGAGGGGCAGCTGGGAGCCGGAGCAGGGAGCAGTTGCTATTCCCAGCATCCTGTGCTCTCAAATGGGAAGCTGAAGGGAATATCATTGTATCCCCTCTCCTCCTTCAGTTTTCTTCCTTTTTAATGTGAGTGAATGTGTGCCTGTGGGCGCAAAAGAGTCAATTGCCCCATGGGACTAAAAAGACCAGGACAAAGTTGGCAATACAAGAAATCAGTGTATTGGATCAGGCCCATTGCCTCATCCCCATCAGGCCCACCCTGATTTTGGTTTGGTCTGCCCCTCTGCATCAGCTCTTGCCTCCCCTGCTGGGGTCATGGGTGATCCAGCAGCCCATGGACACACAGGGAAGCCATGAAAGAGGAGTGCCCCAGGACAGGTGCGCTCTCACGCACCTCTGGGTGGAATCTGCCTGGCTCTGGGAGAGCCTGAGCATGGGGCAGTATGTACTGGCTGCCATGGCAACCATGCATGAGGCATTCCTGTGCTGTATTCAGGTAGAGAACCTGCAGGGAAACTGGCTTGGGTATTTTGTCACATAAATGGCCTTCCTGAGAATATGAACATGTAAGGGATTTTGGTTTCCAGGACTCATCTTTGTCCCTTGAGTTGGTGGTTAAGTCATAGGACATTCCTTTGTTTTCACCTTCTGAGTTTTATTAACCCTCTTCCTGCAAGAATTTGAAGAATGTTAGGCTGCCAATAAAGCCCTTTAGCATTGCTGCTTTGTGTGGGAGTTGTAAGGTATCGATTCTGAAGTCTCTGTATTTATCTTGAACTCCATACGACCTCTCTGTTTTAAACCTCATTATAACTTAAGTGCAGTGACCAAGAAATCTTAATTTCTGCTCATTTTCCTCTGGACTCAAATAGGCTTTGCATTCAGATCTAGGAAACTGGAACTGAATTTTTGAGGGCCCACTAAGGGGCCTTTCCACTGTGTGAGCAGGCAGGCAGTGGGCTGCTCTCTCCTGAGGCCACCTGGTGAATGAATGCTCGCCTCTTCCTGAGGAGGGGTGAGCCTCACTCAGGTGTGGCCCTCAAACATGGCCAGAGCCACCGGGAAGGGTGCATCTGACTTTGAAAGATAAGAAGAGGAGCCAGCGCTGGTGGCATAATGGGTAAAGCTGCTGCCTGCAGTGTCGGCATCCCATATGGGTGCCAGTTCAAGACGGGTTGTTCCACTTCCGATCCAGCTCTCTGCTATGGCCTGGGAAAGCAGTAGAAGATGGCCCAAGTCCTTGGGCCCCTGCACCCACGTGGGAGACCCAGAAGAAGCTCCTGGCTCCTGGCTTTGGATTGGCACAGCTCCAACCATTGCAGCCAGTTGGGGAGTGAACCAGTAGATGGAAAACTTCTCTCTCTCTCTCTCTGCTTCTCCTTCTCTCTCTGTGTAACTCTGACTTTCAAATAAATAAATAAATAAATCTTTAAAAAAAAAAAGGGGGGGGGGAAGATGAGAAGGAGCCCAGGACTTTGAACTGAGCCCTGAGCAGATGCTCCTCTGCCAGCTGCCTCTGGCTTTTCCAGGTGACCACGTGCAGATAATGAGGCTGCCTTGAGTCACTGAATTATTCAGACATGGGCAATACAATCTGCTGACCCTTGACTTTTGCTGGTGGCTTTGACCTCTACCAAAGTTGGCGGCATGGGATACCAAATATCCTCAGTCATTTTTGTCTCAGGATGGGGTTGTCTCAATAAACTGCTGGATGGTGAGGGTGCCCGGTGCTTCCAGTAGTTAGGGGTCTCTAGACTCCTGATGGTGCTGGAAGCCTCAGCTTTCCTTCAGTTCATTCCCCAAGTGTTCAGTGGAGAGGAGAGGACAGGCCTACAGTCACCTGACCAGTTACTTGACAGGAAAACCTTTTCTCACTTTTCTCACATCACATGCTGCTGCCAGCGGTGATGCCCTGTGTTGGGTCATAGGAACCTGGGGGTGGGGTGTCCAGCTGGGCTGGCAGCACGTTGATGATGGCAGTCCATGCAGCGCCTGCCCCTAGTGCTCCCATTGCAGCTTTTTAAGGCACATTTTAGGAGTCTCACCAATTAAATTATGATCTGCTTAGTATTATTCTCCTCATCCTCTATATTGAGATTAAACTTATTTTGTCTTTGCTCTTTCCTTGCCCAACACAGTAAAAGAACTGGTTAGAGGCTGGTGCCGCGGCTCAATAGGCTAATCCTCTGCCTGCGGCACTGGCACACCAGGTTCTAGTCCTGGTTGGGGCGCCAGATTCTGTCCTGGTTGCCCCTCTTCCAGGCCAGCTCTCTGCTATGGCCCGGGAGTGCAGTGGAGGATGGCCCAAGTCCTTGGGCCCTGCACCCCATGGGAGACCAGGAGAGGCACCTGGCTCCTGGCTTCGGATCAGCGCGGTATGCCGGCCGCAGCGGCCATTGGAGGGTGAACCAATGGCAAAGGAAGACCTTTCTCTCTGTCTCTCTCTCTCTCTCACTGTTCACTCTGCCTGTCAAAAAAAAAAAAAAAAAAAAAAAAAAAAAAAAAAAAAAAACAAACCTGGTTAGAAGCTTTTCCACCTCCTTAAATCACCATGAGTCTGAAAACAAAAGCAAATAAAAATGTCACTTCTGAAATTCGTTGATAATTGTTAGTAGAAAGCAAACAAAAACTATCTTATAATGGACGCACACTATATTACGAAGTTATGTATTTTGGAAAATTTGTGAAGATGTTTTATGTGAATTTTAATATTTTAAAAACTAAGTCTCATCTCGCTTATATAAAATATAAGAAATTAGAACTTTAAGAAAATAAGATACTAGTAAGGAAAAGAATACCTCATAGGTGCTAAAGCATGAGCTACCTTTTCTCTTTTTTCCTTTTAGTGTAAAACTTTCAGCAGGTGGAAACTACTCATGTCAGCGTAATGCACATGTTCAATTTAAAAGGTTTAGTGTACTGGTAAATGTGGCAATAAAATAAAAAAACTGTCTAGTTGATGCTTTTACTCAAGGCTCTAGAAAATGCAGTCTAGGCCTGAATAGATTGGAAGTGTCACAGGTGAAACCATTTTCACCTGTTGACACTGTCATGAATTAAGTTGACTGGGCAAGAAGTCAGAGTCTTAGAAGGACCCCGAAGGCCTAGAACCTATGCCCGGGAGGGCTTGATTGCCAGAGAAGGTTAGAAAGCACTGGAGCATGAAGTCACTGGCTCAGACAGTAGGTTCCAAGTTCCAAAATGAGAAGTGTTGGAATGCCGAGAGTCTGGGTGGAGGCATAGAACACTTGGGACTTGGAAAAAGCAAAGGACTTTGAAAGGCAAGAGTTGCATCCTGCATTCATGTGCTTTATGATTTTAGCCAGAGAGAGAGCTAAGCTGGGGAGCAGGAGTGATTGTGCCCGCCCCATGTCTACTCCAGAAGCAAGTGCCCTGGAGAGAGAATGAGATGGTGGTGGGAGTCTTGGGGCCTGTCTGCCTCTCATGGGTGAGCATTTGCCCACTCTGATGGGAACTTGAGCATTTCATGGGACAGAGTTCTCTTTTGTCTAGCTGCAAGTCAGTGACTTTAGCTGGTGCTCAGCAAACACAGTCTGCCCTATCACAGGGGAAATATGTCCTGTCCTGGACTTACAGAGAGGCAGATAGTGTCCAACGTGATGCTTCCTGGGAGATCTTCGAGTGATTGTGACTACCCTTGACGTTTGCTTTATACTTTCTATAAAACCTCCCACTCTTGAAGGATCAAGCCTACTGAACAAAAAGGCACTGAAAAGAAATTCTCAGTTCTGCAATCTGACCAGATCAAACCAAGATGCTGGTATAGAATCTATTGAAAGTTGGAGCCTAGGCCAGAATATAGGTCTGGTGATTGTGTTGCATGGCACATTCTTTAATAACGTGGGAGAAGGTTGATGGCTTAATGAGCAAGGAACATTTTTTTGCTTGAAATTATGACCATCCTAGAAAATGCACATACTGTGATAGAATCAATATTCACCAATGTTTTGGAAAATAGATGTGAAATGTAAATGGTTTTTCTATTTTTCTTGGTTTGGAGCAAAATGCTCATTATATTCTGGGTGCATCCAGTTGCCACGTTTCTTGAATGCTGAGGGCATAGGGAGGGACTGTGGGGATGGAGACACACCTCTGTATTTGAATCTGGTGGCTGGCAGAGTGGTAGGAACAAAGAGGAGGCTGATGGGCCAACCCTCAGGGCTGAGGCATGAGGCTTGGTTGTCTTCTTACAGTTCTAAGGGGAGTTATTTGATGCACTTAAATATTGTTGTCATGCTTTTTAAATGTTCAGCCCATTTCACTGAACATTTATTCTGGTTCGAAAATTATTGGTGTGTACCTGCTCTCTTTTATATATCCAAGTACCAATGTCTTTTCAATAACCCACAGGCTGCCCTTTGAAACCTGGCTGGTAGGTTTATTAACTTCATGGGACAAGCTTCCATTATAGGTACCCTGAGTAGTTTAATTATATATTCCTGTGAATCCTAGGAAGTTAGACAGTTCTGAAACTCTGACATTTAGTGAACAAAAGGCACCAGCTGGGTAGGTTCCCTTTGCTGTTTTTAAATCCACAGCTGAGGTTTAGTACTGAGGACAAATAACTGTTCTTAATCCCTTCCTAGGTTATAGAGTTACAAAGAAAGTTTATAAGCTGGCTACCTATATAAAATATTGCCGTAGAGGTCCTTCTCGCAAAAATGCCTGTACTTGAATTAGGGAAGGAGAGAAACTAAAATGAAGTTTCAGGGGGAAATTCTAAGGTTGTGCTTATGTGGATTGTCACACAGTAGCTAATTTAAATGTTATGTGGGTAGATTAAAAAAAAAGATTTATTTATTTATTTATTTGAAAGTTAGAGTAAAAGACAAAAAAGAGAGAGAGATTTCATCTACTTGTTCACTCCCCAAATGGCTGCAATGGCCGGGGCCAGGCCAAACCCAAGCCAGAATCGAGGATTTTCATCCAGGTTTCCTATATAGGTAGCCCAGACACTGGGGCCATTGTCTGCAGCTTTTGCCAGGCTATGAGCAGGGAGCTGTCTTGGAAGTGGAGTAGCTGGGACATGAACCGATGTCCATAAGGAATGCTGATGTTATAGACAGTGACTTCACCCATTATACCACAACACCAACCCCTCTGGATAGAATTTTAATGGCATACTTGCAATCCAAGAAAGCTTGGGCCTCCCTGGGAGGAGAGCTAGGCTGGGGGGTGGTCCCAGTGAAGGTGCTGTCATGCCTGGCATTCCCATTACTGCTTTGACCTTAGAGGACCAACAGCTATTGTTGATATTTCCCTAGTCACTGTCCCTTCTTCACCTTCCAGATTCAGTGAGAAATTCCCGTCAGTTCTGTCTCATAGACAGCCCCCAAATCTGCCCCTTCCTTTTCATCATGACTTGACTTTGGCCCAGACTCCCTTGATTGCTTCAATCTCTAATGAATGCCCAACTCTGGTGGTATCCTCTCCTGTCATCTTCCTATCTACTGCCCAAGTCATCTTTCTAGAGTGCAAATCTGAACACTGTGGCCTCCTGCCTTAAAAGCTCTCCATAGCTGATTCTCCTTATCTAATGGCATGTGGTACTATAATAGGCATAATGTAGGATAATAGACCCCGTCTTCCTTAGCAGGGCACCTATCTTACACCTTCCTTTTCTATCTCCATGCCCTAGGATCTCGGCATGCTTTGTCCCAACAGTAGCGGAATATGTAAGATTTACATGCATGTGCACGTCTTATTTCTCTGTGTTCCCTTTCTATGTACACAATGTCCTGTTTCCCTTATCTGCCTCCCCCAAGGTCCATTTGTCCTTCAGATCCCTTGTAAATGTTCTGGCATCTGGGAAGATCTCCCAGATTTTCCCCTTTTACTTTCCCTTAGCAGAATTCACCCTTCCCTGCTCAGGGCCACCACACTCCATTAGGTACAGCCCTGCTTCCACACTCCATACACTAATCACTCAGGTGTATTTTACTGGGCCTGGGCTCTTTGAGGCTAGGGACTGCATCATATTCATCATTGAGTAGTGGGTAACAAACTGGAAAGCTGCAGACTAGTGTGAACAAAGACCTTAATGACTCAATTTTATTTTGCATCCCCACCTGCCTATAGAAGACAACTGATTCTAACTCATCTGTTAAACTTACATCCAGTTGAGTGACTTCTTTGGTAAGGAGCATAGTTCAGTGTTTATATCTCATTTTCACCGTCCAGTTCAAAGCTCAGTTGTTTAGGTCAGTGCTGTGTTTTAGGGCCTTTTCTTTCCCTCTTTTCCTTCCATTCTATCTGGATTATGTCTGGACCTGGGTACAACCAGTTGCTCATATAAAGCCAGGGCAGTGGGGCACAGGTCCCATCTCCCTCCCAGAGGGAGCTGCCTCTCTCTGACTTTGTCTTTTCAATCTCTGAAAGCTCCATGACTCCAGCCCCCAAAGATTCCCCTTGTTCGTATGGGTAAGAACTTTGCTTTTGTCAAGTCCTAGATTCTTCCTTGGTCATCAGTAAACTTTATATCAATTCCTTGTTTCTGGAGACACACACACACACACATACATACACACACACATTTTGTCTTTTTTTGGATACATTTTATCTTTCAAAAGTCCAGATTTTATGACTATTAGTTATGGCACCAAAAATGCATTCACTGCTCAAGAGTATCCTTTCAGGGTCATGAAAGACATAGAATCAAAAAGTATACAGAGTCCTTTGAAAGACATTTATCTGGCACTCAACAATGGGCCATCAGAGCCATGGGTATTGAGTTAAATCTGAAATGGGTAGATAGTAGATTCCAAACTTTCTAATATATTCCTGAACTCATAGGGCCATCTTGCCTTCAATGTATTTCATTGCTTTTAGAGATCCTCTTATAATTCCTGAGAGACAGTAATTTTGCTATAGTTTATTTTTTTTTAATTATTTGACAGGTAGAGTTATAGACAGTGAGAGAGAGAGACAGAGAGAAAGGTCTTCCTTCCATTGGCTCACTCCCCAAATGGCTACTATGGCCAGTGTGCTGCGCTGATCCAAAGCCAGGAGCCAGGTGCTTCTTCCTGGTCTCCCATGAGGGTGCAGGGCCCAAGCACTTGGGTCATCCTCCACTGCCCTCCCGGGCCACAGCAGAGAGCTGGGCTGGAAGAGGATTAAGCAGGATTAGAACCCAGGACTAGAACCTGGTGCCCATATGGGATGCCAGTGCCACAGGTGGAGGATTAGCCAAGTGAGTCACAGTGCCCACCCCAGCTATAGTTTTTTTTTTTTTAAGATTTATTTATTTATTTATTTGAAACGAAGTGTTACAGAGAGGCAAAGGTAGAAGCAGAGAGAGAAGTCTTCCATCCACTGGTTCATTCCCTAGATGGTTGCAACAGCTGGAGCTGCACTGATCCAAAGACAGGAGCCAGGAGCTTCCTTTAGGTCTCCCATGTGGATGCAGGGACCCAAGGACTTGGGTCATCTTCTACTGCTTTCCCAGGCCATAGCAGAGAGCTGGATCCTATAGGGGCAGCAGTTCAAGTCCCTGCTGCTCCAGTTCTGATCTAGCTCCCTGCTAATGCACCTGGGAAAGCAACGGAAGATGACCCAAATCCTTGGGTCCCTGCACCCACAGGGGAGACCCGGAGAAAGCTCTTGGCTCCTGGCTCCTGGCTTCAGATCAGCTCAGCTCTGGCCATTGCTGCCATTTGGGGAGTGAACCGGTGGATGGAGGATCTCTCTCTCTCTCTCTCTGTCTCTGCCTCTGTCTCTCTGTAACTCTGCTTTCAAATAAATTGAACAATTTAAATGATAAAAACTTGGACAGATTTATGTACAGGTTATCATCTTGATATTGAATGTGTATGCAAGGTATATGCCAAAGTATATGACACAAATATCAAATAAAGGCATCTGTTCTCTTTGTTAAAATGTTGCAGATGTTAGTAATTAGAGTCAAATAGAGCCTAATGTGTTATTATCTTGATGAAGAGTTATCTTCTTTTAAGAAAGCTGTTCATCTGTGCTCCCTCAGGTTTCCTTGGATAAGAGATGCCGGTTGACTTAAGCAGCTACAACCAGCTAACTGGTTATGAAATTGTAGTCACAGTGCCAGGAGGAAACCGGGGGCTCTAATGCAGGGTTTTTGCCTTTGCAACATCCATTACGGCTGTTAGAATCTGATGAAAGCTCTGAAGTTTCTCCCTAGGGAAGTGCATGATGCATCGACACGGTGTTACCTACAATTTCAGGATATTTACATGCCCTGCTCAAAGTAGTTAAGAATTCTTGATTTAAGGTAGCTCGTAGCAACTGAATTTGTACATGCACTTCTACAATTTGTAAAAGTTATCCTTGAAAGCTGTTGAAGAACTCAGGAAATACAATAAACTTCCTTTATTTACTCAAACCTCAATAATATACAATACACTACATAACAAGGAGAAAGTATGCAAAATAAAATCTCAGTGTTCTTAATTACAGAAGAGAGAGAGAGAGAACATACAGTTGTGGAAAGCCCAAAGTTGAGTAGGCGAAGGTTAAATGCTTATGTGATGCAACTCCACTCAATTTACACTCAGTGGCAACTCTGGAAAGAGCTACTGGTTGGGCTCCTGGTGCCTGCGGTACCAGCACTAGAGGTGGGAAGATCTGAAGTCCCTGAAGTTTCTTCCCTTTCCATTATCAATGGGATCTTGCCTCTTCTGGGCCCTTCCTATCCTCAAAGTGCATGTTTGAAAAACAGATATTCACAAAAAGTGAAAAATACCTAGGAAGTCACTGTGATTACTTACAAGCGTTTTCTTTCAGATTCCTAAATAATAAGTTGTGCTTTTGTACTTTGCTTGGCAATTAAAAAGCCAGCTTTCTGGGTGTGCACTTTCACTCATAAATCATCACCTTGGGTAAAGAATACACATAAAGAACTGGATTCGACTGAGTAATGGAAATTTAAAGACTAATTATTCCAAGCTGGAGTTTTGTCATCTTCAGATTTACTTTATTACAATAAATCAGTAATCAGTGCGTCTTTCTTTTTAATTTGAGTCTCTTCTTTTTGTCTGTGTTCTTTTTCTCTGTTGGCCATGTCGTCTCACAGCTGTGTAATGGGGGCTCCGTCACTGAGCTCGTCAAAGGCCTGCTCAGGTGCGGCCAGCGGTTGGACGAAGCATTGATCTCCTACATCTTGTACGGGGCCCTCTTGGTAAGACACGTATCAGGCTGGGATGACAGCAGAAGGGACAATTTGTCCATGGCTTGGAGCCTCATTGCATATTAATGATGGAGAAACCACATTATCATATGCAAGGATTAACCACAGGAAGTTGTTGCCAAGTGGGGTTTTTGAGTAGACCTTTTAATAGTGGGGTAACTGCTTTAAAACAAGCATGTCAGTTTCCCCTTTCTCTTCCCGGTGTTCCGTGGTGGCGGTGGGACGGCATGCAGGGCCTCCAGCACCTGCACAACAACCGGATCATCCACCGTGACGTGAAGGGGAATAACATTCTTCTGACAACAGAAGGAGGAGTTAAGCTCGTTGACTTTGGTAATGACTGCTTGCCGTTTGTTTTCTTGATGTGTGCTGTTTAGCCGAAGGGGACAAGGCACTGCTATCCCAGAAGTCTGGGGGACTCTCAGGGAAACGCAGCCTGCAGGGGGAGGGGGAGCTCACCAGATGGAGCGCTCTAGGAGAGGCTGTTAATCCGTTTTCAGCCTTAGAAGCAATTTGATTGAAGATGGAAAGTGGAAGTGTTTCAAAAGAAGAACTTGACAGGAAAAGTTTTTGGTTTTCTGGTAAGAATTTCACATCTCAGAGCAGTTGTCTATGATTTTCATTTTGTCATTTCTTCTTTTGCATATGTAAAGAGAAAGCTGTTCAGTGCTTCAAATGACTTTCACTAGCCTTAGGCTCACTTAGTCCCAGCGAGCAGAAGGTAAAATAGTCCTTTGGGCCTGGGAGCTAACATCCCTTTAAACTATGATTATTGCTGACTTGTGAGGCTGGTTGAACTGGAAACATTAACAGGAAGTGGATGGGAAATATCGCCTAATCCCAGAGAACTATTAAATATCTCCTGGCTCATATGTTGATATTCACAAGCCAAAAAAAAAAAAAAAAAAAAAAAACCATTTGGTTTTCCTTTTTAGGTGAAATGAAGAGTTTAATCTTGTAAATAAGTTCAGTGGTAGAACTTCAGAGTCAGGTCATTGTTATAAAAAATGAGAAAGCATTTAGAAAAATACTTTTGAAATGTTATTAGTGTTATCATAGTAACAGATTGACTTGGGATATTTATTATTTTATTGGTAAGAGAATTCAGTGTAAAAAAGTTTCAGTGAATCATTTGCTCAGAATAAATGACTTAAATGAAGTTGCTTTAGGTATTTTGATCTTTTTGCTAAGGAGCAAATTTGAGAAATAAGCCCACCAGAGACCACCTACCCACCAAAGGATGGACTGTGACACATGAAGTCAGCAAAAAGTGAGGCTTTATTCACGACTTTCCCAGGGCGGGTGCCCTGTCTGGAGGCATTCATCCCCTAGTGTGCAGGTCCCTCCCCTGCTTCCTCACTGGCTGAGATTCTTCCTGAAAGTGTCTGAGATTGTCCTGCCCTCCCTTTTTGCTCCCGAGGCAGCAGGCTTTGTTTGAATTTCTTGGACGTAGGTCCGATAGCCATTTTGTGCCTTGTTCCTCCCCTTCCCTTGTTAAGCTCTGACTGTACTTTGAATTCCTCTACTGAAAATGGGCCATCAATTGTTTTGCTCACAGCAAGCCAATAAACATAGCAGAGGGGCACTTTGCTTAAGCCTTTTGCTTCTCTCTCTAAGGAATGATAGAACACTAGGATGCTGCATATCTGACATTAGAGAGATGTTTTCTACACCCTCCTGGGGGGCAGTAAATATGTTGTGAGAGAAACAGAAGGACCAAGATGGAGATTAATCCACTCATTAGCTTTGTGATTTGGTTTGCGGATAGACACCCCTAATCTTTCCAGTTGAAGATTTTTGAATTTCTAACAATGGAAAAAGAAACTTATGGAAATTCAGAACAGAATGATATAGTTGCTTTTTGTTTGTTTTAGCACAACTGTGATGGGAGACTTGGTAAAACAGCAAATTATATGTGGCCACCAGGGCTTAAAGAGCCCCCTTTGGTTTTCCGGTAAAGGGAATACAAACAGCTAACCCAATAGCCAGCCACCAAAAAACAACCTCAACAAATCTACATGGGTGGGTGGTTGGCTAACACACAGTATTCAGGTTTCTAAAGTCTTTTCATCAACAGCATTAGTAGCAAACCTTGCTATTCTCTTAAGTACTGTGTTAGACTTCTGCTTGGTATAAAAGAATACTTTATATGTATTTGTAGAATGCTAGAACTTTCAAGTAAAATGTAAATAAATAACTTTTAAAAGTTTTTAAAGATTTGCTTATTTATTGGAAAGGTAGAGTGACAGAGATTGTCCATCTGCTGGTTCACTTCCCAGATGCTTACAACAGCTGGCGCTAGGCCAGGCCAAAGCCAGGAGCTAGGAACTCCAACCAGGTTTCCCATGTGTGTGGCATGAACTCAAGAACTTGAGCCATCATCCAGTGCTTCCCAGGAGCATCAGCAGGGAGCTGAATCAGAAGTAGAGTAGCCAGAACTTGAACAGGCACCCTGATATGGGATGTAGTTGCTCAAACAGTAGCTTAACCTGCTGTACAAATACCTACCCTAAATTTAAAAAAAAATTAAAAAGGTAATGTAGTTACACAATTAGTAAAAGGCATAACTAGGATGGAAAACAGGTTCCTCTGCTTCTTAATCTCATATACCTTTATTTCTATTTTGTTCCTTCATGGTATAAAGAAGAGAGCTAGATAAAGGACATTGGAATTATATTAAAATTCATTGAGCACAGATAATAACATTATTGTCAATTTCTTTTTCCACTTGACAAACATTGCTTTCTTGATAGTTTTCAGGCTTCCAGGCATGATAAAACATGGAAATTTTTTTAATGTCTACACCAGGGCTCTATTACATATGTATCGATCTTCTCCCTCCATAAAATGAAGTACCTATTTAAGAAAGAAATTGCCTCCCTCTTTGAAGACCTGTTCTTTCCACTGGGATCTCACTCACAGAGATCTTTTTGCCAGAGTGTCTTGGCTTTCCATGCCTGAAATACTCTCATGGGCTTTTCAGCCAGATCCGAGTGCCTTTAGGGCTGATTCTGAGGCCAGAGTGCTATTTAGGACATCCGCCATTCTATGAGTCTGCTGAGTCTGAAGGGAGGAGAGAACCTCCACTTTGACTATGACCGTGTCTAAACAAGATAAGAGTCGGAGAACTCAAGGGGCTTCCATAGCCTTGGAAACTCATAACTGGTGCATAGGGAGATTACTGATGCCATAAACAGGAGTGTCAATTGGTAAAGTCAACAACAGGAGTCACTGTGCACTTACTCCTCATGTAGGATCTCGGTCCTTAACGTGCTGTACACTGAGGCTTAATGCTATAACGAGTACTCAAACAGTATATTTCACTTTGTGTTTCTATGGGGGTGCAAACGACTGAAATCTTTACTTAATGTACACTAAACTGATCTTCTGTAAAAAAAAAAAAAAAAAAAAAAAAAGAAAGAAAGAAATTTTCAATTCCCAACTTGACTCTCACTGGGATTAAACATGACAATAGGTCTGATCTGATTTCATCATCATTTTAAAAAAATCATCTATTATTTTTCACTTTATGTTTCTGTGTGGGAGCAAACTGTTGAAATACTTACTTAAGGTATACTAAGCTGATCTTCTGTATATTAAGATAATCGAAAATGAATCTTGATGTGAATGGAAGGGGAGAGGGAGTGGGAAAGGGGAGGGTTGTTGGTGGGAGGGACGGTATGGGGGGGGAAGCCATTGTAACCCATGAGTCGTACTTTGGAAATTTATATTCATTAAATAAAAGATAAAAAAAAAAAAAAAAAAAAAAAAAAAAAAAAAAAAAAAAAAAAAAAGAAAGAAAGAAATTGCCTAAAATGATTTGGGAATGTAATAGGAAGATATTTGGGGTTGATGTAGTTGTTGATATTTTTGTTTTGATTCCTATTTGCAGTGATAAGAATAACACTGTTCATTAGGAAAAAAGGTCTAATGATTTGATTAGAATGATAAACACTCCAGCCAGCATACTGGGGTTATTAACAAACTACAGCTCAGGGGCCAAATATGACTCACCACCTATTTTTGTGTAGCCCCTAAGCTAAGAATGGTTTTTTATATTTTTAAGTGATTGGAAAAGACCTACAAGAATGTTTGTGACAGATGAAAATTGTATGAAATTCAGATTTCAGCATTCGTCAGCTGGAAAGCAGCCACATTCAATGGTTCCTGTGTTCTCTAATGCTGCTTTTGCATCTTGACAACAGAGTTGAATAGTTGTGACTGAGACTGCATGACCCAAGAACCCTAAATTATTTAGACCCTTTATGGCTAAAGCTCACTAACTCCTGCTAGCATGAACCTCTGTTCACTGCTGAATTTTGATACCCTTTTCTTGTAGGCGTCTCAGCTCAACTCACCAGCACACGTCTGCGGAGAAACACGTCTGTTGGTACCCCATTCTGGATGGCCCCTGAGGTAAGTAGGAAGCATCTAGTTTTTTGCATTTGTTGAGTGTCTTGGTATCTGTGCCTCTTTATGCTTAGATCATGTGCTCCAAAATTTTCAAGGAGAAGGAAATCCATTATTCTCATTGACCTGTAAGCATTATGGTGAGTGATACATATGAGACTTAATCCCAGGAAAGCAGAATTGGCTCACAGCTGGCCCATGGGGTACCTTCATGCAATTAGAAAAAGGTACCCCCCTAGAAGATGCAACCCTCTCCAAGGGACATGACTTGGCAGGCTCATCCAGGCTTTGCAGATTAGAACAAGTCACCTTCCCTGGACAGATGCAGCCCTGTTACTCGTGTCTTTATGAAGAACCAGAGTTCAGCTCTGTTGAACTATATGTAGTAAACTTTATTGTTTCTTGTTACTGGGTAGAAAGTATCTCCTTTTGTGAGTTTGTTGACTGGAGTAAAACATGGGATTTGGTCCTAATTTAATTTTGACATAATCAGAAGATTGTCTGGGAAATGATGCATGTGGAAATTTGGAGAACCTTCCAGAGGGAATAGGAATGCTCTGAAACACTGGTGCAGTTTTGCTTGTCAGGTCAGCATTTAGTTCCATGGGATCCTGACCTTTCCTTGAGAGTACATCATGGAGATGAAGCAAATGTGTTCTTTCAGTAAGAGGACTCAGGCGGTCACCTTGCTAGAAGCCTTTTCATCTCCAGTCTGTTCACACGGCTGACCTTCCTCTGTGTGACTACTGAAATGGTCTCTGAATATGGTAACGAGTTGACAGTAATATCTGCTCAGGCTTCTTCCATGGCTTCCTCACCCCCACGGCCCTCTTGTGTACTTAGGTAATAGACAGACTCATTTTAAATAAAAAGAAAAATCCTACAGATTTAAGTATGTACTTAAATATTTCTTAAGCAGGATTTTTTTAAAAGATTTATTTGAAAGACAGAGTTACAGAGAGAGTGGGAGAGATAGAGATCTTCCACTGGTTCACTCCCCCAAATGGCAGCAACAGCCAGGATTGGGCTAGGCTGAAGACAGGAGCTTCTTCTGGGTCTCCCACGTGGGTGCAGGGGCCCAAACACTTGGACTGTCTTTTGCTGCTTTCCCAGGCTATTAGCAGGGAGCTGGGTTAGAAGTGGAGCAGCTGGAACTTGAACTGGTGCCCATATGGGATGATAGCATTGCAGGTGGTGGCTCAACCTGTTATGCCACAATGCTGTCCCCCTCAACACAAAACTAGATATAAATTTGTCATTTGCATGTATAGAACTGTTATATCAAAAAAAGAATGAGGGTACATCAAAGATGTTGTAGGAAATGGAATTAAAAAATAAGTTTATTTTGGTGCAATATTTTTTGAAATCCATGCATATGAAGGGTCTTCATAAAGTCTATGAAAAAAACATACTATGAAAAAATTATGCATGATTTTGAATGTTTTCCCACCCAAATAAACTTATATTTAAATTTTACTTTTCCATGAACTAGTCAAAGTACCCTGTATTATAAAACACTACAGAGCCAAGTAAGCAGCTTTTAGAGACCAATGCTATTATTTTGCGCATCTCAGTTGTTCCTTGCAGCGTGGTGATATTTCCGAGCAAGAAGGCCTGTGTTGCTTTGAGTCTGACGTTCCTGCCACCATGTGCCAGGTGGTAGCCCAGTTCTCCCATGTGACTCCTCTTTAGCTAATGAGATCCCTTTCGTCAGTCCAACAGCATCTCCTCTCATCTCCAACCATTACTGCTCTGCTGGCTTGGTGCCATCCTAACGGTAAACAGAGAGGGGGCACTGAAACTGTATGGCACATGGTCATCCAGATGATCTGGAGTGTGTTTCCATTAGGCATCCTCCCATTATTGTTATTAACAATAAAATCATCATTGAAACCAAACAGGAACCATGAGAAGTTTTTATGGGAATCTTGTAAACTCTGCTTTGAGAAACACTGCAGGATAAAGTCAAAACTCCTTTGGGAGGTAAACAATCCCTTCATTTTCCAGCCTTATCTCTGATTACTTTACCCCAACTTTTTGTTCTTAATGTCCCAACAGGTAACTCTCCTAATCCCTACTAATGTGTTATTCCATCAAACCCTTGGTGTGCTGTTGCATCATCTGGAGTGGCCCTTGGTGCTTGGGATAATTCCTCCCTAATACTCTTGTGTTGGCTCAAATTCTAGCTCCCCCAGGAAGTGCCCTAGTTGACATGGGCACCTGTCCCTGTTTCCGTGACAGCTTTCCATTAGCATTCTACCACCACTACACTAACTGTTGTTGGCAGGTGTGTCTTCTAGCTGGACTCTAGCTCTTAGCATAGCACTGTGAGTATAGAGTAAGTCTCAAAAAATCATTGAGTGAATGGATGCATTGGTTTAAAAAAAAAACCAAGGGGCCAGTGCTGTGGTGCAGTAGGTTAATCCTCCACCTGTGGCGCCGGCATCTCATATGGGTGCCGGTTCTGGTCCCAGTTGCTCCTCTTCCGATCCAGCTCTGTGCTATGGCCTGGGAAAGCAGTGGAAGATGGCCTAAGTGCCTCTGCACCAGCATGGAAGACCCAGAAGTTCCTGACTTCGGATCGGCTCAGTTCTGGCCATTGCAGCCATTTGGGAAGTGAGCCAGTGGATGGAAGACCTTCCTTCCTTCCTTCCTTCCTTCCTTCCTTCCTTCCTTCCTTCCTTCCTTCCTTCCTTCCTTCCTTCGTTGTTCTTGTTCTTGTTCTTGTTCTTGTTCTTTTTTTTTTGACAGGCAGAGTTAGACAGTGAGAGAGAGAGAGAGACAGAGAGAAAGGTCTTCCTTCTGTTGGTTCACCCCACCAGATGGCCGCTACAGCCAGCGTGCTGCGCCAATCCGAAGCCAGGAGCCAGGTGCTTCCTCCTGGTCTCCCATGTGGGTGCAGGGCCCAAGCGCTTGGGCCATCCTCCACTGAACTCCCGGCCACAGCAGAGAGCTGGCCTGGAAGAGGAGCAACCGGGACAGAATCCGGCGCCCCGACCGGGACTAGAACCCAGTGTGCCAGTGCTGCAAGCAGAGGATTAGCCTATTCAGCTGCAGCGCCGGCCGGGAAGACCTTTCTCTCTGTCTCTTTTTCTTACTGTCTGTAACTCTACCCTCAAATAAATAAAGAAAATAAATCTTTAAAATAATTTTAAAAAGCCAAAGGGATAAGCTGAATTCAGAGGGCAGTTTGAGGAGAGCTATTGGCACTAATATTTGTAGATTTTGATTGATCTGTTCCAAAAGTAAAATTTTACTGAGGTTGCTCAGTTCCTGTTTTGGGTGGCTTAACATGCAGATTGGCATTTCTTTTCTAATCCACAGCCAATGAGTATTCTCAGGATTATGAAATGCAAATGAGAAAAGCCTGCCCTTGACCCTACCTTTGTTAAGAGGCATTTGTGACTTTGTGATTTCAGCTGAATTGAATAGACTATGTGGAATGTTTCTCTAGGGGGCAGTGTGGTGGTCTGTGTTGAGCTGCTCTTGCCCGGATTGGCTGGACGTGGTTCCTTTCTCGGTGGGAGCAGCCAGTGTGACATCCTGCCTGCTGCAGTAGATGGACTGAGGAGTAGGCAGTTACCTGTGGAGACCTGGAGAGCTCCTTTCAGGAGCAAGTGCCTGATTGCCCTTGCAGGATTCTCTCAGGATGTGTGCTCCTGTGCTGTGTGCTCTGTGCCCAGGGCCACACCTTCCAGGACTCAGGGCTGTACATCCTCATGTTTATTTTCCGAATGGAGAATTACTTTTCCTAACCACGTCTCTTTTTGCTCCATCGTCCTCCTTGCATTTGTTAGTTCAGTTCAACACACATATTCTCCGTTGTGGGTAATGTTTTGGGGTAAGAGCAATCCTTGAAAATACATATAATTAGCAGTGGTTTGAGTTACATTGTCTTCATATGATGGCCTGCAAAGTGTATTTGTTTCTGTATGCTTTTATTTCTGTTTGTGTGAATAGGTGATATTTAGATTAAATCCAACAGCAATGTGTACAATACCATTGCCAGTGGAGTAAAACCACTACAGATGATCTGTGCTTTTATTTTTATTTATTTATTTTTTTGACAGGCAGAGTTAGAGAGAGAGACAGAGAGAAAGGTCTTCCTTCTGTTGGTTCACCCCCCAAATGGACATTACAGCCGGCGCACTACAGTGATCCGAAGCCAGGAGCCAGGTGCTTCCTCCTGGTCTCCCATGTGGGTGCAGGGATCTGAGCACTTGGGCCATCCTCCACTGCATTCCCGGGCCACAGCAGAGAGCTGGACTGGAAGAGGAGCAACCGGGACAGAATCCGGTGCCCCAACCTGGACTAGAACCCGGGGTGCCTGCACCGCAGGCGGAGGATTAGCCTAGTGAGCTGAGGCGCCGGCCTGTGCCTTTATTTTTAAATACAGCTGAAAGATCCTTGATCCTATTTTATTTTTGAGAAATTGAACCAAACTACTCTTTTCCCATTTTTACTTCGCAGGCTTGAGGAACTGTAGTACTAATTCAAATAGGCTATACTACAAACCAGGTAGCTAATGGAATGTGACCATAGCACAATCTAATGTTGACAAGCAGTCAAGATGCACAGTTCACTGGGGCAGCACAAATCTGCAGCAAGGACTGACTGCATTTTATCAACACTTTCTACTTGTTCCCTTTCACTGCCTCACTTGGATACTACTGATGTTGAGGAATACTGGGATAGCATCAACTCAGAAATATTGGAGAAGAAAAATTCTTCTGGGTGAGCTTAGTGTGGCAGTACATCAAAGCAATGCTCCTGGAGAAATAAATTCATATAGTAAAAGATTTAATCTGAATGTCAAGGTCAGTATAATTTTTTAGCATTTTTTGTGAATTAAATGTATCAGTAACATGCTGACCACAGAAATTTAAGAGACGGTATTCAGAGTGAAGAAAAAAAAAACTCAACATAGAAACTGTGTATTTATCAGACTGCCATGATCAGACTAATTTAAACAGGTGATTACATTGCTCATATGAGCAGTGGTTCCAGAGTTGGTTGGTTGAGCACCACAATAAAGTCAACAAAACCCCAGTTTTTATAAATCTCCCTGGTTCTGACCACTGCAAGCTGCACAGCTTCATTGCTCAGGGACTAACTTGGGGGCAGGTATGACAGCATTTCCTGTGAATGTCTGTGGGGCGGTAGTATCCAGCACTTTAAGGCCACTGGTCCAAGGGCCTACAGTACAATCGAACATAAGCTTCTCTTTCCTCCCATGGAGCTGCTCTTGCTACCAGTCAAGAAGGTCAAGTGTCTCCTCCTCCTGTCCTGAGGTTGAAGCTTTGTTCATCCCTCTAGTCATTTCCTAGGTCAACTGCACAGGAACAATTCTACCTGGGAGAATGAAAACAAAAGAAATGCATGATCCTAGCGTCGTGGAGCTGAGATATCTGCAACCAAGCTGTCAGCGGTGTCCTGGTTTCTCTGAGCCTTCTGGGGAGCTCCCTTCCTCATCCCTCTCTGGCTGCTGGGGGTTTTCTGGCCAGCCATGGTGTTCTCTGCTGGCAGCTGCAGCCTTCTGCTCCTCCCTCTGCAACCTGTGGTCGTCTCCCTGTGAGTCTCTGTCCTCCTAGGGCCATTTTATAAGGCTACCAGTAACTGTGGCTTAGGGGCCCACCCTCCTCCAGCATGACCTCATCTCAACTGCAGCAGCGACCCTGTTTCCAAATCAGTTCACATTCTGAGGTCCTGAGAGTAAAGACTTCGACAACTCTTTCTCTCTCTCTCTCCGTCTCTCTCTCTCTCTCTCTTTTTTTTTTTTTTTTTTTTGAGGATCTAATTCAACCCATAGCATCTCCCAAATATTTAACATCCTTCTCTCCTAGTAGATCACTCACGTTTCTAAGGTAATCAGCCATTTGGTGCCTACACGGCTGCACGTTTCAGGTGCTAGCTTGGAGTTCACTTCGCACACACCTACTTGCATATGTATGCACGTGCACACAGCTTGCTCTATGCCTCTTTCTGGATGTCCCAAGCATACCAAATGCTTTCCAGTGTGGGACACCAGCACCTTGAGGGTTGGTTCTGTCTACCTACTTTCTGGCAAAGCATTTTCCTGTCATTATCTTCTGAGATGTTTGGACAGGCCAGAGTCACTTCCCTCAACCTTTTGGCCCATGATTTTAACTTCTATTTTAGGCTCATTGAAAACTAACCAACCAACCAACCAACCATCTTTCTATTAGCCATGCTTACTTTTTCCTTCACTGTCTCTTGACAGCCAGTTTCTTATAAAACCAGTGTACCATGTTTGCATAAAATTTTAGATACAATATTTTTAAAAAGTCACACCTGCCTGTGAGGATGCCAGTTAGGCCTAATTACACTGATGATGTTGTAGATGAGTCATTCAAAGCTTTGCCAGACCAAGTGTCCATAGACAAAGTGGGCAGGTGGGTAATGGTGATTGGAATCCATTTTTTGTGACTCGCTGAACTAAGGAATTTCCAGCACAACCTATGCCCAGTGTTACTATTAATATTGCTAAGCCAGTATTCACATCAAACACATGCCAGGTAATAGCCTAGTCTGTAGTAAAAAAGAAATATAAGCTTAATTTATGTTAATTAATGGTGATGGCAAGGGGTTGGAAATAGCTAATTCTTAATTTACCTGTCCTACCATCACCGATAGGGGAAAATTAAACTGAATGTTTATAAATGGCTGAAACCTAAGAAAAGTAACCAAAGTTGTCACTGTTATTTTTGTTGAAGACATCTGTAAGTGGCTGTTATTCTTAATTGAAGACATCTGTGAATGTTCCAGGGCTGCCATCCAGAGCTCCGTGTGTGCTCCTCAGCCACCAGAGGCTCCCGTCTCTTTCCCTGGGTCACCTCTGACCTAATGACCCAGGAACCCTGTGGGACAAGGTCTGTCTGGCAGGTGGGGAGCTGTCAGAGCCAGCTCCAGCTGAGCACCCCTCCCATGGCCAGTGTCACATGCCAACTGGTGTCAGATATGTTGAATATTGTGCTTGCTGAGTAAGTCTCTAGTGGGAAGGAAACTTTGTTTTTATAAGGTTTTTTACTTATTTATTAGAAAGTGTGCGTGCGTGTGTGTGTGTGTGTGTACAAGTGCTTTCTTATCTGCTGGTTCACTCCACAAATGCCTCCAACAGCAGGGAGCCTGGAACTCCATTTGGATCTTCCACATGCGTGGCAAGGACCCACGTACTTGAGCCATCACCTGCTCAAGGGTGCACGTTAGCAAGCTGGAATGGAGAGTGAAGCTGAGACTCAAACCCAGGCACTCCCACATAAGATGCAGGCGTCCAGGCAGTGACTTAACCACAAATGACCTCCCTGGAAATTTTTATTTATTGGGGACAGACTAATACACAGGCACTGTGACAAGTACTTAAAAAAAAAGGATTTATTTATTTGAAAGGCAGAATTGGGGCCAGTGCTGTGGCGCAGCGGGTTAAACTCCTGGCCTGAAGTGCCGACATCCCATCTGGGTGCCAGTTCTAGTACTGGCTGCTCCTCTTCTGATCCAGCTCTCTGCTATGGCCTGGGAAAGCAGTAGAAGATGGCCCAAGTGCTTGGACCCCTGCACCCATGTGGGCAACCCGGAGGAGGCTCCTGGCTCCTGGCTCCAGCTGTTGCGGCCATCTGGGGAGTGAACCAGCAGATGGAAGACCTCTCTCTCTGTCTCTACCTTCTCTGTAACTCTGTCTTTCAAATAAATAAAATAAATATTTAAAAAAGGGCAAAATTACAGAGAGGCAGAGGCAGGGAGAGTGGCCGTGACAGCCAGAGCTGAGCTGAGCTGAGCTGAAGCCAGGAGCCAGAAGCTTCTTCTGGGTCTCCCACGTAGGTGTGTGGCCCAAGCCCTTGGACCATCTTTTACAGCTTTCCCAGGCACCTTAGCAGGGAGAAGGATTGGAAGTGGAGAAACCAAGAGTTGAATTGGTGCCCATATGGGATCCCAGCACTGCAGGCGGTGGCTTTACCTGTTGCGCCACCGTGCGGGTTCCTTGACAGGAACTTTTAAGACACATTATTTTGTTTCATTCTCAATAACATCTCTCAATAGTAGATATTACTTTCCCCCATTTTACCACTGGAGAAAGTGAGACTTAAAGAAGCACATGAGGTATGCTCCTCAAATTGACATCCCTAGTAAGTATTAGAGCTGTTTAGGTTTTCTGAGTGTGGGAGTGAAGAAATTAAGGCAGAAGAGAATACTCAGGCTCATTTTGTAGCGTGCTCATAGACGGGGCTGGCAAGGAGAATGTGTGCCAGCTGACAGTTCATACAGCAAAGACACACAGAAGTGGCGGAAGGATACTCCAAAATTGGAGTAGGAGATAGATGCATCTTTTTAAAAGATGCACACGAAGGAGTTATCACCTACAGCTGACGGCCCAACTATACTTTGTCATTGCCCCAGTGCGAGAAGCAGCCCATATATTAAGGATCCATGTATACATAGCGTCTTCCTAAAACAGCTAAAGATCTGTTTCCGTATTAGAAAACAGACCTATGGATAAAATAAACATTTGCTTCTTTTTAGAAAAATTTCTTCCTTTATACTTCCATCTGCTCGTTGTTGCAAACAAGAGCTAATCAGCTGAGCAGAGAAACAGATGTGCTGTGACGGCTCCAAAATTGGGTCTCTCTCTGCCTGGCAGAGGGTTGGTGACAGGGGACGGTTGCTATAACAACCAGCTTACACCAATGCAGGAAGAGCTCAGGCTTTTTGCAGCCACTCTTGCCTTCATTAATTATGCTGTTCCTAGCTAAATGATAGGGTAATGCTATTTCCGTTGGCACTGCCAGGACTAGCGATGACAAATGAGGTATTTTGCATAGAAGGGTTGAGAGAGCCATTAAAACACTACAGCGCTGAAATATTATTATTGTCATTATTACCATTTTGTTCCCGAAGCTCTAGCTAATGGGTTTTGTTCCCAAATAAGAGTTAGCATTTATTGAGTGCTTACTGTGTACCAGATACTAAGTGCTTATACATATTAACTCATTTATAATTCTTGCAACGACCCCATAAAGTCAGTGCTATTACTCGTCCAAAGTAAATAAGCCATAGGACCATTTTTTTTTTTGTCTTTGGACAAGTTATTAGGTGATGTTACCAGAATTTGAGCACAAATATTTGGTTCCAATATCTCCACTCTAAGCCACTATAGCACAACAAATTGTGATCACCAATCTACCATATGGATTTTTTTATTTTAAAAATTATTTTAGATAATTATCTTTCCTAGTGTCAACCTAAAATGAGTGACTGATTCTGTAAATGAAGAGTTTGTTCTGGACTAGCAGGGGCCTGTGACAGGGGAATGCATGTGCAACAGTAGATAATAGACCCATCCTACAAGGATGGCGAGAATGGAGAGGAAGTACCTGTCCCAGGGCCTTGACACAGGAGGTGATGTCAGTTCATCAGTGGAGACAAGGTGTCAGGCAAGGTTTTGTGCAAGTGGGGAGCTGGCCTCGTGCACATCATGGAACAAGCTGCAACTTGGAAAAAAGTTCCTATAGTGTGGGGAGCAACTCGGACTAGACTAAGTTACTGGAATTAAGACTTATTCTATGCATCTGCTCTCCCACAATATGGCGCTGGGAGAGGAGTAAACAGCTTCTACACAGCTGCCTCCAGTTCAGCCAATAAACTGTAGGACTTGCTCCTGATTGGAGGAGAGCAGCGTACTCGGCATGTGGGCAGCTGAGTTAGGATTGGCGGAGGAGGACTATAAAGGAGGAGAGAGACGGCATGCACCAGGAACATCTAAGGGGAACACCTGTGCAGCCCCCGAGAGAGCCGGCCGGCGGTGTGCCGCTCCCCTGCGGAAGTGGGGAATGTGGCAGGGGGAACCGCCCTTCCACGGAGGTGGAAGGGACAGTAGCCAACCCGGGAAGAACCGGCAGCAAACCCGGGGAGGGCCGAGCAGATGAAAGAACAGCGCAGGGTCCTGTGTCGTTCCTCCATGAAGAGGGGGAGCGACACTATAGGAATTTTTTTTGTTGTAGGCAGTGTGCCTTCTTCATGGCCTTCAAGCTTTATCTGATGAGGATTAGACAAAAGTGACTTCATTTTGGTACAGAGGCCAGTATTCTGGCACAGCAGATTAAGCTGCCACTTGAGATACCAGCATCACATGTTGGAGAACTAGTTTGAGTCCAGGCTGCTCTGTTTCCAATCCAGCTTCCTGCTAATGTACCTGGGAAGGTAGCAGCAGATGGCCCAAGAGTTTGGGCCCCTGATACCCACATGGGAGAACTGGATGGAGTTCTGGGCTCCTGACTTCAGCCTGGCCCTGCCCTGGTCACTGTGGCCATTTGGGGAGTGAACCCCAGGGATGGAAGATCTCTCTCCCTCTGTTATTCTCTCTCTCTCTCTCACTCTGCTTTTCAAATAAATAAATTTCTAAAAAATAGAATGGCTTCATTTCAGTACTGATAACTTTGACAGTAGGATGTTGAGGAAAATGTAATATTTCAGCCTAATGTTGGAAGCCCGTGTAGTTAATGTGCAAGGTAGCAGATTCTGGAAAAGCATTGAATTCAGGAGCTTTGAATTTTAGTCTTGGCTCTGTCAGTCATTTTTTAAAATAGTCGTGGTTCAGTTATCTTAATATGGCTGCAGTCTAGGTGAACAAAGCGCAGAGCACACATTTTGGAGTCAAATCTGGAAGCAAATTGTAGATACCTGCTTACCCATTTCACTACTTAACCCTAGGCAAGTTACTGCATATTTCTGCCTAAGAAATGGGAAGAAGTTTAAAAAGGTAGAATGGAGGGGGCGGGGGAAAACAAATCTGCCTCAAAAGACGCATAAGGTACTGAAAGCATTTGGGGCTGTACCTAGCACAGTAAGTCCTTTAAAAGAAAGGTGGCACTACTGCCCCACCCCTATCTCTGCCAAGTTGGGGAACCTTCTTTCTGCCAATGGCCATTTGGGCATAGAACATCATTCGTGGACTGTACAAGGTTATCAGCTTAAGAATCAGCCTACTATAGATTTACTGAATTTTGGGTCCTACCAGCCACTGCCTTGACAGGGCCACACCCGATGATTTCAAGGGCCTTCCATAGCCTGCAGGTGGGCTGTTCCCCATCCCTGGCACATTCTCTCCCCGCAAGGCCCCCTCTATTTCAGAGTGTTTGCATATAGGGGGAGGGGAAGCCTCTTTGGATCTCTATGCTCCACGGCTCAGGGCTTCATGGGTGATGAGGGTGGGGTTGCACTGAGCTCCGGGGAAGGGTGAGCTGCTGCTGGCGGCGTGGCTATTAGCCTTCATTTTTCCTTGGCTGTCTTTGAAAGGACTGGGGATTCTTGGTACCTGTCTGCCAGTCACAGTGTGAGGAATGCAGGCTTTGGGTGTTTAAGAAATTTCAGTGAGAGCTTCAGAACTTTCTATCACTGGGTGGTTCTGTCCCTGGGCCTTCCCTAAAACATTGATCTCTGAGGTCCTGTAGCTTTTTGGTGCTCCCTGTTTCCCTCCTTATGCCAACCTCTAAGAGATTCCCCGCTTCCTGTCCTGGGGCGGCCACTGCCCATATCTGTATAGTGGCCCTGCCTTCTAAGGCCTGCAGGTGGCACCCAGGGGCCCGGGATCTGGTGAGGGAAGGCCTGGGGCAGGACTGGAATGGCAGGGTGCAGCACCTGTGTTCCCTCTCAACAGGAGCTCTGTGGGCAAGTTAAGTCACTTGTTACGTGTCGGCGAGGAGGCAGCAGTGACGTGTCATCACCCTCCTCCTGGGGGTCTAAGTATAGGCCCTGTTTTAGGCGGCAGGTCCCAGGTGTGCAGGAGCATGTGTGGTCCAGAGCAGAGCCCTCCCGTTCCCCCACTTCTGGCTAAGCAAGAACTGCCAAATGGAACAGCCTCCCTGAGCACCCGCTCTGTTCCAGGCTGGCCTCTCTCTCTCTTCTTTGGGGAAGTGAGAAGGGACCAGGCGTCTGCTGTGTCCCCTTCCTCATCCACCCACTAGGAAAGGCCAATCCTGTCCCACAGCGGGCCAGACTGCTCTAGGGGTGTCACACCAGCTCTTCTGAGCTCTGAGCCCCAGCTTCCCTGGCGGCTGCGCTTCCATCAGTGCCTCTGCTACCCTGTCCAGAGTCCAGAGCCTCGGCTCAGGGCAGGATTCTCACCCAGGACGGGTTCATTTGTTCCCTGGCCTGATGGCCGCTGAGCTATCGGGACAAAGCAAGGGGAGCGGCAGTCAGCAGTAGGAAGGGGACCCCACAGAAACCCCAGGTGGGCTGAAGTAGGTGAGGTGGGGAGCCCTGTGTTTATTGTGCTCTATCGTGTCCCAAGATGCTCCACACCTTTTCTGATTTTAGAAAGTGAAGCAGAACTACTCTGATTGGAACATATGACATTCCCAAGGGCATCCTGATTGGCACGGTGAGAACAGACACCAAAGACTGCTTGCAAATGATGACGTGTGCCTACGTAGCAGCATACGGATATTCTGTTGGGTTCACTTCCCTGCCGTTTTTCAGCTGTATGGTGGAAGAGAAGTTTTTGTAAAGCGGTGGTTGTTTGTTTTGTCTCACTGGTTTCTTACTGTGAGCTAACGCTTCAGTTCTATTGCCTGTTAGCTGTGTGACCTTGGGCAAGTTTCTTAACCTTTCAGAGCCCGATTCCTCACTTGGGCTGCTGCCAGCTGAGCTGAGAAGCTGTGAAATGAGCTGAAGTGTGGAGCCTCTCCTCATTCCATCCTAAACTGGTCTCTGGTGCCGGGGGTGGGGGGGGAATTGGGGTGTAACTGGCAGAGGACAGGGGTGGCAGGGAGCAGGGAGTGAGGGCACAAGGCGGTGAGGGATGGGCAGTCCATCTGCGGAACGCTTAGCTGTGTGCTCGTGGTGTGGCAGCTCCTGTGGCTGTGGTTTACTGAGTGTGGAGTCTCTGGCCGTGGCCAGCATTCTCCATATTATGGGAATTCCCAGGAGATGTGGGGAACCATGGAATTTGCTGGTTTCAAACCCAGAACAGGGCTCCCTCTGCTTTCCCCTAGCTGTGGTTGGAAGTTGGTGTCATGTAAGTGTGCTCTGTGTGTTTTTTAACTTGAACCTTTTTTTTTCTTTAAAGCTGAAGCTGAGTATTATAATCCTGAGAAAAGATGTGTAGAATATCACATTCTAGTTAAAGATCTTTCTAGAGTTCCTGAGGACAATACAATTTAAATTATTTCTAACAACTTCTCATGGTACAAAATAGATTTACCTTAGTTTGAATTTGAAAGAAGAAACCAAAACCAAACCAAAATAAAAAAAATAATCCATCTGGGGATGGGCCTTTGGCACATCTGTAAAGACAGTGCTTGGGACTTCCACATCCCATATCAGAGTTTGAGTTCTGGCTTGCCTTCTCATCCAACTTCCTTTTAATAAAAGCAGAAGGTAATTACTCAAGTACTTGGGTCCCTGATACTCATGTGGGAGACCTGGACTGAGTTCTAAACTCCTGGCCTTGGCCTGGCCCAGCCCTGGCTGTTATAAGACACGGCAGTGAACCAGCAGATGGAAGATCAATCTTTCTGTCTCTATTTATTTGCCTTCAACTAAAATGAAGTAACTAGAAAATTAAAGAAAACATCAACTCCAATTTATCTGTTCCATATTTTTTTTTTGCAAAAAACCCCCTCAAATCCCAACTACATCCACCCTTAGAGTTATTTTTCATCCAAAGGGAGAGATTTCATTTGTTTACTCAGTATCTCAGCTTGAAACACTTTAAGCAGTTTGTGTATAAAACTGTTGAAAAAATATTTGCCCCTGGAGTATTTATAACTGCAATTCCCAGTTTCAGAGAAGAAGTTCTATTTTAGAAATCTTTACAATCAGTAACACCGATTATGCTGCATGCACTGTGTAAGCCACATCCAGAATCCTGTTTGCCTGCCTCCCTTGCAGCCTGTCTTATTTGCCAGTCTGTTGCCTGCACTTTAGGGCTCAAGGTCAGCCAAGGATTAATAGCTTTAGGTCTATTTGCCTTGCCTCTTATTTAGCTGAATTTAGCTCCTGAGATAACAGCATTTGCCTGTGTGTGGAGTGAAATTTTAATCTCGACCTTTGGTTATAATTTTGAATTGCACAATTGATTCTAGTAAGGTGAGAAATCAGAACAGAAGGCAAACCTAATTGCATTTTTAATGACATCTCAAAATATCAGTGGAAAAATTAAGTACTGTAAAATCACCTTTTTTTAAAAAAGTTTGAAGTTATTTTTTATGAAAACAAGACATACTATATTTGCTTGAAAGCATTTGCTAAAATAACATTATTGAGAGAGATTTTAGCCTAGCAGCTCTTTGATCTATAATTTGATAAATGGTTTAAGCTAATATCTGAGTTGAGGAGCTCATATGTTGACTATTTTTATCGCTTTTACATCCAGTCTAATACAGATGTGCTTTTCAGATAATAAAGACCTTGAAATGAGGATAGGCTGTTCTCTGAGTTCTTGTCGCCTAAGTCTTTGTGCAGGAGGCAGAGGGGAGCTCTTGCCCTATCTCAAGAGACTCATCAGTAAGCCCTACTCTTGGCCTAGATTGCAGTGGGTGAATAGTAATCATGGGGGTTTCATGGGTCATGGTGGCCTGAGAAAGTGACGGTGCTACCCCAATTTCCTGCTTGTAGTAGAAATGATATAGTTGGGAAGGGCATGTCCTTCTTCTTGTATTAATCTCTTGGGAGTCTGGTTTTATAACCAGGACACAATGTTTAACCTGCCAACCTATTGATAAAGAAACACAGCAGTCAACGAATATCCCAGAAGAAGGAAACACTCTTGAAAGTTAAGGCAAATTTTTCAATATCTTTTATATTTTCCAGTCAAACTCCCCCAAATTTGCTTTTTTTATTACAGAAAGAATTCATGCTTGCTATAAATATCTTAGAAAATGCAGAAGATCTTAAAGAAGTAAGTACAATAAATATTGGCCATATGTCAACGAGCCAATGATACCTACTACCGACATTTTGGTGTCATAAAAGAAACTGAATAAGCAGCATTTTCAGAAGCAGTACTGGAGATGAGACCCATGAGAAGAAAAGGTTCAGGGAGATTAGATCATTTCCCAAAATCACCCAGTGAAGAGGTGGCAAACCAAAGATGTTCAGCTCTAGAATTTTCCATCAGCCACAGGTGCAGATCTCTGCATGACTCAAGAGCTACCCACAGTTGTTTTGCCCTCTGCCAATCCCCAGCTGGCGGCTGAGGAAAGGGCCAACCATCTTCAACAGAACTCTGCTGACCATGCCCAAGGACAGACCAGAAGATGGCATGTGTCAAAGCAGCTGTGTTATCAAGTTGTCCACCCCAGAGCGCCTGTGGGAGAGAGGAGGTGGGTGCTCCTGGCTGTGGTGTTCCTGGCTGTAGAACTTGTTCACTTGAAGAAGACAGAAAAGAAACTTCTCCAACCATCAGAGAAAGCTGACTGCAAAACTTTGCTCCAAACTCGAGCTAAACCACTAGTAAAAATGTGTTTCTTTTACTCAGTCTCTTCTTGAAAGAAAGGGTTTCAGCAGCAAAGGTGGTAATGACCAGTATGTCAGAGGCTTGAACTCACCTCTGGATAAAATGGCTATTGGAATTGGCCACTAAGGCTGCTGGCGCATAGATATTGCTAGTAATCCTGGCATTAGTGTTTTTCCTCTCCTTAAAATAAGAATCAGTGTAGTCTAAGTGGACCAGAGAAGGCATAAGTTTGCATTTCAAGGTAGGAACCTGGACACACTCCATTAACCAGCATCCAAACAGTTGCTCTGTTGCTGAAGCTCATCTTCCTTAATGGAGACATTATCACAGCAATTGGCATCTTTTCATAGACCTTAAGACCTTCTACAAAATATCGGCAATAACATCTCCTCAAGGTTCCAGCCATTCTGTTCATATCCTTAAAATAATCTACTGCTCATTCTACATCATTTGGATGGCGATACTAGCCTCTCGGTTTGAGATACTGCCTTGAGAGCACTTATTTGGAAATCATTAAATCATAGGATATTAGAACTGGAAGGGATGGTAGAGACAATTCATTGCAACCTTGTCATTTTATAGATCATGATAGATCTTGATGCACGAGTGATTTGTTGATACCTGGTTAGGGCTGCTGCTCAGACTTTTTTTTTTTTTTTTTTTTTTAAGATTTTTTTTCTGGAAAGAGAGAGACAGAGAAAGTGATCTTCCTTCCATTGGTTCATTCTCCAAATTGCCCTAATGGCCAGAACAGCTCTAGGCTGAAGCCAGGAGCCTGGAGCTTCATCCTGGTCTCCCACGTGGGTGCTTTCTCAGGCCATTAGCAGAGAGCTGGATCAGCTGGATGTCAAACCGGTGCCCATATGGGATGCCAGATTGACAGGTGGCAACTTTACCTACTGTGCCACAATACCAGCCGCTCACACTCCATTTGAAGTTGTTGTTGAGCAAATTAATTTCTCCTCCTGGCTCCCCTAATTTTGTAAATGGCACCATCATTCTGGTCACCCAACATCAGTCTTTCTTCCATATGAAGTCACCAACCTTCCATTTCTAAATCACAGTCCAAGCCCTGCAAGCCTTCTGTTGAGCTCTGTCTCCCACATAGTCCATCGTCCCCATCCCAGTGTCACCAGCAGCATGCACCTTCCAATGATGGAAGCAGAAGCTCACAGTAAAGGGGAGTGTGGCCAGCCCTCCATACCCAGGTTCTGCATCCACAGACTCAACCAACCATGGATCAAAAGAAGAACGTGTGTGTGTTGAACACATACATACCTTTTCTTGTCATTCCCTAAACAATACAGGATAACAATTACTGATATAGCATTTATTTTGTATTAGTTATTATAAGTAATTTAGAGGTGATTTAAAGCATATGGGAGGTATGCATAGGTTGTTTGCAAATACTATGCCCCTATTTTATACAAGAGATCTGAGCATCCTTGGATTTTGGAATTGGCAGGGGTTCTGAAACTGAGGGATGACTTGGGGCAGTAGAAGTGAAGTAAAGGAGTATGACAAATTGAGGGTATTTAGGGGCCTGAGCTTGTGTTAATACCATATCAACCCCTTTAACATGACTTACAGAACCAGGAGTCCCTGATAGCAAGGTAGTGTACTTGCTTGCCATTGCTGCTGTTCTTTCTTAGTGGATCATTAGAACGACTGATTCAGCAAATTCTTTGTGAGGTTGTTTTATCTTGGGGGCAAGGGAACCAAGGACTATTGTACTGTCCAAGCATCCTTAACTCAGTTGTACTTTATCTAGAGACAAGAAGAATGATAGTACTTTCTATCCTAAGGAATTAGTTGCAGACTTTGGTGTTTGATAGGAAATCCACTTCCAGGAAGTGCTGTCCTCCAGTTGGGAGCACTTCTTTAAATCCCATCACATGTGTAGCCCATGTGCAGGAGGGATACTTACTCCTGGTAAGAGCAATCCCGAAAGAGGGGCCACCTGTGAAGATGGAGTTTACATGACAAGACCTCAAAAACCCTGGTTATTTAGTCTTAGTGCAGAAGCTGCTAATTTTAACCAAATATAACCTTTATTGTACGTATCATTTATAGGGCCATGGCTTGTTTACTTGTCCTGTCTACCTGGGTTCAAATTCTGGCCCTGACAATTACCAGCTGTGTGACTTTGGCTAAGCCAAGTTCAATTTCCATGTCTACAATTTATTACATGATCAACTGAGTTTTGAGAAGAGAGCAATTTGGCCAAGAGTTGCTTTTCTATTCATCAGATTGAACTGAAGATAGTGTCTGCCCATAAAGAGTTGAAACCAGATAAATATTTTGAATATTTTATGACAACCCTTGAGACATGTTAGAATCTATTTTCCCAAATTTGGACCTGTCTTTGGGTTGCCTCTATGTCTCATCCAAGGTGACTTGATGTGTTGAATTTATCTCCAAAAGTTGTATCAAGTGGGTCTTAAGATTCTTTCTGTCGTCTTGCTTAGCCAGCAGTGGCCTACCTCTACCACTCGAATCATTTGGAGCCCATATCTTTTCTTGCATACATTGGTATTCATTGACTCAGGACATTTGCAGTTGTCTCGGTTTCTCATTTAATTATTTTGGGCTCACTTTACTTTTCAGTTGGCCATAGCTCCTGTTGGTGAAGGATGGCGTCTTAGTTCTCTGTCCTTTGCAGTGCCCTTCACAGCATTGTGAATGAAAATGATGAACTATTTGCTGATTAATAGGTCTAAATTATGTTTGTCCCACATTTTTGACAATGTCATTTCTGCAAGCTATTGAAATACTCTTCCCTAGAGACCTTTAAAAATAGTGTAGGGTATTGTGGTGCAGTGGGTTAAGCCACTGCCTGTGACACCAACATCCCATATGGGTACTGGTTCAAGTCCCAGCCACTCCACTTTAGATCCAGCTCCCTGCTAATGTTCCCGGGAAAGCATCAGAAGATGGGTCAAGTACTTGGCACTCTGGCACTCACATGGGAGACCAGGATGAAGCTCCTGGCTTCGTCCTGGCCCAGCCCTGGCCTTGGGGCCATTTGAGCAGTGAACTAGCTGGGGAAGCCTTCTTAATAGTGACATCATTCTACTCTCAGGGCAGAGCCCTCATGACCCAGGCACCTCCCAGAAGGCCCCAGCTCCCAACACTGTGGCCTTGTAGCTTAAGTTTCCATAATGTAAGTGTGTTGGGGGACATGTTCAGACCATTGTACTTACCTCAGAATTCTCTAGGTCTGAAGTCCAACAGGAGTCCTACCAGGCTAAGATCAGTCTCCATGTGAAAGTGTCCCACTTATTTGAGCCTTCATATATTCTAAATGGAGCTCCAGTTTTTCAACCCAAGTTGGCTACCCTTTTCGTCTTCCCCATCTCAGTAAATGCTAATTCTATTTCGGCCGTTGCTTAGATCAGAAACCTCGGAGTTGTCCTTACCTCCTCTTTGTTACAAGGCCCATTCCATGCGTCCGGTTGCCTCTGCCTTCAAAAGTACATGCAGAATCTGTTCGTTTTTCAGCATCTCACTAGATTGCATCTGGATTCCTGCCATAGCAGTTTTAACAGGTTTTGTGTCTCCCACTGTTTTGCAACTTTTTATCCTCAGCACAGCAGCCAGGATGATCCTGTAAAAATGTAAGCCAGCTCTGTCGCTCCTCTGCTCACCACAGTCAGTCATTCCATCTCATTCAGAGTAAAAGTCAAAGGCACTGTGAGAGCCTGCAAGGGTGGCACCATCCTTCTGGTTCCCCTGTGTTTGCCACCGGCACTGCTTCATCACCAGACTTTGAAGTTGCCCGTCTGCCCTCGGCCATGTGTCGTCCTGGGAGGCAGGTTGCTAGTCCAGTGGGCTCCTGGTCACCCCACCTCCAGGTCCACCCCTGCTCTCTCCCCTCCCCCCGTGATAGTCACCACTCCATAGTCTGAGTGGAGGGTTGCCTCACCTGACTAAGAAAGTTGGTAGAATCAGATTTCTTACGCCCCCTACTCCAGTAGGGACTTGAATCATCTTCTGCTGCTTTCCCAGGCCATGGCAGAGAGCTGGATTGGAAGTGAAGCAGATGGGACTCGAACCGGCGCCCATATGAGATGCCAGTACTGCAGGTGGCGGCTTTACCCACTACGCCACAGCACAGGCCCCCTACTCATTAACTTCTAAAAATGTGTCAGGCCCACACATTGTGCAGATACGGAAGGGACAACACTTGTATTGTTAACCAGTTCCCTGGCTCCCAGCCTGCCAGAGCCTCCCCTTGAAAGAGACGCTCAGAGGTATAAATTATCCCGCAATCAGAGCCTAGCCAGGCCGGAGCCCCCGTAGCTTGGCCCAGGGCCATTTCCTCATTCTGCTGGTCTCCTACCCAGTCAGGCCATCTCGGCAGTGTCAGCTGCTGCCATATTGCTCACCAGGTGTGGGGCTTTGAGGAGGGGCAGATGTTCTCAAAGGGAGTGCTGGAAGCGGGACAGGTAGATAGTTCCTACTTGATGTCATTCTTAGCAGGCTCCCAGCGTCTTTCTGTTCAGTTGGTCACATTCCTGGTGGTTGTGTGCAGGCGACAAGCATCTTCGAGTGCAGTCATTTCTTGTTGCTGAATCTAGGAGCTGGTAATGAGGTGAAGAAAGCAGAAAAATCTTTCCTTAAAGGATGGTGGTGGTGGTGGTGGGGGGGTCAGGGTACTGTTCACCCCACACTTCCTCTTGATTTGTGCTTGAGTCTTAGAAGGTTTTGTGCCTGATTTTTTTTTTTTTTTTTTTTGCATGGAACTGACATATTTTTAGAAGTTAATGAGTAGGGGGCCGGTGCTGTGGCATAGTGGGTAATCCCACTGCCTGCAGTGCCGGAATACCATATAGGCTCCAGTTCGAGTTTCCTCTGCTCCACTTCCCATCCAGTTCTCTGCCGTGGCCTGGGAAAGCAGTAGAAGATGACCCAAGTGTTTGAGCCCCTGCACCTACGTGGGAGTCCCGGAAGAAGCTCCTGGCTTAGGATTGGCACAGCTCTAGCCACTGTGACCATCTGGAGAGTGAACCAGTGGATGGAATATCCCCTCTTCCCCCCTTCCCTGTGCCTCTGCCTCTGCTTCTCTCTAACTCTGCCTTTCAAATAAATAAATAAATCTTTTTTAAAAAGTTAATGAACGTATGAGATGGCAAATTAGTCACACACCAATAAGGCCTAGAATGCACACCTACTGTTATTCCTGGAATTCAGTATTGGAGTAACCAAGGAACTGAGAAGGGGCTAGCACCAGCCAAGGGCCTCTATAGGGCATCTGAGGTGGCGTGGGATTGATGTGTTTGTTCTGCTTTTGTCTGATAGGTCATTGCTTGTGAGCAGCAGTATGATTCCTCCTATGACGCGCGCTGTGACGTCTGGTCCTTGGGGATCACAGCCATTGAACTGGGTGACGGAGACCCTCCCCTCTTCGACATGCATCCTGTGAAAACACTGTTTAAGATTCCAAGGTAGGACACAAGATGGCGCTCTTGGCTCACTAGTTCTGTGTGGAGCTGTCTAGTTAGAGGGATAATAAACAGTTGTAAGCAATTTCTCTTCAAATGTGAGAAAGCCTGAATGTAAAATGTATTTCTTTTTGGAAAAACACAAGAGGAAGGGGCTGGGGGAGAGGATTTCCTGAAAGATAACATAGACCAAGACATACTAGAACCATTTTGTAATAATTGATATTTTCAGAACTCTGATTTTTCTGGGATGTGTATTCTGGGCGGGGGGGGGGGGGAGCTTTGCACAAGAAGATTACAACTGCAATTTTGGGTTAAGTAATACATCTAAATACTGGCTTTTTCGTTGTAATTATGTTCTTTTTCTAGAATTTGGGAAAATTAGGGAGTGAAGAAAATGTGTATCATATTACCGTATTCATTCAGACTATGCTGAAATCTATCAGAAAAATACTACATCAGTCATAAATCTTCTCCTCCATCCCTTAATTTCTATCTCAATAGGAAATTGTGCTGAAAGAGGGTGTTTAGAATGTAGTTAATTGCAAGCATATTTTCTATTGTATGTATTCATTATGGATCCTAGGAGAGGTTTGGTTGTCTCTCAATGGAATCGGGCTCTGTACGGCCAGTTTTAAAGCTCTTATTTCAGAAAACGAAGCTATGGGGGCTCCGGCCTGGCTAGGCTCTGATTGCGGGATAATTTATACCTCTGAGCGTCTCTTTCAAGGGGAGGCTCTGGCAGGCTGGGAGCCAGGGAACTGGTTAACAATACAAGTGTTGCCCCTTCCTTATCTGCACAATCACACAGCCACCACAGCCTTTAAACATTTCTGCTGATTGCAATTTGCATTTCTGATTAGGTCTATTTATATGCAGATGAGGCTCTCTGCGTTCATCATCATAATGTTATCGTTTTTTCTACCTAATCCAGATGTGAACAGCCACCACCCACTATTCCAAAATAAAACGACTCCCACTCGAGCCTGGGTTAGTCTTTTTGCCTGCTCCACACACCAGAACAGATCATGGTGATTAGAGGAGCAGATGAAGCTCCTGGCCTTTTCAATTAATTGTCTGGTGAGTATGCCAAAGGACGGAAGATTGCAGGCGCCAAGTTGTGTACAGTATTATGCCAGGAACTGAGAGATGGTGTCTGGATTGATTTGTGCACTTTGATTTTTTTTTTTAAACACATGGTTTATTTCCTCACCAGTTATTTACTGTGGCAACATAACTTCCCAAATACTAGGCTTAAGGTGTAGCTCCTCATTTGTAAGATGGATGCAGATTTGGTAGGAGATACATATATATTTTTCTTTTTTTTATTATGTGGCTGTGCACAGAGCAACCAGTCCAAAATTTTGCAAGGTAGTAAATGTGAGACAGCCAGGAAGCAGTGTGTGTGTGTGTGTGTGTGTGTGTGTGTTTAAATAGACCTTTCATCTTCAATGACTGTACTGAGCCTGCGTGTGTGCTCAGCCAAGCGTCTGATCTCTGATCATCTCCCTACTCCCACTCCACTTGCCTCTTCCGGGCACAAATAACTTAGCCTTCATTGCCTGCCTCGGGACAGAGTGAATCCCACAACCAGGGCAGTTGGGAGAAAATGATCCTTATCCTATCTTTCATAGCTTTATTTCTCCCCTCCAAGTGTGACCTGTTCCTTGCCTGGCTCTGCTTCCTATGCAAGTGTTGGGTCAGGTGGTGGGTACTAGGGATGTCAGCCGGAGCCACTGGGCAGATTCCCGGAGAGATCGTGTGTGCTCCCCACTTCCCATTGTCACAGCCTTAGCAGGCAGGCTCCACATTCCTGGACACAAAGGGTAGAGGTTTCACAAGCACATTCACATATACTGTATAGCACTTTTCTTCCTAAAGCCAGGGAAAGCATGTTGGTTTTAGTTTGACCAAGTAATTTATTTAAAAATTACTCCATCAGTTAGAATTGCAGAGTTCTCTTAGAGGGGCTGTGGATTGACCGTGTGTGCATGTGTATACTATAATTATGCTAAAAATGTATCCTCTCAGAAGAGCTCTTAGATGAGGAATGGAGAAATTCAGCATTTACATATATTTAAAAGGCACCCCAGGTATTTGCCTGTGTGTTTCATGGGGTTTACTTTCTCTCTTTTTCTCCACCCTGCCTTCCTAAGGAGAAAAGTGAATGGAAAATAGTGATTTAAAAAAGAAATTCAAACCTTTTGAAGCTGTTTGGCTTTAGAATTTTTTTTTTTTCCTTTCTATTTACACTGAGTATTTTAGGTGTTCTAGAATTCTCTTCCATTAAACAAGGAAGTCCGGTTCAGGGTGCTCCGGGATCCCAGCTACTGCGTATGCTTCCTCCTCGGGCCTTCCTCACTTGACTCTTCCCTGCTGCTCTTTTGTACGAGGGGTGTGTGTGTGTGTGTGTGTGTGCTTTATGGAAATCCTAAGGGAAGGACAGGCAGCCTCGACTGAGCCCCTGAAGAAGCGACTTTCAGGACTTGCAGAGGACTTAGGAGTTAATGCAGAGCTGGTCACCTAGGAGGCGAGGGCCTCAGATGTCACAAAGCTGGAGTCACCCAGTTCCCTGGGCACTGTCAGAGAACGGCAAGCGAGACCTGCCCGGATGTGGTTGATTGGCCGGTACACAGATCTCCCGGCTCTTCCCGTTTCTGCCTTCTTTCTCTTGACCTTCACGTTGGAAGACAGGTCACTCAAAGAAATCGTGACCTGTCTTCTAAACACTGTGTGACTCAAAACCTTTCCTACGTTGCAAACACAGAGAAATTATCTGCTGATTGGCAGAGCGTCCGCTGTTTGCTGAACCTGTCAGCCTGTGTCATCTTGTCTAATGCCTTTGCTCCAGAAAAGTCACCCCTCTCTGAGTGTCGCTGCTCTGTCTCTGCTGTCTTCCTCCAGGAGTTAGAGGAAGAGAACAGAGACCATTTCTCTGAACATCAGTGGATTTGACGCCCTCGCTACTCTTTCCTGAGGACTCCTTTAAAATACCAAAGACTTAGAAGGATCTTACGTGCATTTTTTTTTCCCTTACAAGGGGATCTGTTTCACAAATGCAGTAATTGCAAGAACCAATAGTTAGGAGAAATAAATAATTATGTCAGTTTCTTGGCAAGGGGGTGTTTTCCCCTGGCTTAGAGTCTTCGCTTAGTGACCCCTTTGACCTCTCTCAAGAAGTCAGAGAGAACCAGTGTGGGTGTGTTTACCGGACAAACACTGAGAGCTGTGTGGCCTGCCCATGTATCTGGGGCCAGGTTGCAGCCAACCTGTCTGGTGTCTCATCATGCAGTGAATACTTCCGCTTGATTCCTTGTGAGAGTGCTGGGAATTTTCAAGATTGCCAGCAGAAGTGTCCTTGGCTGGAAATGGATGGGACAGACTGGCCTGAGCGTTCCAGTCCCTAAAAGCGGATGATTAGCTCTTCCTAAAGAGAGCTTTCCCTGCGGTACACAATTGAAGAAAAGAACTCGTGATCATCACAGATTGAGTTTGTGGCTTGTTGCCCTCACTAAATCTAGGTTATTCCAAAGTCGTCAGTAGCCACCCGTATTAATTTTCTAGGGCTGACACCACAAATTACCATGAACTTGGTGACTTAAAACAACTGAAATTCATTTTCTCACAGTTCTTGAGGACAGAAGTTCAAAATCAATGGATTAACAGGACCATGCTCCCCTCAGGTTCTCTAGGGAAGCCGCCTTCCTCACCTCTGCCCTCTCCTGGTAGGCTCTGGTGTCCTTGGTTTGTGGCAATGTGGCTCCATTGTCTGGCTCCACTTTCACTGGGCTTTCTTCCCTCTGCTTCCAGTCTTTTCTGCCTCAGACATTGGATTTAGGGCCCATCCAAATCCAGGATGAGTTCAACTCCAGATCCTTGCCTTAATTACATTGGCAAAGGCCCTTATTCCAAATGAGGTCACATTCTCAGATTCTGAGTATACGTATCTTCTATTTTTTTTTTAAGATTTATTTATTTTATTTGAAAGGCAGAGATACAGAGAGGAAGAGGCAAAGAGAGAGAGAGGTCTTCCATCTACTGGTTCACTCCCAAATGGCAACAATGGCCGTAGCTGAGCCGATCTGAAGGCAGGAGCCAGGAACTTCTTCTGGGTGTCCCACGTGCAGGCAGGGGCCCAAGGACTTGGGCCATCTTCCACTGCTATCCCAGGCCATAGCAGAGAACTGGATCAGAAGTAGAGTAGCTGGGACTTGAACCAGTGCCCATATGGGATGCCAGCACTGCAGGTGGTAGCTTTACTGCTATGCTGCAGTGCTGGCTCCTGAGTATACATATCTTTTGGGACTCACAATTCAATTCATGATACCAACCTACTTTCATGTTTAAGAGATCCTACAAGAAACTAATCTGAGGACAAAACACAGAACTAACTAAATCATGATGGAAAAAATAATACGAGCTTAGATTTCTCTCTTCCTTTAAAATAAGTAAATGTAAAATAGAGTTGAGATCTATCAACTGCCATTGTGTTTTTTGCAGCCATTAATACATTTAATCCCCACAGTGACTCTGAGAAATGGGTACTCTGTCAGCACACTTGTTTCCAGATGAGAAAGCTGGAAGTCCAAGGAGGTTATGCAGCTTGCCCTAAGCATGCATCTAGGGAAAAATAATTGATTTAAATTTGAGATGCCTGACTCCAAAACCATGCATTGTGCTGCTGCATTGAAAAGTCAAAGTCCTTTCTTAAATTATTGGTTGGTGAATTATGTGCTGAGCACCAACGGGATGGGACTATATCAACACGAACAGGATGGCGTCCTGGCCTTTGAGAAGCTTACAACCCAGCATTCTTCCCCCCTGCTCCTAATTTTAAACTGACATTGTCAACCTGACAGAATTTTATTAGTGTTAATGACTGTGTCAGTCAAAGAACTGAAGAACAGAAACCAAAAATGTCATCATATGTGAACATAGGATGTCTTTGGCTCATTGATTGATGACTCCAAACCCAGAAATCCCTCCTTTCTCCAACCTCCCTTTCAAGCAATTGCTTTTTGATTCATAATTTGGAACACTGAAGACAAATGTTTGAACAAGAGAATGGCAGAGTAGAAAGGTCCTCGATGTTAGCAATATTGGTGCCCCATGTTTTGGATCCATCACACCCTCCTTGAAAACCTGCATCCGCAGGGTCAGGGCTATTTCTGGTACAGCCAATATCTCCGCTTTTGTCTTCTTATTTTGTCAGAGGAAAAGCTCCTTCTTGGCTCTGGGGGAAATGGAAAACAGTTTCTGGCACCTTGAATTGGAATGCATTTCTCATGGAAATGCTATTTTAAATGGTTGTTTAGGAAGAGGCGATAATAGCTGAGGTTCTCTACTCTGGATGCATTATTAGATTTTTCTGTGGTAAATAAAGTGTTATAGGCTAGTCTGAGGACTTCAACTCCCTCTAGAACTTTTAGACTTGTGGAAAAGCAAGAGTTTTCCAAATTCTAAACTGCCAATTTCCAAAAGTGCTTTGGAACACAACCCACTAGGAGTTTGGGAATGCTCAAGTCTTCTACTCTAGGATATGTTCAACTTTGTCCCTCCTAACTTGGGTTTGGGTTGGGGGCTTGAATTGTAAAGGTGGAATAAGACAGGGGTTTTGTTCTCAAGAAGCCCTAGTTTTATTGCCTCTATTTACTGGTAAACTGGGAGAAATGGGCAGAATTTGGAGGGCAAAAAAGAGAAGAGATCTGACTCTGGGAATCCAGGGTCTGGAACCTCTTGGATTGCCTGGATGTGGCATGTGGAGGGGCTTGGCATCACCTCTTGAAACATTTCAAGTCTGTTTGAGCGTCTCCTCCAGGACTCCATGCCTGCAATTGACTCTTATCCTAAAGCAGAATGCTTGGACTGCACTTTCATCTCATGTAGGCGTCTCAAAATGAAAGATGCCTTTTGATGCTGACTCTCTTCATTCACAAATCAAACCATCCCTACATGGGAAGCCACAGTCGCTGCCTGCTCCTCAGCCGTGACAGGATGCAGAGGCAGCAGGCAGCCCTGAGTCACCAGTAATTGCCTTACTATTACAGAATTGTCACAGGACATTTTCCCTTCAGGCTGCGAAATATAAGGAAAAGAAATTAAAACGCAACTATTATTGAAGTGCAGTGAGTGCAGGGTGGTGGGTGTTTAATGGCACAGTAACGCTGGATTTGCCCCGGGGAGCTTTGGCTTCTCTTCAGCAGCCTGGGTCACTCAGCTATTGGCTTCTTAAGCAATGAACCCTCGCAGTCCCTGCTTCACTCATAAAGCAAGAGGTGCCAGGAGAATTAGCGTCATTTAGCACTTATCAAGAGCCTAATAGCAAAAAGTTTTGAAGTACTGCGGTAGGAAAACAATGATCTTTTATGAGCCCTTTTCTTTCTTTGGGAGATTTCTGATTCCTGTTCTAATGGCTTGAGGCCGACAGCCCTCAGCAGGCTTTGAGGGTGCCCCCATCTCTCCCCCGACCCAGGACTTGACCCTCCACTTCTTTGGGAACCCAGTGGCTGCAGGCAGCTTGGCAGAAATGCCCCAGAAGGCTTCCTCTCTGTGGAACATATTTCCAAATTCTTTTTTAATTTGGGACAAGCAGCTGGGGCTGTTAGTTCCTGTGGAGGTGCGCCTGGTATGCAGGGAGAGTTGAGCTTTGCAGGTTGCATTTGGGGATCAGGTGGCAAAACAGGAGCGTGCCTTCGGGGACTGCGTGTGCCCACCTGTGCTGGGTAAGTAGTCCATCCTGTGAGAAAGAAAAGACTAGAGAAGCAAGGCGTTAACTTACAGCACTGTCTGTTTTTTCTCCCTCATTACCCTGCTTTCATTATTTTGGTACCACTCATTTTGGCTAATTCCAACTTCACTCCTAAATGATGGTGAGATGAGCAAAGAGGATAGGCAAGCAAACAGAGCTCAAAATAGTACCCAAGAGTTGAGGCACCCCAGTTTCTGCAGACTCCAGAGGAAACTAGGCAGAAAATGGCTTGGCATAGTGCTTAGGCAAGGGGAAGACAGAGAAGGAGACAGAGGAGGTGGTGGTCTGGAGGAAGGTATGTCACAGCGGGAACTGTCCCCACTAGGAGAATCCTAGAGCAGGTGCAGCCAGCCTCATTCGAAGGAAAATACAGTGTGGTGGTCAGGTATCGGTGTCTCTATCAGTTATCTGCTGGGATGGACCAAACCATCCCCATCCTTGGTTGCTTAAAGCAATAATCACTTACTGTTTCTCATGAGTCTGTGGATTCTTTGGGTGGTTCTACTGAGCTGGCTGGGGCTGCCTGTTTATCTGCAGTCAGCTATGGCTGACTGGCTTACGATAGCCTTGGTTAGGGTAGCTTAAATCATTCTGTGTGATTTTTCTCATCCTTCATCTGGTGGCCAGGCTTGTTCTCATGTTGGGGACAGGATTCTGAGCAGAGATGCAGGAAGGGATTAAAAATCAGACCCCCCCCCCACCCCGCCCTTTTTAAAATATTTTTAGCCAGCCTGCAAGGGTTCAAGTAGCAGGTCCATCACCATCAAGCTGTGTGAACTTGAGCAAGTTACTCAGTTCTCTATGTCTCAGTGTTCTCTGCTGTAAAATGGGGATGTGGATAGTCTCAGCCTCCCAAGCTGTTGTGAGGAGTTAATGAATGTGCATTGTGCAGAATAGGACCTAGTAAGCATTCACTGTATGCTGGGTGCTACCAAAGAAAACACCTCAAGGTTGTATTTATACCTTAAGGAATTTCCTTTCCCTTGGAGCTCAAGAATCGAAAGCTTCCATTACAAAAAGAGCCACCCATGAGGGCCATCATTGAATGTTCAGCTAATTGATCGATGACTGTGTGGGGAATTGAAGGAACATGAAGACTGATTTCTCAATAAATCCGTACTATTTATACTAAAAAGCTCTGCCTGTAGTATCCTGACACTTCTTTGGTAATAGACACACTGAAGAGGTTTGGATGGCTCACCCTGGTGCGCACACATGTATATAGTGATAGGAACTACCCTTCAGGAAGCAGGGCTGGCCCTAGTCCCCACTCTTATTTTTCTACAATGAGTAGGGATGTTGTCATCCCCTGGCAAAGCTTTCTTATCAGTTTCATTTTCTGTGCTGGGAAACCTGGGATAATTTTCCTATTTTAAAATCAGTTTTAAATGCTCTTTTGCATCTCCAGTTTAACTGCAACCCTAATGCGGCCTTGCCACAGGTACTGGGGCTTAGGATGTGGATATCTTTTTTTTTTTCAACAAAACCTTTTATTTAAGGAGTACAAATTTCATCAGTACAACTTTAGGAATGTAGTGATTCTTCCCACCATACCTGCCCTCCCATCTCCATTTCCACCCATCTCCTCCTCCCTCTCTCATTCCCAGTCCCAGTCTCCATTAAGATTCAATTTCAATGAACGTTATACACAGAAGACTAACTCAATACTAAGTAAAAATTAGAACAATTTGTGCATGCACACACACAAAACCTTGAGAACAAGTTTTATAATTAATTCTCGTAATATAATTCATTGAGGACAAAGGTCCTGCATGAGAAGTAAGTGCACAGTGACTCCTGTTGTTAATTTAACAATTAACACTATTATGTATGACATCAGTGATCACGCAAGGGTCTTCACATGAGCTGCCAAGGCCAAGTTACAAACATCCTCCTGTCTCTCTTATTCCCACTCTTATTTTTTTTCTGAGATCTATTTTCTAATGACTTTATACACAAATGATTAACTCTATGTTAAGTAAAAAGTTCAGGGGCCGGCACTGTGCCCTGGCCTGAAGTGCTGGCATCCCATAAGGGCGCTGGTCCGAGACCTGACTGCTCCACTTCCGATCCAGCTCTCTGCTGTGGCCTGGAAAAGCAGTAGAGGATGGCCCAAATCCTTGGGCCCCTGCACCCGTGTAGGAGACCTGAAAAAAAGCTCCTGGCTCGGGCTGGCGCCGCGGCTCACTAGGCTAATCCTCCGCCTAGCGGCGCCGGCACACCGGGTTCTAGTCCCGGTCAGGGCGCCGGATTCTGTCCCGGTTGCCCCTCTTCCAGGCCAGCTCTCTGCTGTGGCCCGGGAGTGCAGTGGAGGATGGCCCAGGTGCTTGGGCCCTGCACCCCATGGGAGACCAGGAAAAGCACCTGGCTCTTGGCTCCTGCCATTGGATCAGCGCGGTGCGCCGGCCGCAGCGCACCGGCCGCGGCGGCCATTGGAGGGTGACCAACAGCAAAGGAAGACCTTTCTCTCTGTCTCTCTCTCTCACTGTCCACTCTGCCTGTCAAAAAAAAAAAAAAAAGCTCCTGGCTCCTGGCTTCAGATCAACACAGCTCTGGCCGTTGTGGCCAATTGGGGAGTGAACCATCAGATGGAAGACCTCTCTCTCTCTTTTGCCTCTCCTCTCTCTGTGTAACTCTGACTTGCAAATAAATAAATAAAATCTTTAAAAAAAAAAGCAGTAAAAAAAGTTCAACAAATAATATGAAGAGAAAAGAAAAAAAAACAAAAACTGTTATTTGACAGTCAAGACAAGGGCTGTTCAAGTCATTGCTTCTCAAAGTACCTATTTCACTTCTACAGATTTCCTTTTAGGTGCTCTATTAGTTATCACAAATCAGGGAGAGCATATGGTATTTGTCCCTTTGGCTTATTTCACTAAGTATACTATTTTCCAGATTCATCCATTTTGTTGCAAATGACTATATTTCATTTTTTTTACCACTGTGTAGTATTCCATAGAGTACATATCCATAATTTCTTCATACAGTCTTCAGTTGATGGGCATTTAGGTTGATTTCATGTCTTAGCTATTGTGAATTGAATTGTAATAAACACGGGGGTGCAGATAACTCTTTCATATGCTGATTTCATTTCTCCTGGGTAAATTCCCAGGTGTGGGATGGCTGGGTCATATGGTAGGTCTACATTCAGATTTCTGAGGTATCTCCAAACTGTCTTCCATAGTGGTTTTAGCAATTTACATTCCCACCAACAGTGGATTAGTGTACCTTTCTCCCCACATCTTCGCCAGCATTTGTTGTTTGTTGATTTCTGCATGGAAGCCATTGTAACTGGGGTGAGGTGAAACCTCATTGTGGTTTTGATTTGCATTTCTCTGACAGCTACTGATCCTAAACATTTTTTCATGTGTCTGTAGGCCATTTGGATTTCCTCTTTTGAAAATTTTGTGTTTAGATCCTTTACCCATTTCTTCACTGGGTTATTTGTTTTGTTGTTGTAGAGTTTCCTGATCTCTTTATATATTCTGATTATTAATCCTTTATCATTTGCATCGTTTGCAAATAATTTCTCTTGTTCTGTCTGTTGCCTCTTCACTTTCCTGAGTATTACTTTTGTAGTATAGAAGCTTCTCCAATTTGATTTAATCCCATTTGTGAATTTTGCCTTTGATTGCCTGTGCCTCTGGGGTCTTTTCCAAGAAGTCTTTGCCTGTGCCAATGTCTTGTAGGGCTTCCCCAATGTTCTCTAATAATTTGATGGTATCAGGTCATAGATTTAGGTCTTTCATCCATTTTGAATAGATTTTTGTGTAAGATATAAGGTAGGGGTCCTGCTTCATCCTTCTGCACATGGAAATCCAGTTTTCCCAGCACCATTTGTTGAAGAGACTGTCCTTGCTCCAGGGATTGGTTTTTAGCTCCTTGGTCAAATATAAGTTGGTTGTAGATGCTTGGATTGATTTCTGACATTTCTATTCTGTTAAATTAGTTTATCCATCTGTTTTTGTACCAGTACCAGGCTGTTTGATTATAACTGCCTTGTAGTATGTCTTTTTTTTTTTTTTTTTTTTTGCCTCATCATTTATTTTGGGGAAGACTGTCAGAGAACTACTCAGAGTCAGATTTAGGGCTTACAGATTATTGAGAAATAGGAAGGTGCCAGGAAAGTACTGGGTCTCATCAGAGCCGACTTAAGTAATTTGGTTGATCCTGGAACTGTCTCAGCAAAACCATCACACTTGCAGCCAAACCAGAATCTTGCTGGTTTCTTAAGGATGGGTTCAATGAAGCAACATCAAACCAGATGCAATCCTTGATATTTTTTGAGGCAGACAGTTCCAACAACACAAGTTTCAACTTAATCTGTTGGCTCTAACATTTTAAAACAATTCCAAAACAACTTACATAATACTTAACCTAATACAGTGTTCTAGTGCCTCCAAAGTAAGGTTTTGTAGTCTAAATAGCTTACCAAAAATTCTAATTTGGAAATAAATGTCTTTGATACACAACCAAAAATCTTAAACTATCTGAATACATTACCATTTTAACAAGTCACCTTTTAGTCCTTAGATGCAGTTTTCACAGTTTTAACTCAGTATTTCAAAAATGCATTTAACATATTGTACACACATTGACATTGCCGCATATTTTTATGTGGTATAATAATCATATTCGAAGTTACTTTTGGATATTTACAGAGACTTAAAGTGAACAGACCCAACCCATCCCTTCCCCTACCCTCAATTAAAAACAAAAACAGAAATAAAGACAAGAAGAAATAAGGTTGTAGAAGGGCAACTGTAATCATTAAAGTGTGGGAATACACAAGTCAGCTTTTTACCCATTCTCCATGCTAGGAATAAACTGAAAATAAACTATAAGCCACTCATTTTCTAAACCCTTTTAGGAAGCTCCAGTGGATTTCTGGATTTGCTCCTTTAAAATCAGAATACTCTGCCTTTGCTCAGGAGGTAGCATGGCAATCTGATCTGCAGTTAGCTGAAGAACCTGCGTAATCAAAGCTGCCTTTTCTTGGTCCTGTGGAGTTACCTGGCTCTGCCCAGGACTAAAACTGCTAGGCTGGCTTGCACCTTGCTTACCTGCCCCCTGCATACCTGCTCCTTGGATGCCCACTCCTTGCATGCCTGCCCCCTGCATTCCTCCTCCTTGCATGCCCGCTCCCTGCACGCCCGCCCCCTGCATGCCACCTCCAGGATTCCCCACACTGGAAATGCTTGGGACCTGTCTGGGTCCCTGAGGGCCAGCTGCCCCTATGTTAATGGGCCCAGGGCCTGGCATTCCACCGGTCATATGGCCTCGCGAACTGGGGACGGGGCCCCTCATCTCCAGTCCTCTTGTATCCATGCCTCTGGCTTCCATTGCACAAGTCTCCATGCCTCTTCTTTCCATCACTCGTGACTCTAAGACATCAGTTTCCATGGCTCGAGTCTCCATCACTCGAGAATCTCTACTAACTCTACCATCCATAGGTAAACCCCTTTGATCCAACATGGGTCCTCTGGGTTCTCCAATTAGCATTCTGGGGTCTCCTAACGGCCCTCCCCTCATCTCATGTGAGGAAGGGCCGCGGCCGTCATGACCAGAGGGATGGTGCATGGGGGGACCCTGATGGGGTGGGCCCAGGTAACCTCGAGACTCCACTTCTCCAGTGACTGAAAGCAGCGTCCCTCCACGTGGGTCATTTGGAGCATCTCCCAGCAGTCCGCGGGGAGGCAGGCCGCCGGCAGTCATGGGTCCATGCGGCATAGGAGCTCTAGGATCTGACATCTGCACTTGTCCCCGCTCTAAAGGCACTAGGCCAACCCCTGGCATTCCGACTTGGGGTTGCATTGCTCCTCCGGGAGCTAAGGCGCCAGGGCCAGGGCCGGGGACTGCCGCTGGTATGGGTCCGGGAGCTGGAATTCCACCTTGGATGGGAGTCTGCATCAGAGGAGGAATGTCTTTGATTGGTCTTCTAGCCAAATGCTGAGGCTGAGGGGCTGGAGGATTCTGCTGATTCAGCAGAACATTCGGTGCTGGGCAGGGCCGGGGCCCGGCACGGGGTCCGGCACAGGGCCAGCGACGGGCTGAGATTTGCCTGGGATCAGCGGTGTGACGTGTATTTTCCGATGCAGAATTTTCAGAGCAATCTCTGGATCCATGATTCTCATCACCACTTGCGCCTGCAGCAGCGCGTAAGCCAGCTGCGGGTTTTGAAGTAGCATGTTGCGCGCTTCCTGGTGACTGTTTTGCACAGAGCTTCATCTGCTTCATCAGCTCAAACATCTGCTCCGGGGGGAGACTGGCGACCGCTCTGGTAATCGATTCAGGGGCATCTTCTGGATCGATGGGGTCCCCATAGGGTGAGTCAATGATGGGTGCCGCAGGCCCCAGGCTCTTTAACTCCTCCTTATTCTTCTCACTGGCAGCATTGTCCACCCGAAGTGCTCGCCCACTGAACTCCCGCTCATTGAGGTTCCGCATGGCACTAAGCGCGGTCTCCTGGTCTTGGTACTCACAGAAGCCATAACCCTTAGGTTTTCCCATCTCTCTATCGTACACCAGCCGGAAACTGACCACCGAACCGACCTCGGAGAAAATGTCCTTTAACTGCTCCTCAGTCGCCTCATACGGAATGTTCCCCACGAACATGGAACGCAGTGATCGATCCATGGCCAGGTCTCTCACCGCTAAACTCGACATGATTCCGGCCGTACTCAAGGCAGACGGCGGATTCTTGCAGGAGTCGTCCTTTGGCCCCTTGTAGTATGTCTTTGTAATCTGGTTTTGTAATGCCTCTGGCTTTATTTTTGTTGTATAAGATTGCTTTAGCTAGTCGAGGTCTCCTGTGATTCCATAACAATTTCAGCATCATTTTTTCTAGATCTAAGAAGAATGTTTTTGGTATTTTGATTGGTATTGCATTGACTCTGTAAATTGCTTTTGGAAGAATGGACATTTTGATGATATTGATTCTTCCAATCCATGAACATGGAGATTTTTCCATTTTTGGGTATCTTCTTCTATTTCTTTCTTTAAAGTTTTGTAATTCTCATTTTAAAGATCTTTGACAACCTTGGTTAAATTTTTACAAAGTATTTGAATTTTTGTAGCTATTGTGAATGGCATTGATTTTAGAAATTCTTCCTCAGCTGTGGCATTGTATGTGTATACAAAAGCTGTTGATTTTTGTGTATTGATTTTATATCCTATTACTTTACCAAACTCTTCTGAGTTCTAATAGTCTCTTGGTGGAGTATTTTGGATCTCCTATTTATAGAATCATGTCATCTGCAAATAGGGATAGTTTGACTTCTTCCTTCCCAATTTGTATCTCTTTGATTTATTTTTCTTGCTTTAATGGCTGTGCCTAAAACTTCCAGGACTATATTTGAATAGCGGTGGTGAGAATGGGCATCCTTGTCTGATACAGGATCTCAGTGGGAATGCTTCCAACTTTTCCCCATTTTATATGATGCCAGCCATGGATTTGTCATAAGTTGCCTAGATTGTGTTGAGAAATATTCCTTCTATACCCTGTTTGCTTAGAGTTTTCATCCTTCATCAAATATTTTCTCTTCATCTATTGAGATAATCATATGGTTTTTGTTCAACAGATTTTTTTTAAAGATTTATTTATTTATTTGCAAGTCAGAGTTACACAGAGAGAGGAGAGGCAGAGAGAGGGAGAGAGAGAGAGAGAGAGAGAGGTCTTCCATATGACGGTTCACTCCCCAATTGGCCGCAACAGCTGGAGCTGCGCCGATCTGAAGCCAGGAGCTTTTTCCAGGTCTCCCACATGGGTGCAGGGGCCCAAGGACCTGGATCATCTTCTACTGCTTTCCCAGGCCATAGCAGAGAGCTGGATCAGAAGAGGAGCAGCTGGGTCTCAAACCGGTGCCCATATGGAATGCTGGCACTTTAGGCCAGGGTGTTAACTTGCTACACCACAGTGCCGGTCCCAGCAGTTTGTTAATATGATGTATCACGTTGATTGAGCCATCCCTGCATACCAGGGATAAATCCCACTTGGTCCAGTTGAATGATCTTTCTGATATGTTGTTGGATTCGATTGGCTAGAATGTTGCTGAGGGTTTTTCTGTCTATGTTCATCAGGGAAATTGGTCTGTAGTTCTCTGTCTCTCTCTCTCTCTCTTGCATCTTTTTCAGGTTTAGGAACTAAGATACTGCTGGCTTCATAGAAAGAATTTGGGAGCTTTCTCTCCCCTTCAATTGTTTTGAATAGCTTGAGAAGAATTGGAGTTAGTTCTTTAAATGTCTGATAGAATTCAGCAGTGAAGCCATCTGGTCCTAGCCTTTTATTTGTTGGGGGGGGGGGTCTTTATTACTGATTCAGTTTCCATCTTGGTAGTAGGTTTGTCTTCATGACTCAATTTAAGTAGGTAATATGTGTCCAGGAATATATCCATTTCTTCTAGGTTTCCCAGTTTGTTGGCATATAGCTCTTTGTAGTAATTTCTGATGACTCTTTTTATTTCTGTGGTATCTGTTGTTATATTTCATTTTTCATCTGTAATTGTATTGACTTGGTTTTCTCTCTTTTTTTGGTTAGTTGGGCCAATGGTGTGTCAATTTATTTTTTCAAAAACAAACAAACAAAAACCCCAGCTCTTCATTTTGCTTATATTTTGTATTTTTTTGTTTCAATTATGTTGATTTCTTCTATGATTTTAATTATTTCTCTTCTACTAGTTTTGGGTTTGGTTTGCCGTTGTTTTTCTGGACCCTTGAGATGCATTGATAGCTCATTTATTTGGTGCCTTTCCAATTTCTTGATGTAGGCACCAATTGCTCTAAACTTTCCTCTTAACACTGCTTTTGCTGTATCCCATAAATTTTGATATGCTGTATTGTCATCTTTGTTTATAGAAACTTTGATTTCTTCTATGACCCACTATTCATTCTGGAGCATGTTGTTCCATCTCCATGTGTTTGTATATGTCCTAATGATTCCTGAGTTGCTGATTTCCAGCTTCATTGCATTGTGATCTGAGAAGATGCATGGTATGATTTTGATTTTTTTGAATTTGCTGAGATTTGCTGGCCTAGCATGTGGTCAATCCTAGAGAAAGTTCCACGCACTGGTGAGAAGAATGTATTTTCTACAACTGTATGATGAAATTTTCTTCAATATCGTCATCTTTACAACCTAGTACTGAAGTGTTGTGTTCTTTTGGGGGCATCATGTTGTCTTCGTTATTCTTGTTTCTTGAATTGGTGTGTTTGTTATTTGGCATTTGTGGAGATACTTACGGGTTCTTCGTTTTTTTCTCGGTAGTGGCTTTTATCTTTGTACTATATTTCTATAGATTAGTGGAGTGTCTGCTTTCAGTGAATATCTAGAGGCATGTGGTGGGTGTGGCCAGGGAGCTTTGTTTAGTTCTCCAGGTTTAGCATGGTAAATCCCTTTTATTTTTAATCAGTGGGGAGGTTTGTTCTCATCTGTTGGCATATACTCAACTGAGCTTCCCTCCTCAAACGAGATCAGTACCTGGCCGCCAGCCCCAGTTGGTATATTATTCATCCACTTTGCCACAAGGGCCATATAAAGAATCTGTGCAGTCCTCGGTGTAAGCTCAGATTCCCCAGCTGTGTCCCTCACCAGAGAGGGCTCAGCATGTGTAGCCTCCCACAGTGACTGCCCAAAGTTCCAGCATACCCTGAGTCCTCCCATGCAGCCTCAGTGTTTTCACAGTCCAGGCATACAAGCCTCCCACAGTGAAGAGTACCCAGCCCCCCTGTCTGTTCTCCCCACCAGACTTCAAGAGTCTCTGCTTGGCTGGTTGCTGGACACAGACATGGGCTGGTGCAGCTGTTACATATGTCCAAAATGGCACCTGCTCTCTATCAGTTTGTTACAGAGCACCATTGCAGGGTGGTTGGAGAGAGAGAAATGTGTCTCCCCACCCCACTTTTTGGCAGATGGACCCACAAGGGAGCTCTGCTGCCCAGGGGCTAAGGAGGTCCCATCTGTGGGCTCTGTCTTAGAGCCTTAGAAAGCACAGTGCCTCCTTACATGGTTCTATGGCAAATGACATTGAGTTTCAACTAAAGAGACCATTGCAAAAACGACAAATAGCCTTAAAAGATTTCTACCTAGAAACCTCAGACTGAATCTAGTCCCACAGTTGCAAGCATGAGTGATGACAGAAATCATGGCTGAGCTGATCACATGTCTGTTCCCAGGACAAATTCTCCATCAGCCATGTGAGGTTAAGAACAATGACAGACCGATAGGATCTGCCAAGAGATCATTTATGAAACTCACATTGGACATGAAGACTATTTGAAATACAATTTATTACCACCATTGTTAATGGTGGTTCTTCCCGGGTGTATTCTCTGCGTGAGGGTTTAGCATGACGCCATCAACATGAATCAGCATTCAGGACAGAAAGATCAAGTGCTGCAATTTCACTGCAAAATACTTTGTAATACTGTTAAAATGCATTGATTTCATTTTATTCATTTTTAAAATTCATTAACACTTGTACATAATTGATGAGGGAGGAACTAGTTATTGGAATATGCACTTGAACACTTCTTATTGATAAAGTATGTAATAAAAAAATCTGGAGTCCAACTGTTCTAAACTAGTAACAGCACCATATGTGGCTCTTTTACAGTTGTTTGTCCTTTCGAGCGTATGTTCATTGTCCTATATACAATTTCTCTGAATTGTCACTGCAGTTCTGATAGGGTATTTTTCATGTTAGAGCTGAGGATTCAGGGCTCAGAGGTATGGCTTTCTTGAAGATATGTGATTAATAAAAGACAGTGGCAGAAGGCAGGCTTCAAGGGTCTGTAAAGTCCCCAAGATTGAGCTCCCAGTGCACCATTTTTAGGAAATGTTTTTCAAAAAAGATCCGTGGAAGATTCAGCCCCCAGTGCCTCCAGATGTGACCTTCTTTGGAAACAGGATCTTTACAGAAGTAGTAGGGTGAGTCCTAATTCCATATGATTGGTGTCCTCGTGAGTAAGGATTAATTTGGACGTGAGACAGACACAGAGGGAAGACAAAGACTCCATAAGCCAAGGAACACGTGGGTGACAGAAGCTGAACGAGGTAAGGAAGGATCCTTTCCCAGTGGGTTTTAGAAAGCCGATGGCCCTGTCAACACCTTGGGTTTGGACTTTAAGCTCCAGAACTATGGGGCAACACCTTTCTATTATTGTAAGCCATCTAGTTGTGGTGCTTTGTCATGGAAGTCCTTGGGAGCTTAATGCAACAGCCCATGGTTCTGAAAGGGTCGCAGGTTCCAAACACATTTAAACCTTCTGCTAGAACCCAGCACAGTCATATGGAGGAAGAAGCCTGGAGGCTGGTTGTGAGTTTTCCTGCATGCTATGGCTAGTTAGAGAGACTCAGAGCTAGGTCTCACACATTCTGACTCTAAGCTCAAGGTAAGGTGAAGTAAATGCGGGGGACCTGACTTGTCTCCCTCTCCATTAGGTTTGTGGCTGTTCCTCCTTGGTGATCCACCTTAATGTGGCTCAGTTCATCTTCTGTCAATGACTTCAAAGAAACAAGTAGAACGCATGTTGCGTCTTTGCTTTGATGATAATGGAGATTGTAGCCTCCTTCTGGTTCTGCATTTTATTCCCTTCCTCCCAAAATTCACACTTTGACCCTTCAGTGTCTATTAAAAAGGAAAAAAAAAAGATTACTCAGCTGTAACTAAGTATGTGTCTCAACAGGGATATAGTTCATTGGTTTGGTATGGATATATTCTCCAACTCAAAAGGAGTTTAAAAATAACGTACCTGATACAAAATTGCAAGTAAGGCAGCAATGACCCCAGGGGAAAGAAGTTTGCCAAATGAGTTTGGCAAAGTGTAAGAGGTTTCTGATGAAAACTGCTTCAGTTCTCGAGGAGCATGTGTGTGAATGGTGACCTACTTACAAATGGACTGCAAGTTGATGCTGAGAACTAATTTCTTAAATCATTTAATATTTGTTGAGCATTGACTGTGAGAAAGCACTCTATTTGGCACAGATTAACCAAAACAGAGTCTCTGTGCCCATGGAGCTAACTACTAGAGGAAGAGCAATAATAGACAAACCAACAAACAATAATATCTGCCTGATGCTTGGTGCCTGTCTGAAGGAAAATAAACTAGGATAGGGAGAATAGAGAGTGACAGTTGGGGTGGGGCTTGCTATTATATGAAGTGTTAAGAGAAGGCTTCTGTGGTAAGATAAAGTCCCAAGGATATAAGGAAACAAGCTGTGTCTAGGGTAAATCTAAGTGCAAAGGCCTGGGAATGTGATGGCGTATGTTAGGAATAGCAAGGAGAATGAGAGTAGAAGATGCCACTGATAGAACTGGGGACAGATTATGTACAGCCTTGTTGGTCAATGTAATGATTTTGTATTTTTCTATGAATGAGAGGAACAGCCATTAGGGCTTGTAGTAGTGAAGTAACATTAAGTGACTTGTATTCAAAGCAATCTTCTGGATATTACATGAAGAACAGAATGTAAGGGAAGGGAACGTGGTGAGAGGGGAGGTATTTACACAAAGTGAGAGGCTCCTGTAATAATCCAGGTAACAGAGAATGACAGCTGGGAACAGAGTGGAAGGGGTGGGAAATAGATGAGTTATGGCTATAGTTGAAGGCAGAGTTGATAGGATTGCTTATGGATTCAATGTAAGGAATGAGAGGACACAATGAAAATATCAAGGCTTTTGGCTTGAGTAACTAGAAAACAGGGGTTGCCATTTTTCAAGCTGTGATGATTGTGGGAGAAGCTGACTCGCTGGGCAGATGTGTTAGGAATTGAGAATTCTATTTCAGTCATTAAGTTTGAGATGGAGATTTGTCACTGAGTAGAGGTGTCGTGTAGCAAGTTGACACAGGAGTCTGGAGTTCAGAGGGGACATCTAGATTAGATAGCTAAATGTGGGAGCCATCAGCATTGAGATGGTATTTAGCATCTTGGGACAAGAGACTTCATTTGAGCAATGGGAAGGAAAGCAAAAGGCAGCAAGCTGTGTCTAGGGTAAATACCCTAGATTCCTGGTAGATAAGGAAGAGGAGATCTGGAGGCTCCTCGCGGGTGCAGAGGTGAGAAAGAGGAAGGGAAACCAGGAATGCAGTTGGAGGAGTAGACACTGAGGTAAGAGGAAAAATAAAAGAGGGTGATATTCCAGAAGCAATGAAGAAAAGGTAGGGAGGGGAAGGAGGTGGAAAGACTGATCAATTGTATCAAATCCTCCTGAGTGAAGTAAGGTGAAGGCTGGGTTTGACCACTGGATCTGAGAATATGGAGAGAACTGGTGATGTCCCAAAGTGTTTTGATGAGCTATGGGGGATAAAAACCTTATCAGTGTGGGGTCTGGGATGTTGGCAATATTCTATTTCTTGATCTGGAGGGTGATTATACTAGTGTTATATTATACATGTTTTATATTTCAAAATAAAAAGAGAGGGGGAACGAAACCAGGAACTTGAGATATGAGAATAGACAATCAATTTGAGATACTTTCTCTAAAAGGGGACAGAAAAATGAGGATGGTGGCTGGAAGGGAAGATGCACAATACATTTTGTAAGTTTCAGTGGCCATCTGGACATGTGGGGATTGTAAGTGGGTGAGCTCCCCGTATACAAGCATAATACTGTGGGTGGTACATGTTAGCAGCACCCATGTGGTGTGGTCTTTCACTATGAGGTACACGTGGTATAAAAACATGTCTGAGGGAACCACGGTGTCCTGGCACTGTGCTGTGTTTGGCATTGTTTCACCTCTCATAGGATGTTTTGGTACTCTGAGGAGCTAATCTGCATCTTTGGGGCTGAGCATATAAGTGTCTAAGAATGATATAAATTAGGTTTCGTCAGAGTTCAAAGTCAGATACATATGTGTTTAGGATGATTGGAATTATTTATTTATTTATTTTATTTGACAGAGTTATAGACAGTGAGAGGGAGAGAGAGAGAGAAAGGTCTTCCTTCCGTTGGTTCACTCCCCAAATGGCCGCTACAGCCGGCCCTGCGCCGATCCAAAGCCAGGAGCCAGGTGCTTCTTCCTGGTCTCCCATGTGGGTGCTGGGGGCCAAGCACTTGGGCCATGCTCCACTGCACTCCCGGGCCACAGCAGAGAGCTGTACTGGAAGAGAAACAACCGGGACTAGAACCAAGCGCCCATATGGGATGCCAGCGCTGCAGATGGAAGATTAACCAAGTGAGCCATGGCGCCGGCCCCTAGGATGATTGGAATTAGAATCTGGAATAACCTCAATGGAATGTTTGCATATAAACACGGGTGAGGTATGAAGGACACTTCAAGGCCAAGGAGATGAGTGATCGGACAGGCAGGACGTCTCCCCCAGGAGTTCAGTGCGTTTGAAACTCTCTCATGTAACCGAGGGTCCACATCAGGCAGAACCGAGTGGAGGTGTAAAGCAAGGCTGTGGGAAGGAAAGGGAGGTATGAACATTTCTGATCAAGAAGATCGAGGAATTCCCAGGGCCATACCTCATTTGGGTTGAGCCCCCAAAGGGTAGAGTTTCAGTGAGAACAGTGAGGGTAGCAACGCTGACCTTTCAGGACTGGAGTAAGAGCCTGAGCCAAGGAGAGGCTGTGCAAAATGGGGTCCAGGCCTGGAGTTGCTGGGTAAGTGGGGCTGGAAGGTGACCTCAGAAAACAGAGTCCCGAGGGACTTGGTGGCCACGAACTCCAGGGACTTGGAAGCCCTTAGCTGCTTTTGAGAACAACATCGAGAATTCCACCTGTGTTTTCGAAAGATCCTTCAAGAGCCAGAATAAGGACGTACTGGAGAAAATGAGAGGTGAGGGGCAAGGGGAAGGTGAGGCGGCTGTAACGGGATTGCTACAAGCCAGTTAGCACCAAGCAGAGGATGTGACTAGTGAGGTGTGGTGCAGCAGGGTCTGTGGGCCCGGGAGAAATCACATTTGGGTGGATATGCTTCTACTAACTGCATTGCGGCCACTTTCTCCATGTGGGGTCCCAGGCAGAACTCTGGGCCTGCCCTCTACTTGTTCAGCACCTCCCACCTACCTTTGCGTGTTTGGGGCCATTTGTGCCTTTGACTCTCCTCTCTGAATATAGGACCTGTGAAGGCTAGGATTGTATATTCGTGAATCTTCACGTCTGTCGTAGCTCCTAGCACCACATTTTAGGTATCCTATGTACTCAAAATGTTTTACCTTAAAAAAATGGTTTGATATAACTGAGGATTGTTATGTCATTAAATGAGTCTTAAAACATGGGAGGATATGATATGTTGGCTTGATGGAAATTGGTGAGGGGATGGTCAAAATTAGGGAGGCCAGGGAGCACAGATTTTTGGGATCAGATTCACTGCTGTGTAACATACAACGCTAAAGCTTGGGGGTGTAAACAGCAGTTTGTGACTCTTCCTGATTGTGTGGGTCAGGGATTCAGACAGGGTTGGGCTGGGGAGGGGGGTGTTCTGTTCTGGATGGTGTCACTGTAGCGTTCAGCTGGCATTTGGGTGGGGCTGGAAGGGGCAAGAAGTCCTCATGGAGTGCGCCAGTGCCCCTCAGCATGGTCTCGACTCTGCCCAGCCTCAGCACTGCCTGGTGGTCTCAGGGTATTTTGGTTTCCCACTGGCTTTGAAGAGGGAGTGTCTCTGTGTGTGTGAAAGCAGAGCTGTGGACCTGTTACGGCAGAGCCTTGGAAGTCACACATGTCACTTCTTCTTCTTCCACATTCTCCTCGATCAGAACAAATCACAAGGCCAGCCAGGGGTCAAGGGGAGGACAACGCCTCCAATTTCCCAAGAGAGGCATGGTGGAGAATTTGCAGCCATCTTTAATTCATCACAAAAGCATTCCTGGATTTGAATCCTGGGTCTTCCACTTGCTGGTCATGTGATTGTTGCGTTTGTTATGGGAACTCTCCTAACTGACATGGTATTAGTATTAGTGGGAGCTGTGAGAAAAAGAGAGGATATGGCAGTGCACCCTGGCATGTAGCAGGTGCTCAATCAGTCACAACTACTATTCTCATTACTGTCGTATACCCCTAAAGGGTGAATACAATGACAGTTGAAAAGGGAACGCTTCTTGGATTTGACATTTAAGAACCCTTTGAGGACTGTCTAATTTTGGAAGGGAGCAGTAGCAGAGTAAGGAGCAGAAGCCGGGGCAGAAGCTAGCTGTAAGTGCATTTCAGGGCCGTGAGTGCAGATTGGCAGTGAAAGGGGGGTTCCAGCTGTCATGTGGGAGAATCAGGTTAAGCGGAAGGGCAAGTGGAGAGGTGGAAAATGAAGACTCGTGAGAGTAGATAATTAGTGAGGGCAATGCTTAAAGAGAGCTACTGAAGGTTTTACAAAACTCAGATGTTGAACCCTGTCAGGATGTACCAGAAGAACCTTTGGAGGTGGTTTCCTAATGGGCCTTCATCTATTTCTGTAACTTTTCCTGTCTCCTGACAAAGGGTTTTCCTGTCCTTACCAACCCACATTTCCCTCTGGGTGGACACAGATCCCTAAGGATCAGTAGCTCCCTCAACTTTCAAGTCTTAGCCTCAATTTCAGAGCACTGTGAATCCTAAGCCTATAAATCACACCTTTGGAGGTTCCAAGATCCGGAAAATCTCATGCCTTCCAAAAAGCTCCCAAAAGAAAGCATTGTTCTGTGTAACTTGGAAGGCAAATGTGATAAAACCCACACAGTGTGTGACTTGGAGCATCATAACAGCAGGGCTGGGTCCCAGGTCAGCAAATCAGAGTTACTAGGAACACGGTCTGTGAGGGGGCCCCGGGTCCCATGCTAAGGTGTGGGTGAACACAGAAATGGGGCAGTCAAGCTCAGACAAGGCAGGACTTGAGGTATGTGATGGTCATGGGCCGGGACATGGAGGGCAGCATCTGTCATGTCAGAGCGATATCAAAACCAGGGTCTTCAGGATAGGCAGGGACTGTGGAAGACACAGGAAGTTTAGTGTCCTGGCTGCATTGCAGTCCAGGTAGGTGATGGCAGACTTTGTGTTTTCAAGAAGATCTGTGGTCTTTTTAGACTTTACTTTTGCCTCATACTCCTACACATTCTTTTTCTCTTCTATTTGTTAGGTCTACATATCTGCACATCATATCTGTGTATCTCTTGGCTCATTCTGAAAAGTACTTAGGACCATTTATAAACACACAGGCTATGCAAGGAGGTGAAAACACATGAGGGCAGGAATGGAAGACAAAGAGAAGAAAATGTAAGCCCGGGGTGGGGTGGGGGGTTGGTAAACAATGTTTTCACCATATTTTCTTACTCACTTGTGGACCACACACTTGTTTATGAGCTTCCTAGCTGCCGAGGCAAGAAGAAAAATACCACCACTTGTACTATTTGCAGTATTGAGAAGATTAAGCAGGAGCAGAGGGCTCAGGATAGGTAGCAGAATAAGCAATGTCTTCACTATCATCTTTATGAAAAATCTGGCAACAGTTTCAATGTGGATTAATAATCACAGTGATAAAGAAAAATTTGGCTGAAATTGACTTAGCAATGCAGCCCATGTATTGAGCTCCCCAGGGTCTTGGCCTTATACAGGATTAATTTTTGGATTTTGTAGAGTAATGGATTGAGTGCCCACCTTGGCTATGAAACAGAATACATTTAAATTCAATAAAGCATTTCATTTTAATTTTTAAATTATCTTCAATTTATGTCATTTCCTGGCATGCTCCCTAAGTTAATTACATGAATTTGTAGGTAACTAAGATAGCTTTTTGTTGGTTATACAATAATTATATTTTTATAGGATATCTGCCAGAGATTATGGTGGCCCTGGTTGTGGAGTACTCTTAAGTCTCCTTTTATAGCCCATCCGCTTCTTAGGTCACTGCTTTGCATGTAGGAATGAGCTTGTCATCCTTTCTCTGTCATGCCAGGGAGCGGGAGGACCCTGACACGAGTGGGGAGAAGTTCCAGGCTCTACGGAAGTGGCCGAACATCAAGGACTCTCGAGTGAGCTTGTACCTCTTAGGTCCCGACAGATTTTCATCCATGGAATCAAAAGTTGACAGAGAGTCAGTAATAGCAATAAAGTCCTGCGTGACTCCTAACAGGTTGCTTCCGATGGCAATAGAGTAAAACCGTGGATAGTGTCGGCATCTTCTGCTCTTCCTGGGGAATATTAACTGGAAGTGGCCAAACTTGCCATTTTTCCAGAAATGAAACAAATAGTTATTATTTAAAAATATTTAATAAGTATCTAACCAGAATGTACAAATAAGTCAAATGAAGAAAACACAAAACGTTTACCCTCTGGTTAACAGTTTGGGGTACATGCATCTTTCCGGGTATTTTCCCAGGGATGTGTTTATGTATTAGAGTCAGGAAGGCTAGCTGTAAACGCCCCGCTTCTCAGTGACTCACCAGGTCAAAGTTGTTTTGTTGTTCACACGAAGCTCAAACAGCAGCAGAGGTTGGGTGGAGCTGGCTCTGCCTCACACAGTCTCTCACGGACCCAGGCTGATGGAGGCTCTGCTGTGTTTACCAAGGGGACCTGTCATCCTTTAGGGCCTCTTGGTCTTCAGTTGGATGCTCTGCATTGGCCTGGCAGGCAGAAGAAGAATGAAAATGGAGGATTTCACAGAGTGACATCCATTTCTTATGCTCACAGTCCGTTGGCCAACATTTAGTTCTATGGTCACACCTAATTACAAGGCTGGAAAATAAAATCTAGCTCTTTGCAAAAGGAAAGTGAATTAGTTTGGTGAACAACAAGTTGGTTTTTGCTACTCCCACACATATGTTCCTGACCCCCCCCCCCAAAAAAAAGCATTAAACCATCCATACAGTTTTTTTTAAAAGATTTATTTATTTGAAAGAGTTACAGAGAGGCAGAGGCAGAGGCAGAGAGAGAGAGAGAGAGAGAGAGGTCTTCCATCCACTGATTCACTCGTAATTGACTGTAATGGCTGGAGCAGCATTCATCTGAAACCAGGAGCCAGAAGCTTCTTTTGGGTCTCCCACACGGGTGCAGGGGCCCAAGCACTTGGGCCATCTTCCACTGCTTTCCCAGGCCATAGCAGAAAGCTGGATCAGAAGTGGAGCAGCCAAGACTCGAACTGGTGCCCATTTTGGATGCCGGCACTGTAGGCAGCATCTTTACCCACTACGCCACAATGCCGGCCCCATCCAGACAATTTTCTATCTGCTTTTACCATAGAGACAAGATAAATGTCATTAGTCAATCTTCAGCTCTGTGGAGTAGCCATCCCAAAGGCACATACCAACCAGTAAGTATTCTCATTTTTCCCATCATTGGACAGTTTGTCTTCTAGAAACTTTCTTCCTCTTGGTATCTGATAGGAGCAAAGTTATAGATGTATAATAAGCTGCACTACTGTTTGTTTTCAAGGACAAAGATGAAAGAATTTCATGATTGAGTCTAAGACGCAGAATATGAGTTAAACATCTCAGACAATGGGGGAACCTGAATGGTGTGTGAGGCATAAAAGAGAAGTTTGAGGGGGGATTTATAGAGAAAAAGGCAGACTCCATTAAAGCCATCTTGTTGGCTTTGATAAAAACAAGCTGAAGTGGGTGACAAAATAGCAGTTATGACGCCTGGAGTTTATGGTAGCCAAGGAAATGTGAAAATGAGAAAGAGTGAACTGAAAGAAAGAAATGATTCGGCCCAGATAATTCAATTTAAAACCTTATAGGATGGAGTGTTTGAAAGAGAGAATCCTCGTGGAGACTGACCAAAGTGCTAAATCAAATACTGAGGAATATAGGCTTACATGCTTCAAACTTGGTAGGAGAGGTCTTTCAAAGTTCGTGCAGTACTTCTATGTATTAGGAAAAACTATTCATCAGTAGGTGAATATCTATATATATAGAGATATGTGTGTATACACACATGCATTCATCCTATGAAAGATTATGCATCCATTAAAAAAAGAATGTGGTAGCTAAGTGTGTCCTGACATGGAAAGTTTTCAAATACAAGGATTCTTCAACATTAGCAAACCTTGGATTAACTTGTAGTATTTGTTAAAACAGAATGCCGGGCTCCATTCCTGGAGTTTCTGATCCAGGGGCTCTGGTTGGGGGCAGGACAAGAAAAATTTATATTTCTAAGCAAGGCTCAGGTGATAACTAGTTTGGAGTGCTACTAGTTTGGGTGTTACTAGTTTGGGGTCCACATATTGAGAACAACTGTTCCAGATACATAGTGACCAATGAAGAAAAAATCAAATTGCATGTATTATACAATATATTCCCTATTATAAATGTCTACATAGAAAATGGACATAAAGTCATGGAAAAAGTTAGAGGGTGTACATCAAACCCTTACAGTGCCTCCCTCTGAAGAGGAACATGCTTTTATTTTTTCTATATGGCTGTATTGAAATCTTTTACTCCAAGGGTACATGTCTATGTTACTCATGTTAAGAAGAGAAGGAAACAATGAGAGGACAAGCACATTTTCCCCCACCCTCAGAACTAGAAAATTTGCTAGGACTAAAGTTTGGATGAGAAAGATGGATAAGGATAGAGAATGAATGGTTTTCACTTTGAAGTTTGTTCCTCTCTCTAACTCTGGATGCATAGCAGGCTGAGATCTGAGGTATTTGTTAGCCTTTCTCTGATATTGTTCACTCAGATTTGGGATTTTACTTTTGTTGTCCTTGGCTTTAACCTAGTGTTGCTTAAAACATAGTATCTATCAACTTGCCTTGATTAGGTTTTCATCCTTGTTCCATGCTGCTGTGGTTTGAATGGCATTTGGGTCCTGAATTCATGTAGGTACTTAAACTCTAGAGTCCTAAGTTAATGGTATTAAGAGGGTAGAAACTTAGTTGTGTTATGGTGCTTAGGAAGTGGACATACTGGAAATTTCTTGGGTCACTGGGAGTGATTCCTATGACAGGGTTGCTTATAAAAGCCTGAATTGAGCCCAGCCACACCCTCTGCTTCCTGGCTTGCCACATGGTCTTTCTCCACACTTGCTTCACCACTGCCATCCCATACTCTCAGCAGATATCAGACCAATGGGGCCACCTGATCTTGGACAGAACACCCAAAACCAGTGAAACAAGTAGAGCTTTTCTCTTTATAAAGTTAGGTTGCTTAAGTATTTAGATACACTGTTGAAAAGCTGACGCATCTGGCCTTGTATTGAAGCCTTTCATTGAATGACAGTCACTGCTAGGGCTTCCCTTTTGTATGGCTTCCCGTTGTTTTGCAAGTTATTCTAGGACAGGACTTAGGAAGGATGGAGATGGGAGTAGGGGCCCCAGGGAAGGAAATAACTCATCAAGGGAGCTTTACCTCAAAGCTAGCCACTGCTCAGGTGGTTTCATTGTTTTTTTTTTTTTTTCTTCAACCTTTGTTTAGTTGAAGTCGTATGGTAAGTGTGAGAGGAGAAAAAGTAAAGTATTTTACCCTATCAGCCATGCAACAAGACGGAGTTGTGTAATGCTTCACTGTTTGTACAGTATATCCACATGTAGTATCTCAATTCTCAGCCCCAGATGTGGAAACTGATGCATGGAGAGTAACAATTTGGAAATTCATATCCAGATTTTATAACCTTAAGTCAGTTACCAAAAGTTCAGAAATGAGAAAAACTTCTTCCTTTTCTAGGAGAATGTTGTTTTAGTCTATGTTAACAGGATGACGAAGCTGTAAAGCCTCTAATTGGAAAGTGGTATAATATTCAAATAAATGTTATCGTGTTTCTCAATAATGCACACATCTCCTTTCAACAAAATGGAATCATATAGGTAGATCATAAATTTCTCAGATAGAGGCCTCTGCTGCCTCTAGATACAGATAAATCACATGGAGAGGACACCGAACCATGAAATGATTCTGTTAACATGTCATCTGTCTAGAATATATTTTTAAATCTCCAACAGAAGGATCTAAATTATGAGGGGAGGTGGTCTAACAAAGTGGATACTTTGATATTTGCTACTTTTAACCTCTTCCATCTGCTGCCACTGCCTAAGTATGGAGTCTAGCCCCATGTACGGAGTACCACATGGCCTAATCCTGGGAGTCCCTGTAATTAACCATTTTAACAAGCAGTGAACCCACACCTTCCTTAAACTGTGTTATCTTGCGAAAAAGTATTCTATCAGCATTAATGGTCTGGTCTTACTAAGAAATTTTTAAATTTTTTTAATTTATTCACTTGAAAACTAGAGAGACAGAGCTAGATCAGTATATCCCAACACAAAAATAGCTCTTTGGGCCGGCACCACGGCTCACTAGGCTAATCCTCCACCTGCGGCACTGGCACCCCGGGTTCTAGTCCCGGTTGGGGCGCCAGTTCTGTCCCAGTTGCTCCTCTTCCAGTCTAGCTCTCTGCTGTGGCCGGGAGTGCAGTGGAGGATGGCCCAAGTGCTTGGGCCCTGCACCCGCATGGGAGACCAGGAGGAAGCACCTGGCTCCTGGCTTTGGATCAGCGCAGCGTGCCGGCTATAGCAGCCATTTGGGGGATGAACCAACAGAAGGAAGACCTTTCTCTCTCTCTCTCTCTCACTCACTGTCTAACTCTGCCTGTTTAAAAAAAAAAAAAAAAAAAAAAAAAAAGCTCTTTGTGTCTAGAAGCCTTTGTGAGAAGTTTAATCACAGAGAAGCTAAGTTTAATGAATTTTTGCTTTATGTCCAGTACTGACTCTGATACAACAATGAGATTTGGAAACTTTTCCCAAATTGGCTTTTGTGTTAAAGTTGCTTTGAGTCTGCTCTCAGGTTGCAGAATAGTAGCTTCAGGTGGCTTGCTGGCACCTAGGTTTCACTATATAACAATGTGAAAATAATTCTTGGTGCCTAGTAACCTTTCATATGCCAGCTGACTGGTGAAGGACTGTTATGTTTCTACAATTTATCTTATGCCCCTAGTACAGATGAATTATCCCTTTGTCTAAATGGGGTCAGGGAGAACCACTTCATTATTTTACTTAGCACAAGGGAATGAGCTATTCCAGTGATTCTCAAAGCCTGGTCCCTGAGCCAGTAATATCAGCATAACTTGGGAACATGTTAGAAATGCAAATTCCATTCCAGACTTCCTGAATCAGAAACTCTGGGAGAGGGACTCAGTAAGCAGTGTTTTAACAAGCCCTGTGGGAGATTCTGAGACTTGCTGAGGCTTGATTACTCCAGGATGGTTCCTTTCCAACCCCTCTACCCCTGCCTGGTATAGGCCATTGTCAACCCCCAACCTGGACATTGAAGCAGTCCCCCAGCTGATCTCCCTACCTTGACCTTCCAGTGCCTTCTCCACATACTCAGGGGCTTTAATGAAATACCAATTTTGTCTTGCCACCAGTGGTACACTGAACACTCTAAAGAGAGCCCCAAAATTCCCCTTAAGTTCACTCACCTACAAGAGAGAGGCCCAGGAAATGGTTGTGATAACCTCAGCAGTGATGGTGCCATGTGGTGGTGGGAGTGGTCACCATTATGAGAAGGACTATTAGGTAAATAGCTCTCCCCCCACGCCACTTTTTTTAAATGAAGGCAGGGTGGTATATATATATATATGTTTCCCTAGGGGTTAATTTTATTTGCCATCTGAGACTTCAGATCAAGAGGACCAGGACTCAAGAGTGAGTCTCTAAGCAGCATCCAAAGAGGCAACTCAACCTGCTTTTGCTGTAGGCCTGGGAGCTACCTTCCCAGAGCCAAGGCAAAGGGGTGTTATGAGCTCTATAAAGTCTGGCCCGTCTCATCCAATGACCATCTGGGTAGTTGGGAATCAATGTCTCAGCTGATTGATAATTAGATGATTTAGCTTAGAGCAACTCTTTTGCATTTTTCTTGTGGGAGCTGGAGGCAAAGTTATTAATTTCCTATGAAGATTCTCAACTTTTAAAAACACATGGTTTTCTGTGATTCTTTTTTTGATTGTAGAACATGATCTTTCTTTTTGCATATTTTGTGTTGTTAAAAATGTTGGCAACGTAGAAGGTATTCTGTCTAATTTTTCATTCTCAGTAGTCATAGGAAAAATGATTGCGTTCAAAGAGAAGTAAGTCCACGTGGTTGAGGGTCAGTTTTTGCTAGGCACTTATTTAGTGTTACTGCTTAACTCTTAACTGTTGGATTTGAGAGCTTTAAACAATATTGATGATACCATGCTAAGCAAGCATTTCCCAGACTCACCCACTGGTTCCTAGGATGTTTAAACAGGCTAATTGAAAACAACAGCAAACAGTTACAGCTTATCAAGGTTGCCAGGGTCAATTGCATTTGGGAAATTTGGTTCAAGAATTAATAGGTCTCTTTATTTCAGGACTTCCTGATGTCTTAAAATAGATAACAAGTTTCATCCACAATTTTCATCATTGCCATTTCCTTCCTACCTCTTCACTTTGGAACTTATTTTCATGTAATCATTACTGTTTAGTCCAAATGTCCTAAATATTGCATGGTTGCATTTATTTTATTTTAGGAAGGCATGAAGCTAGGGCCTCTTGAACTTTGTATTCATGTTTAGGCCAAGTAACACATACATTAGCTGAGTCCCAGCTTATTTTAAAAATAAATCTCTTGTACTTGTAAGGAAGACTCATTGTCAGGGTATGAATGGTTTTTCCTACCTTTTGTTTTGGTTTCTGAAGCATGTTTCTTCATTAAGGAATTGGTTTATGCTTTGTAGAAAACACATAATACTCTAAACCTATCAAAATCTGTGCAGGAAAAAAAAGTAAAATAAAAGAGTTAAATCTGTTACTTGGCATTCTGTGGGGGTAAAGGAAGAAATTTTCACCTGAACTAGTAATGTTTATATTTTGTCTATGCATGAAAAAAAAACAAACATTTAGCATCTCTGAGTGATTCTGCATGTTGTTATAATGATTGTGTACCTTTAAATACTCTCCACTATTTCTGTTTTTTGAACGGCCGAATTTTATAAACTTCACTAAATCCAGGCTGCTCTGCTCTCTGCAATGACTGAGAACCATGGAGACACAGTTCTGTACTTTTCCATGCCAGCCAGTGTCACCTTCTAGAAGGGATCATTCATAGATCACTTATTAACTTTACTCCTGGAAAAGTGTCGGTCACTTCAGACAAATGAAATGTGGAGAGCTAGTATGAATTCCCACCTATACCCACTGCCCCTGAAAGAGGTTTTCATCCAAGTCAGGAGTGGGTGATGTGGAATTGGATGTGTGTTCAAGTTCTGAGTGATTATTCCCAATAAGGCCCACTGAAATGGCAAATAAATGGGTCAGTTAGAGAACCTTGGAGCAATATAAATGGACCCTCGATTATTTAGACTACTGTTTCATAAAACTCAAGCTATATTAATTCTGGTCTCACGATGCACTAAAGAGCTTTATAGCACAGAACCCATAATACTTACTGGTTATCCAAAGCTTCTGAAATCCACTTACGTAGAATGAGAAAAACATTTTACATAGAAAGCAAACCCTAGAGCTTGAGAGTCCTGCTATTTTAGTTGTATGGTTTGCTACTGTAATTAGGTTGTAAATTTGGTGGTGGGCACAGCCAGCCAATTATTGGAAGCACAAAATAAATCATTGAAGTGACCATCATAAAGGCCAGTATGAATACTTAGTATTCAGTCCTTCACAGTGGATGATGCAATGCCTGTCCCATATAACTGGTTCTCTTTCTTGTAAACATAATTCTTCAATCTGCATTTACTTTTGTGGCAGCAATTTCCTATATAAATTTCACCAGCAGAAAAAGAATACAGGTTTTTGTTTGACATTTATTTATTTAGCCCATCGTGCTTCTTCCTGGCCCCTGGATATTCCAGTATAAAAACTGAAGATGGTTCTGTGAGATGCTCCACATGTGGATTCTATAGAAACTGTTCTCCAAGGGTAGCTTGTTATTATTCAAAACCAGTTGGTCAGGCAGGCAAGGCGGCCGAGATGCAGCCAGCACCGGCTCTTTTTTTTGCTGTAGTGGAAAGTGTCACGCTGACAAGGTCAGTGCTGGGAGCCTGTCATCAAGCAGCTCTGTGCAGACCTGGGCGAGGCTGAGCAGGCAGCTCCTGCCGTCTGCTGGTGGTCAAGGGAGAGAGGAAGGATCTCAAGTGCAGGGTCCGGGCTGTACCGTGAAGCCTGGATTTAGCGGTGGGTTTGGGGCCCACGAATACTGTTCTGACGATTGTTATTGTTCATCACACCATGACTAGATGTGCTTTGAGAGCTTGTTGAGCTTTAAATAAGATTTTTCCAAGAAACGGAAAGGTAGTGGTGTTTTTCATGGATCACAGCTGTCTTGTGATGCTCTCTTGGGCAGTCAACATTTATGGCTGGTGCAGAGTGTGATCAGATCAAAAAACATCCATTGCTGGTTTTCAAAGAGAGTCTTGCCTTTTGCATAATGTAACTTACGTAAGGGTAACTATTGTGGGTTGAGGGCAATTGCGCAAACAACTCACTGGACACTGCCTTTATAAATGAAAGCAGGTCAGAGGGAAATGTGTCCTTTATAAATGGCTTCATCCATTCATTCAACTCAGAAAACCCTTTCTTTCAAGCTGGTCACCAAAGGATAGCAGTACCGAGGATGAGGAATTTGTTCTTGCCTGGACTGTTGCATCTGCTCACAAATGGAACCTACGCATGTCTTACAGAGAATGAAAGCCTGCTTAATTCTTGCCCACAGAGGATACCACTGTCAACAGTCTATAGCTATTTTCCATGCAAAACACATGACTCATATTTTTCTGCAATTTACTTTCCTCCCAGCATTTTAAGGGAGATATTTTTTAGGAGGAAATTTTCTGATATTATCATAATAGAAATGAACTTTTCTATATATTAGCTTTTTCAAATTATGTTTGTGTGCCAGGAATAGGTTAAGACAGAGGCATTTTCAATGCCTATTTATCTCCATAATTATCCAGAGTCCCTGAGAGGCTGTGGATGGTTTATTAGATAGATTTAGAAAGAACAACTGCAGTACTAAGCTTTTTGCTATAGACTGGGCTTCCAATGCACAAAGCATTACAATTATTTAGAGACAATCTGTAGCCTTGGAAACAATATGGCAGTATGACATCAGCAGCAATTATGTGTAATTTTTATCCCCAGTTTATCACCAAGGTAACCAGCCCAGGTTTCCCTGCTTGAAATTTGAAGACTGTCACAGTCCTATATACAGCAAGGATATAAGAAAAGATTACCCTCAGAATCTCTTCTACAGTTCACTCCATTCCCCTTATAAAGCAGCGCTTTGGAATTCAAATAACAGACATCTATTTTCGGCAACAGCTGCAAGTTCTTAAAGCTATTAAAAATTATTTCAAATACTATAAATAGTAAAAAGAATTCATTACGGCATTTAAATTTTATAATGCTCTTTCCTGTTAGAATGCCTTCTCTTGCTTTGAACAGCAGTCCTGGGACATACACTTCTGCAGAAATGGAGGAAAAGAGGCAAGTGCAATGTCCTTTGGTCCTTGGTAAGACTCACACAGATTGGCTCATTCCTGAAGCCAGCTGCCCTGCATCTACATGCCATTAACAGTGATCATAATTACTTTTTGTGAATTGAAAGGTTCTGGTCAGCCCTCCATGCAGAAAGATTGATAGTTCTCTGATCGGAGGCCTGGATGTGGGCAGTGGCGCCCCTAGTTGGCAATAGCAGTGACAGTGGCACATTATATTTGGATCCTTGGTCAGTTTGAATAAGTTGCCCATTGATTCTGAATAAATGAATGTTTGAATGAAGCTGTGCATCCTTGGGCATGACCAGTAGTGCACAGGCTCTGCAGTTTTCCAAGAAGCCCCTTTGCCCTTCAGCCAAGCAGTTCTTCAGAGTTCTTCACTCACACGTGCTTCCTCTGATTCCTTCTAAAAGCAGAACTCCCTGAAGCAAAGACCTTAGCAGTGGCCTCTCCAGAGTTCCTTGCTGGTCCAGAGTGGAAAGAGGTGCCATATGAGGGTACTTCAGAAAGTTATGGAAAATGAAAATTAAAAGATAAATTTATTCTTGGTGCAAGAAAATTTGAAATTATATATGTGAGAAGTCTTCAAAAAGTTCACTGAAAATACATATTATGGAAAAACGAATGCAAGGATTTAAAATTTGTTACACCAACTTGAACTTTTATTTCCAGTTTCCCACAGATTTTTTTTTAAGATTTTATTTATTTAAGAGGTAGAGTTATAGACAGAGGAGAGACAGAGAAAGGTCTTTCATCAGCTGGTTCACTCCCCAAATGGCTGAAACGACCAGAGCTGGGCTGATCCAGAGCCAGAAGCCTCCCCTGGATCTCCCACGTGGGCGCAGGGGTCCAGATATTTGGGCCATCTTCCATTGCTTTCCCAGGCCATGAGCAGAGAGCTGGATCAGAAGAGGAGCAGCCGGGACACAAATCGGCACCCATATGGGTTGTAGGCGGCATAGACGGAGGCTTAGCCCACCATGCCACAGCGTCCACTCCCCAAACCCTCTTCCCTCCACCTCTACAGACTTTTAGAAGTACCCTCCTATATCTGTTTTAACAGAGGAATGCCTGTCACCTTCATTCCCAAAGCACCCTATATGTGCCAATTCTTGTTTAAGGCAGTGGATCAAACATGGAAAAGCAAGGAGCCCAGACTCTGGTAGGAAATACAGAGAGGTAGACATAATTATTGATTGAACCATATGACATCCTCTGTATTCACTGCTTTGGCCTACGAAAAGCAGCAGGCTCTTGTGGTTTGGTACAACCTGTGTCAGTGTGATAGCTCCAACAGCAGAGCTGTGCGTGGCCAGTGGGAGTGCAGAGTGGCTTGGGGAGGGCCTCAGGCCAAAGAAAATGTCTGGGAAGTGTTTTTGTAGGACTTAAGGCCTGCAAAGAATTTTGGTGGGTGATGGGGAAAACAAGAATTGAGAAATGAATCACTGGGAAAGGTGTTTAGGATAAAAGGATTTACTCCCTGAGGAGAGTAACCTACTTTGTGAAATTTTATTTTAGTTTCATGATAAATATGTAAACCATAACAGAAAGCTTAAAAGATAGGATGGCATATTCAAAAGTAATGTTTTAACCCCCGGCATCTACTTATATTCCTTTCTCTTCCTGAATAAAATGTAATGAAGGTAAAGTACCCAACTCATTTCATTTATCGCTCTCCTTCCCTAGAGATAGCCATTACATGGAAATTGGTGTATTTTTCCTGTGCATTTAAAGAACATTATTGCATACACATATAGTCACAATGTAGAGCATGGTTTCATTGTTTTAAAATGCTACCTAAGCTGTCTTACACTGGGCGTATCCAATTGTAGCTTGCTTTTGTGTTGCTGAGCATGTTTTGAAGGTTTAGCTACGTGGATGCATGCAGACCTAGCTTGTTCATTTTAGCTGTTGCATAATATTCATACTATTGGACTATATATGTATCTAGCTCCTTAAAATATCAAGAATTATTATGGTGAGATAGTCACACAGGGATTGTTGAATATACCAGTAGAACGGAATAAGAAATCTAGAAAATAGATCTTCATGTGGATAAGACTAAGATATATTAAAGGTATATTATAAATGAGTAGGTAAAATACTACTCAGTAAATGATACTGGAACAGTTGGCCTTGCATATTAAAAAATACTTGGAGGGGATAGGTGTTGTGGCACATCAGGTTAAGCCACTGCTTGGGGTTCCTGCTTCCCATATAAGAGTGCTGGTTTGAGTTCTGACTTCTCTGCCCTTCATTATAACTTCCAGATGCATCCTGGGAGGCAGTGGATGATGGATCAAGTGCTTGATGTTTTAAAGTAAGCCTTATTTAATAATCCAAGTCACAGAGTCTGGTGCAGGGCTGAGGGCTGGTGAGCAGAATTTCCAAAGCAGCTAATAAGCATTGCAGAGGAAGTGGCTTGTGTCTCTATTGCTCTGTCGCTTTTCAGTTTTATTTATTTCTTTTTCTTTTATTTATTTATTTGAAAAGGAGAGGGACAGAGGGAGAGAGAGCATTCTCATCTGCTAGTTGGCTCCCTGATGCTATATAGCCCAGGCTGGGCCAGGCCAAAGTCAGGAGCCAGGAACTCAAATCTGTTCTCCAGTGTGGGTGACAGAGGCCCCGGTACATGAGCCATTATCTGCTGCCTTGGCGCATTAGCAAGAAGATGAATCAGAACTGGAGGCAGCAGGAGCTGGCATGGTGGCTCAGCAGGTAAAGCCACTGCCTGCAGTACTGGATTCCCAGATGGGCACTGGTTTGAGTCCCAGTTGTAGCACTTCCAATCCAGCTCTCTGCTATGGTCTGGGAAAGCAGGAGAGGATGGCCCAAGCCCTTGGGCCCTTGCACCCGCATGGAAGAACTGGAAGAAGCTCCAGGCTTGTGGCTTTGAATCAGCCCAGCTCTGGTTGGTGTGGCCACTTGGGGAGTGAACCAGCAGATGGAAGACGTTTCTCTCTCTCTTTGCTTCAGCCTCTGCCTCTTGGTAACTCTGTCTTTCAAATAAATAAATAAATCTTTTAAAAAAATAAGTGGATGCATCTATAAAAAAATGAAAAAGAAGTGGAGGCAGGACTGGATCCCAGGCAACCCACTCTGGCACAACGCCCTCCAGCCGTTGCACTCTTTTATCTCTTCAATTACATCTGAAGTTCAAAGTTCTTGGTAGCCATAGTGGAGTACAATACCTCCTAGCTCCATGAACCTAAAGCTGAGAGCATAAATAAATGAATGGTGCTTCTCTGCTGTGTTAATCTTCCTGTGCCTCAAAATGGCACAGCTTTCCTTTAGGTTGGGTCTTTTATGTCCTCCAGTTAACTTTTCCACTTTTTCCACTAAAGATTTGCATATTTTAAGGAGATTTATTTTTAGGTATTTTTTGTGTTGTTGCTATTATAAATAGTATTTTTAATTCTTATTATAATGCTTGTTTCTTATCTTGCATTATGTTGAAGTGGTGATAGTGGGCATTTGTTGTACTCACCACTTTAGGAGAATGCTTCGAATGTTTTTATAGATATCTTTTGGTGGTAACACTGCACCAGATGAGGAATCTTTACAGGGTTGCTTCCATGAACGGTTCTTTCTCTGTGATCTCCATGGTACTGCTCTGGTTCCCTGAACTTTCCTTTGCAGTCTTCCAGCTAGAAATGGGTTGTATTTACTCTTCTTTGCTGTCTAGTGTCTATGACTGCACTTCTGTGTGGGCCCAAGTGGCTGCACAGTGGAGACAAAAGCAATAGGGGCTCACCCCACCTTTTGGGAATCACAGCTCCCCTCATTGGAGAGGCAAGTACCCCTCCTTGAGAGTTTTAGGTACCAGGTGCTGCCACGAGGCCCCGTCTCTTGGCTCTTGAGTCTGAATTAGAGGTGTTCTCCAGGAACTTTCTGTGTTCATGCCAATGTCCACTTCCAGGTTTCAGGCTGCCTTAGACCAGCCTCTGGGCTATGGAGGAAAAGAACGACAAATCCGGCCGGCGCCGCGGCTCAATAGACTAATCCTCTGCCTTGCGGCGCTGGTATACCGGGTTCTAGTCCTGGTCGGGGCACCGGATTCTGTCCCGGTTGCCCCTCTTCCAAGCCAGCTCTCTGCTGTGGCCCGGGAGTGCAGTGGAGGATGGCCCAGGTGCTTGGGCCCTGCACCCCATGGGAGACCAGGGGAAGCACCTGGCTCCTGCCTTCGGATCAGCGTGGTGCACCGTGCGCGCCTGCTGCGGCGGCCATTGGAGGGTGAACCAACAGCAAAAGGAAGACCTTTCTCTCTCTCTCTCTCTCTCTCTGTCCACTCTGCCTGTCAAAAAAAAAAAAAAAAAAAAAAAAAAAAAAAGACAAATCCACTGCTGTTTGGGTGACATTCAGGATTCTAGTGTGGGTTTTTGTTGTTGTTATTTTTCTTTGTATGTTTCTTTTACAGCCTACCTGTTCCCAATTACTTTTCAGTGTTCTCAAATGATTGCTTCATGTGTGCTTTGAGAATTTTGTAGCTGTCCTCTGTGGGAAAGAGAAGGCAAAGGCTTCTTTCATGTTACCTAGAATCAGAACCTGTGGGCCCCCCCTCTATTATTTCTGTGTTTCTATTTCATTGATTTCTCTACTTAAAAACAAAACTCTCCACATACTCTTTTCTTTGGACTTTTCTTGCTACCCATTCTTCCCGGACCTTGAGTTGAAGACAGCTTAATCTCTCTCTCTCTCTCTCTCTGTGTGTGTGTATATATATATATATAATAAACATATTTTATAAAAATTGATTTTTGACTTCTAAATTATTTGTTCCACTCTATTAAAGACATAGATTACTATATTTTAAATTTAATATCTTTTTATTTCACTATGGTTTTATACTGTGGTTTATGGGAATTTAATTTCATATTATTGAAAATGTGTGGCTTAGTTCATGTTCAATTTTTAGATTCACATATGCTTGTAAGGAATGTGTGTCCTTTAATTATGAGTGGCAAGATTCTACATATCACCATTAAATTAAGGTTGTTAGAAATCTCACACTCAGGACTGATATTGTAGTGCAGAGGGTTAAGCCACTGCCTGTGCCACTTGCATCCCATGTTGGTGCTAATTTGAGTCCCAGCTGCTCCATTTCTGATCCAGCTCCCTGCTAATGCACCTAAGAAAGCAGTGGAGGATGGCCCAAGTGCTTGGGCCCTGGCCATTCATGTGAGAGACCTGATTGAAATTCCTGGCTCCTGGCTTTGGCCTGGCCCACCCCCTGGCTGTTGCAGCCATTTGGGGAGTGAATCAGCAGGTAGAAGATTTCTCTCTCTCTCTGCTTTTCAAATAAGCAAAATAAAACCTTAAAAAAACAAAACAAAACAAAAAAAACCTCACACCCAGTTAAACTATCCAGTATGACATTACAATGATAAAGATACTTGCATGGCATTAAAACTTTGTCTAAACTGAAAGACTGTGTACCACCAAGAGTGAACCCTAAGGTACTTGAGGATTTGGGGTAATTGTGATGTGTCATTGTAGGTTACTCAATTGTAGCAAACACCCAGTGGTGGAGGGTGTTGATAATGGCAGGGGCTATTTGAGGGTGGGAAATCTCTGTACCTTCTGCTCAGTTCTGCTGTGAACCTAAAACTGCTCTAAAAGATAAAATTTAATTTTTAAAACATTCTTACTACATGGATTGACCAATTTCTCCTCAAAATTCTTTAATTTTTTACAAGTATAGAACTATTTATTATTGATGAATAGTTTCCTTTGTCATTGTATGAGCTCACATTTGTTTCACTACCCCAACTAAATCTTTGTTAGTATTTGTCTGGTTTCTCTAAGTCTCCTTCCAACTTCTGTCTTGTAAATAGCATAAAGTTGGATTTTTTTAAAAAAATTGATGGGGCCGGTGCTGTGGCTCACTTAGTTAATCCTCCGCCTGTGGTGCCGCATCCCGTGTGGGCACCAGGTTCTAGTCCTGGTTGCTCCTCTTCCAGTCCAGCTCTCTGCTGTGGCCCGGTAGGGCAGTGGAGGAGGGCTCGAGTGCTTGGGCCCTGCACCCGCTATGGGAGACCAGGAGGAAGCACCTGGCTCCTGGTGCAGCGCCGGCCGTGGCAGCCATTTGGGGGGTGAGCCAACAGAAGGAAGACCTTTCTCTTTGTGTCTCCCTCTCACTGTCTATAACTCTACCTGTCAAATAAATTAAAAATAAAATAAAAAATAAAAAAATTGCTGAGACTCTTTAATTAACTAGTTTTTTTCTTGAGTTTATGCTCATGATTTCTCATATCTTTAGATTTATTTATACCATTCACTTTTTTATTTTTCTTTTTTTTAACTTTTATTTAATGAATATAAATTTCTAAAGTACAGCTTATGGATTACAATGGCTTCCCCCCCATAACTTCCCTCCCACCCGCAACCCTCCCCTTTCCTTCTCCCTCCCCCCTTCCATTCACATCAAGATTCATTTTCAATTCTCTTTATATACAGAGATCAGTTTAGCATATATTAAGTAAAGATTTCAACAGTTTGCTCCCACATAGAAACACAAAGTGAAAAATACTGTTTGAGTGCTAGTTATAGCATTAAATCTCAATGTACAGCACATTAAGGACAGAGATCCTACATGAGGAGTAAGTGCACAGTGACTCCTGTTGTTGACTTAACAAATTGACACTCTTGTTTATGGCATCAGTAATCACCCTAGGCTCTTGTCATGAGTTGCTAAGGCTATGGAAGCCTTTTGAGTTCACCAACTCTGATCATATTTAGACAAGGTTGTAGTCAAAGTGGAAAAGTGGAAGTTCTCTCCTCCCTTCAGAGAAAGGTACCTCCTTCTTTGATGACCTGTTCTTTCCACTGGGATCTCACTTGTGGAGATCTTTCATGTAGGTGGTTTTTTTTTTTTTGTTTGTTTGTTTGTTTGTTTGTTTTTTAACTTTTATTTAATGAATATACGTTTCCAAAGTACGAATAATGGATTACTATGGCTTCCCCCCCATACCGTCCCTCCCACCCACAACCCTCCCCTTTCCCACTCCCTCTCCCCTTCCATTCACATCAAGATTCATTTTCGATTATCTTAATATACAGAAGATCAGCTTAGTATACATTAAGTAAGGATTTCAACAGTTTGCTCCCACACAGAAACATAAAGTGAAAAATAATAGATGATTTTTTTTTTAATGATGATGAAATCAGATCAGACCTATTGTCATGTTTAATCCCAGTGAGAGTCAAGTTGGGAGTTGATAGTTTCTTTTCTTTTCTTTTCTTTTCTTTTCTTTTCTTTTTTTTTTTTTTTTTTTTTTAACAGAGGATCAGTTTAGTATGCATTAAGTAAAGATTTCAACAGTTTGCACCCCCATAGAAACACAAAGTGAAATATATTATTTGAGTACTCGTTATAGCATTAAATCTCAATGCACAGCACATTAAGGACAGAGATCCTACATGAGGAGTAAGTGCACAGTGACTCCTGTTGTTGACTTTACCAATTGACACTCCTTTCTATGGCATCAGTAATCTCCCTCTGCTCCAGTCATGAGTTTCCAAGGCTATGGAAGCCCCTTGAGTTCTCCGACTCTTATCTTGTTTAGACAAGGTCATAGTCAAAGTGGAGGTTCTCTCCTCCCTTCAGAGAAAGGTACCTCCTTCTTTGAAGACCTGTTCTTTCCACTGAGATCTCACTCACAGAGATCTTTTGCCAGAGTGTCTTGGCTTTCCATGCCTGAAATACTCTCATGGGCTTTTCAGCCAGATCTGAATGCCTTTAGGGCTGATTCTGAGGCCAGAGTGCTATTTAGGGCATCTGCCATTCTATGAGTCTGCTGAGTATCTCACTTCCCATATTGGATCACTCTCCCCTTTATTTATTCTATCGGTTAGTGTTAGCAGGTACTAGACTTGCTTATGTGCTCCCTTTGACTCTTAGTCCTTTCATTATGATCAATTGCGAACTGAAATTGATCACTTGGACTAGTGAGATGGCATTGGTACATGCCACCTTGATGGGATTAAATTGGAGTCCCCTGGTATGTTTCTAACTCTACCATTTGGGGCAAGTCAGCTTGAGCATGTCCCGAACTGCACATCTCTTCCCTCTCTTACTCCCACTCTTATATTTAACAGTGATCACTTTTCAGTTAAGTTTGAACACTTGAGAATAACTGTGTATTGATTACAGTATTCAACCAAAAGTATTAAGTAGAACAAATAAACAAAAAAAAATACTAAGAGGGATAATGTATTAAGTTGTTCATCAACAGTCAGGGCAAGGGCTGATCAAGTCACCATTTCTCATAGTGTTCATTTATGCTCATGATTTCTCATATCTTTAGATTTATTTATACCATTTACTTTTTTAAAAGATTTTACTTATTTAAGAGGCAGAGTTACAAAAAAGTGAGAGGGAGAGACACAGAAAGGTCTTCCATCTGCTGGTTCACTCCCCAAATGGCTGCAACCACCAGGGCTGTGCCGATCCAAAGCCAGGAGCCAGGAGCCTCCTCCAAGTCTCCCGCGTGGGTGCAGAGGCCTAAGGACTTGAGCCATCTTCTACTGCTTTCCCAGGCCATAGCAGAGAGCTAGACTGGGAGAGGAGCAGTCTGGACTGGAACTAGCACCCACATGGGATGTTGGTGCCACAGGTGGAGGATTAACCTACTGCACCACAGTGCTGACCCCCTATACCATTTAATTTTGTTTCCTATTTATAATGCTTTTCCTTTTTGTGAATGTTCTGTTGTATTGATTGGATGTCTTTGTTCCCTTTCTATCATTTGGAGATTGTATGTTATTTTAGTGTTTATGTTATGTTTAGAGTTTGTTATTTTAGTGGATATCCCTGAATTCTTTTTTAAAAAAAGATATTTATTTATTTATTTGAGAGGTGGAGTTACAGACAGAGGGAGAGACAGAGAGAAAGGTCTTCCATCCACTGCTACACTCCCCAAATGGCTGCAACGGCCAGAGCTGGGCTGATTGAAAGCCAGGAGCTTCTTCTGGGTCTCCCACATGGGTGAAGGGGCCCAAACACTTGGGCCATCTTCTGCTTTCCCAGGCCAAAACAGAGAGCTGGATTGGAAGAAGAGCAGCCAGAACTTGAACCTGTGCCCATATGGGATGCAGGTGCTGCAGGCAGAGACTTAGCCTACTATGCCACAGCACCAGCCCAACCCCTAAATTCTTAACATACTATATTGACTTAACAAGAACTAAAGATAATCTGCTTATATTGTCACCTATTTCCCAGAGGATAGAAGGAATTAAAAAAGCTTTATATATTTCTCAATTCTCCCATGAAGTCTACTTATATCTTATTTTTAACACCCTCTGCATTATCACTATTATCTCTATTACCATTTTTTTAAAGATTTTTTTATTTATTTGAAAGAGAGAGAGAGAGGGAGAAAGAGATGGAGGGAGGGAGGGAGCAAGGGAGGGCTCTTCCATCTGCTGGTTCACTCCCCAAGAGGCCACAATGACTGAAACTGAGCCTATCCAAAGCCAGGAGCCTGGAGCTTCTTCTGGGCCTCCTATACAGGTGCAGGGGCCCAAGGACTTGGGCCATCCTTTGCTGCTTTCCCAGGTACATTAGCAGGGAGCTGGATTGGAAATGGAGTAGCAGGGACTCAAACTGGTGCCCATATGGGATCTTGGCACTGCAGGCTGGGGTTTAAACTGCTATGCCACAGCGCCGGTCCCCTTTATTACTATTTTATCCATGCTTACCAAATATCTTTGTTTGATAAAGCTTCTTCTGTCCTATTTTTTTCCATTTAGAATCAAAGTCTAGCTTTTAATGTTCTTTCAGAGTCTTTGAGTAATAACTTGAATAAGTCTTTGCTTTCTTGAACATCTTTATTTCTTATGTAGTACAACGCAACTTCCCTTTTGAAAAATGACTTAACTGGGTATTGAATTTCATGTTGAGAGTTATTTTCTCTCAGTATATTGAAGGCACTACCCTCCAGAATGCTAACCACCTGCTTCAAGTCTTCACCTGAAGTCCACTGTGGACCTGCTAATCCTCTGGGATCCTAGACCCATAGGACCCTGATAAAAATTATATAACCTTTTCCACAGAAAACTGGAGGAAATATTGCCTACTAATCTGAGAGTTTATGGCTCTCTGAAACTCATCCATGGCTTCAGGTTAAGAATACTAGGAACAGGACCTCCAAAGGAGTCTTTCCAAAGGGGAGGCAGTCTCTGTATTTCCATGAAGAATTTTGGCTTCAAAGCTCCCTACCTGATGTGCAGAGTGCTGGACCCTGCGTGGGCTGAGAGAGCTATTTTTGTTTTTCCCCCTAAGGACTATCTGAAGATTTCAGTTAGTAGTAAAGAAGATCATCCAATGTGCAATAAACTGCTCAGGGCTGTTCATGTAGAAGCTGGAGGCTAAATACAAGTCGCTAAGATGTTATTAGTCTGTCTGCGTAACCACCAGTTTTAATGGTACTGCTCCACTCGCATGGTACAACATGACAGGGGTGAACTTTCCACTAGGAGTTACTTAGATGTCTCCATGTCAATGCAGCCAGTAGAAGGTTCTTGCCACCCAGGCATTGGAAACTACAGAACAGCGTTGTTTGGGCTTGGGAGGAGGCCACAGGACTGAGCAGAGCCCTGTAATGGAGAGGTTTGGGGGTCTTGATGAGCCATGAGCCCTGGGGAGAGCCAAACCTTTTCATCAGTTGATCTCCTGTACATATTGAATAAGATTATTTTTAAAAAAGATTTATGTATTTGAAATGCAGAGAGATACAGAGAGAGAGAGAGAGAGAGAGAGAGAGAGATCTTCCAACTGCTTCCATCCCCAAATGCCGACAACAGCCAGGGCTGAGCCAGGCCAGACCAAAGCCAGGAGCCTGGAACTCCTTTCTGGTCTCCCACATGGATGGCAGGGGCCTAAGTACTTGGGCCATCTTACACTGCTTTCCCAGGTGCAGGAACAGGGAGCTGGATCAGAAATGGAGCACCTGGGACTTGAATCAGAATTGGAAATCAAGGAGTAGCTTTTCCATGGGATGCAGTGGCTTAACCCACTGTGCCACAGTGCCAGCCCCCAGAGTAAGATGGTTAACAAGAGGGAGTCATGGGGGAAGAAATTCATCTTCAGCAGACTTTTATCTAACATCTGTTATGACTGAGTCATGTCACCAGGACCTGGGGTATTAAAATTAATCTTGGAAAAGATTCTTTCCCCAGTCTGACCCTCCCATATTTTAGAGGCTGAGAAACTAAACAGCACCCGTCCCCGACTGCCACACACAGAATCACGCGTCGCTGCCACAGACAGTTAAGAATGTGTGGGTGTCCTCCTTAGACCTTGTAAAATGAATTGAGCAAAATTATAGCTTCCCATTTATAAATCAGTGGTAGTCTCAAGCTGGAGAGTGCAAAAATTCAGAGATTGCCATAGTAACTCTGCTTTTCCCAGGAAGTAATTGAAAAAAGGCACTTTTTACAAAAATAGAATATTGATGTTCATATCTATAAAGGAATTAATTTACTGACTGATAGAGGGGAAAGAAGCGAGATGAGCCATCGAGCTGCATTTTAATGTGATTGTGATTATCCCCAGGGTGGCAGGCAGCTGAAACGCGTTCTTTTATTTTTGCTGCAAAGAGCACTTTTCTTTTCAGCCTGGTTTGTGTATAGAAATAGTTTCCAGAAATATATAAAGTAATAAGGTATTAGAGTGAACATTTGGTATATACTGAAAAGACTCCAATTTGTTTCCTGTCTTTATCAGTTTGATGAATGTTAAAATTGCTTGTAGGATATTCAATTGCTGTTCACGACTGGGACAGCAGCAAGACCATAGGAATGGCTGGGAATGTAACAGCGGTTAGAGAGCTCTTGCCTACACAGGTGCCACCATGAGACCAATGGCACAAAAATATCAAGGAAAAATGATTAAGCTATGAAATAATGATGACGATACTCATATTCTAGAAATATTTAGAGGATTGATAGACTTTTGATGACAGCTTACATACATACATATGTATTAATATAGGTGTGCTAAAAATATGTCATATATGTTCCAGGACTTAGTATCTGGAAATTTTCTTCCAGAGAATTCAAATCATACTCAAGGTAATTTGTTTTATTTTCACATCAGGTCCAGATGGCTAAAGAATGATCCAAATGTGTCGAGATGTTAGTCTTGTGTCAGGAATCGGGAGACTTTGAGGGTTGGCTGACACTAGAGACCAACCAGGTCCCACTCCCAGGGAGGTTAGTCCTGGCTGGCAGAAAGTGCCAATAACTTGGTTTTTTTTTTTTTTTTTTTTTTTTTAGGGTTATTTTCCTTTTAATGAGAGAGAGCAATGTTTCTTTTTTATTTTATTTTATTTTATTTTATTTTATTTTATTTGATAGGTAGAGTTATAGACAGTGAGAGAGACAGAGAGAAAGGTCTTCCTTTCGTTGGTTCACTCCCCAAATGGCCACCATGGCCGGTGCTGCACCAATCCGAAGCCAGGAGCCAGGTACTTCTCCTGGTCTCCCATGCAGGTGCAGGGCCCAAGCACTTGGGCCATCCTCCACTGCCTTCCCAGGCCACAGCAGAGAGCTGGACTGGAAAAGGAGCAACCAGGACTAGAACCCGGGGCCCATATGAGATGCTGGCACCACAGGTGGAGGATTAACCAAGTGAGCCGCGGCACCGGTCCTGAGAGCACTGTTCTTAAACTGAAGGACTGGAACTTTAGGGATAGCATCTCAAGCATAGGTAACAGACATGGGAGTTTTGGACACTGGTGGCTAGGGACTGCATTGGTCCTGTTTAGGATGTATCTCTGATGTCTCCTGTGTCCTAGAACAGCAGTACTATTACTCATTTGTATGTGTGCTTTCCCTACTAGAAAATGGGCACACAGAGGGAAGAAAGGGGAGTGTTGCCGAGCAACCTCACAAACTAGTTGGAGGTGGCACTCTAGATGCAGCTACCCAACCTACAGAAAGCTGGCCACTGACCATGGGGTGGTGGAAGAAGGTAGATATTTATTGCAAAACACAGAGCAAGGAGCTGGACAGCTGTTGCTTAATTCTCAGGCTCCCTGAGGAGTTAGAGGTAAAGCATCTTATAGATTGAAACTGGGGCCGAGAGGTGCATGTCTAGCCTGTATCCAAGTTCCTGGTTGGTCAGTGGTGCTAGTTACCTTCCTTTGATTGGTCAATGATGCCATGCTCGTTAGGGAATTTATGATGGCAGAAAGGTTTCAGAAGGGTCTGTGGTGGTAGTGGTGGGGTCACATGTAAATAGTAGTTCCCTTCTGCCCCAGACCTGAATTTCCCTGCGTGTACCTGGAATTCCCCTGAACACCCCCCCCCAACCCCGACAATACTGGTTATCAGGGTTTTATCTATTGGAAAAATGAATGACTCCTTAAGTCAGGTGATTAGGTCCTTGTAGGGCCAGCTGAATCACTTCCTTTAGTTCGGTGAATTCCAAGGGAGACAGATGTTGGGTCTTGCCCTCACCTTATAGGGGATTCAGTCTCTATAGTGTCTTAATTATTGCTGGATTCATAGGCATGCACAATTCCTGGAGTAGAGAGTGCTCAATGAATGCCTGATTGACTAAATGATCAATTAAATGAACGAATCCACTGAGGCAAGCGCACATCCATTTTCTAAGTTATGCTTGCTTCCTGGACATTGTTACTGGCTTGGCAGGCCTTCACTGCTACCGTGGCCCTTAAAAGAACTTTCCACTACATTTTGGTTTTTCTTAACTGAAAAAAGCCAGTATCTATCGAGTACCTGCTATGGGCCAAGCAGTTTGCTGAGCACTTTACATATAGCTATGAGTATTTAATCCTTTCAAAACCCTTGGGAGGATGAGTGTCATTAATTTCCCTACTTTTCAGAGAAAGAAACTGAGCCCCAAAAGGAACAACTTGGCTGAGAATTTGTAACTAGCGAACAGTAGGGCCAGAATCGGAAACCAAGGAGTGAAGCTTCCATTTTCCTCCCATTGTTCTTAGGACACTGAGTAAAAATAGAAATAAAATAGAAATAGACCCAGATCTTGTTTAGTCTTGTTCATCACGCCCCATAGATGTGGCTCAGGGGAGATGTGGTTCCTCTTTTTGGGCATCGGGTAGATCACCTCTACCCATCTTTTTGAAATTGAGTCCAACCTTGTGAGATGCTTTGGCCAAGGAAATGTGATTGGAGGTCCCATGTGACATTTTGGGGTGGAAACTTTTGAAGTGTAATTCACCATGTTCTCTCTGTCCTGCCACAGGGATGGGTGACATTTTGGATTATGCTCATCTGTCTGTGTGCTTGGAGAATGGAATCATAATCTGCCTATCGACAGCTCCCCTATTCCATATTTTTTTTTTAAGATTTTATTTAGTTACTTGAAAGTCAGAATTAGAGAAAGAGAAAGTCTTCCATCCGCTGGTTCACTCCCTAAATGGCTGCAATGGCCAGAGCTGAGCTGATATGAAGGCAGGAGTCAGGCGCTTCTTCTGGGTCTCCCACATGGGTGCAGGGGCCCAAGGATTTGGGCCATCTTCCACTGCTTTCCCAGGCCATAGCAGAGAGCTGGATTGGAAGAGGAGCAGCCAGGACTTGAACTGGTTGAACATGTTGGATACTGGCATTGCAGGTGGTGGCAGCTTTACCCGCTATGCCACAGTGCTGCCCCCCAGTTCTCTACTTGGCCAGAGGCCAAAGAACCAGAAGAAAAGACTTACTTCTAGCCCTCAGTATAGGGATGTGTCACTTTCTAAACCTTTGTTATATTGTGTGTGTGTGTGTGTGTGTGTGTGTGTGTGTTTGACAGGCAGAGTGGATAGTGAGAGAGAGAGACAGAGAGAATATATTGTGTGTTTTATCCCAATCTCTGCCCCCAGACATGACTCTGTGGGAAACAGATGTAGAAGGTGCTGTTAATTGGGCATGAGGGCACTTGGTGACAGGACCAGATGGTAAAACAAGGGATTTAGTGCTGTAGATGCAAGAACACCTATTTCTTCACCTTTGGGATTTGAAATGTAGAGGGCCAAATGTTTTAGAAAACAGTAATAGTGCCCAACTTAGATTTCTTCAAGCTGGTTTTCATCTTGGCATATCCAAGGTAGCATCAACTAGTGCTCATGCAAGTAGCATCAACTAGTGCTCATGAAACTGAGAGTGTTACTACTTTTCAAAACCTCTCTACCGCATGGCATCTTAAGTGACTTATTTGCAAATACTTCAATTTAGGGTTTGCTATTGTTTTAATTTTTCCCCAACTCAAAATTAGCTAGGCATAGAAATGAAGCAGATTTCCATTTACCAGTTCTCTTGGAGATTAAGAACAAATGTCAGGAAGAGGTGCTGAATGGCAGAGTTCAGTGTGTTGATGAATGACCATGAGTGCTAGCCTATAGGCACATCAGATTTTATAGGCCACATCTGGGCATGCTCCTGCCAAGACTGCATCCCAGCCTGGGAACAGGAAGAGGAGCTGGAATCTAACTGGATGACACTGGGAGAAATTTTCTTGAATGTTAAACCCGTGTGCTTGTCAGTGTGTGGTGATCACTCATCTGAACTGTTAAGACTACAGAAGGCTTTATTATCTATACCAACTGCTCAACTAGGTTTTATTTTGGGAATTGAAATTCTATTAAAAATATCCTAGCAGGTAGGCATTTGGTGCAGTAATTAGGATGCCACTGGGAATACCCACATCTCACATCTGAGTGCCTGGGTTCAAGTCTCCGCTCCACTTTCCATTCAGGTTCTTACTAATGCACACTAGGAGGCAGCATGTGAGAACTCAAGTGCTTGAATGTTTGCCACTATATGGGAGATCTAGATTGAGTTCCTGACTCCTGGCTTCAGCCTGACCCAGTCTTGGCAGTGGTAGACATTTGGGGAATGAAGCAGCAGATGGAAGCTCTCTCTGCGTCTCTTTCTACTTTTCAAATAAATGAAAAATAAATGAACAAAATTTTTTCTAAAGTATCCTACTTAACTGATGAATTCAGTAAAGGCTTAAATATATAACTTGAATAACTTAGTGCCAATAACAACATATTTGTATGTTGAATTTGGGGATGTTGATATTTTATGTTGCTTTATATACCAAATAATCAGGAAACAACTACTTAGTATTATAGTACCTCAAGTTGAATTAATATGGTTATAGATCATACTAATTTTATCTATCTCTGGGCATAAAACTCTTCTGCTAAATTCAATCTATGCTCCAAATAGCTGGAAGGGGAGACCGTTGGAGTTCTTTAAGGAGAATGCCCTTAGTCTGAATCCCAGCATCTGTCAACTGAAACAAAACAACAGTTGGGAGTTGCTGGGGCGGTTTAATGACTAATCTTCAATAGTATATGGGCAATAACAGATGATAGTTATCATGAGTAATTGTTTCCTGATTATATGATACGCAGTCCTGCCGAGGGTGGGAGTGGGGTCGCATTGGCCGGTATTTCAGGGCCGGTGTGTATGAGGGTGTGTGCAGGAAGTGAAAACCTAAGGAAACAGCATCACAGAGCTGCCACATAGGCGAAGTAGAGGCAGGGGCTCTGTTTCCCCTTCCAGGCACTGGCAAGATAATTAGAAGCAGCAGCAGGAGGCAAATTAAAGCCTGGTTGAGACTTTTGGATACTCCTCTGAAGCCCTGAAGCAAGACCAAAGTGTGGGAGCAGGCATCAGCCAGTCTTTCCACCACCCTGGGGCTGTCCATGAGCAGCTCTCAGAAGTTCCCCAAAGCTGGACTGCAGCCCTAGAGAAGGAGGTCTTTGTGACATCTCATCTTCAGAAAGCGTAGACACAATGAGTAATGACAATTGAACTTGACATTCCATGTATAAGATTCTTATCTTGTATGTGGTCTTGGATTTTTTTAAACTCTTACTCCATAAGGCATTTTCTCTTGGGATTAATGCATAAATGTACATAATTAGTATCTACATAATATTATTTAGAGTTTTTCATTAGAAAATACCCTGTGATATTGAATGGAAGTACTTGCCTGAAATGAATGAGTTTTTTGTTTTCCACAGCTGAAATGAGTCAGGCTGGGGTCGGAACTGTACAATCTGAATAAACAATACTGTCTACCTAGTGACAGTGACCCCAGTCTCAGCCTGGGAATTTTAAACTTATTTACTTTTTATTTATTTATTTGAGAGGCAGAATGTAAATGGAGGGAGCTCCTATCCCTGGTTCACTCCACAAATACCTGCAGTAGCCAGGACTGGGTAGCAAAGACAGGTACCAGGAACTCAATCCAGGTCTCCTATTTTGTGGCAGGAAACCAGTCACTTGGGCCATCTAGTCTGTCTCTCAAGGTCTCTGTCAGCAGGAAGCTGGAGTCAGGTACTCCACATACTCTGATGTGGGATACAGGCATCTTAACAGGAATCTTTTTTTAAAAAATATTTATTTTATTTATTTGAAAGACAGAGTTACAGAGAGAGGTAGAGACAGAGAGGTCTTCCATCCACTGGTTTATTCCCCAGATGGCTACCACGGCCAGGACTGCACCGACCTGAAGCCAGGAGCCAGGAGCTTCTTCTGGGTCTCCCACGTGGGTGCAGGGGCCCAAGGATTTGGGCCATCTTCCACTACTATCCCAGGCCATAGCAGAGAGCTGGATTGGAAGAGGAGCAGCCAGGACTAGAACCGGCGCCCATATGAGATGCCAGTGCTTCAGGCCAGGGCTTTAACCTGCTACACCACAGCGCCAGCCCCAACGGGAATCTTAACTATCAGGTTAAATGCCTTCCCTCAGCCTGGAGTTTTGAGGGACTAACTAGCCTATAGAATGGTAGTTCCAAGCCTTCTTCCTGCCTCCAGACTCCTGAGGGCTGAAACACGAGGAGAGACTTCCTGTAGTTGTTACAGTTCCTTTAGATTGTCCTAGGAAAAATTTCACTATTCCTCAGCAGGAGTGGGAGGAAAGATAATATCTGGAGGGGCTGAGGCATATATGGTTTCTGCTTTTTCCTTTAAAGGTTTATTTATTTATTTATTTATTTGAGACATAGAGCAACTGATAGAGAGAGGCAGAGAAAGGGAAATCTTCCATCTGGTGGTTCACTCCCCAAATGACTGCAACAAGCACATCTGGGCCAGGCAGAAGCCAGGAGCCAGGAACTCTATTTGGGTCTCTGCTTTCCGAGGTACATTATTAGGGAGGTGGATTTGAAGCCGAGCAGCCAGGAAGTGAACCCGCGCTCCCATGTAAGATGCCAGTGTCACAAACAGTGGTTTAACCCGCTGTTAAGTGCCTATGCCATGTGTAGTTTTTAAAATTTCACCTTCCCTCATTGGGATACCTATTTCAGAGAATGAATTTTGCAAAAACAATTCCATGTGTGTTGATGTATGAGATGTTGAGCAGATATTAAGAGAAATCTAAAGTACAGAGATATTGCCTATGAGGCAAGGATGCAGGCATGTTTGATGTTACAAAGGGAGTAGAGTTTATACTCATTTCTATACCTTTTATGTCACTTTATGCTTTGATTGGTTTTTCTCTTATAAAAGGACTGATAGGTCCTTGTTATAAAAGTACTGTAAGTCTCTTTATTAGATGCAGCCACTGATTTTGCCTTGGTTTATATTTTCCCAGATGTTCTCTATTTTCTGATATATGTATATTTATGTGTTTATGCACACTTATGTTTTTATATGCTAATGTACACATTAATCTGTAAATGTTCCTTTTTTACCAACGTGAGATCAAGCAATTTGAATTGTAGTAATTTTCCTTTTTCTTCCAATTTTTCTTGTCAAAGATATGGTTTCTTATCATTACTTTAAAGACCCACGTTATCCCTTAAAAATGGCTGTGTTGCATTCCATAGTAGATGGGTTTCATAATATATTTCACTGCTACCTTGTAGATGGCATTTGGGTTGTCGCCCTTCTTTGTTTCTACTGCAAACAAAGCTTTCGTGTCTGTGTCTGTGTATGTGCATTGTTGTGAGCATTTCTGCAGAATAGTTAGTCAAAAGTGGAACTGGTGAGTCAAAGAGGCTATTCATTGTTGAATATGGCAGTGATAATATCAGAGGCAGCTTCCTAGGGATTCAAACTGAAGATTAGTTAGTCCTGGTCTAATGTTTGTACTGCTAGTTCCCTAACCTGCACCCAAGAATGATCAAGTCTTAATGGGACAGTGAGATACAAACTTATCTCCATTTCCTAATGAGTGCCTTTCTGGGACATTCTTCCCTGTGCTCATCATTCAAGCAGTCCTAATCCTGAGATTCTGTAAGCTTTGTTCCTTGTGCCTGTTGCTGCATGACATGACCTCAAGCTGTAGTGAGTTAAGACAATAAACATTTTATGTATTTACTTATTTTTTAAATGTCTGATCATTGACAGTAGGCTTTATTTATTTATTTTAAATATTTTTTATTTGAAAGGCAGAGTTACAGGAAAAGGAGAGAAAGGGATCTTCCAGCCTCTGGTTTACTCCCCAAGTGGCGATGATGGTCAGTGCTGCACCAGGCTGAAACCAGGAACCCAGAATTCCATCTGAATCTCCTACAAGGATGGTAGGGGCCCAAGCACATGGGCCATTTTCTGCATTCCCAGGTGCATTAGCAGGGAGCTGGATTAGAGGTGAAGCGGCCAGGACTTGAACTGGTATTTATATGGCAGGCTGGCATTACAGGCAGCAGCTTAATCTGTGCCACAACGCTGGTCCCAACAAGCGTTTTATTCATTTCATGATTTGGGGATAAAGAATTCGAGTACAGCTCAGCTAGAAGATTCTCTTAAATGATATGAACTGGGTTAGCTAGTACTAATCTGCTAGAAACAAGTCCAGTCTGCAGCATCTAAGATGGCTTCACTCACATGACTGATGGGAATGACCGGAAGCCCAGGTCAGCTGGACCCCTCTTGCTGTGCAGATGGTCTCTCCAGTGGGACAGTTAGACTCACAGGTCTGTTCAGGGCTCCAAGAGCAGGCATTCCCAGAGTCAAGAAGTGGGGACTGCAATTCTTTTAAAGTCTGAGTTCCCAAACTGGCGTGATTAACACTTGTACAAGATTCTGTTGGTCAGAGCAATCACCAAGGGGTGTGGGCAGAGAACCCACCTCTCAATGGGAAGAGTGTCAACAAGTTTGCATGTGGCATTTTCTAATGATTATTTTGGATATATTTCCATAATATTTAGAACATAAAGTCAGATGCATATGAAAGCTTTCTTCATTGTTCTGTAAACTCCATAAATGTACATGTACAATTTATGCGAGTGTTTGGGTGGTGGTATGGAGGAATTTGAATTCAAACAACCTTATCCTTAAAAATAATTGATTTTCAGACAGTGACTGGTGGCTGGCCATTGGTTTGATTTATGATTTTCAAACTGTCCATGTTAAATAGAACCACTGTACTGCAAGCCCAGACCCAGGTTATTAGTTCCTATTTTAAACAGGAAGAACCTTACTGTTCTGCCTTGTGTTTTCTTGACTACCAAGTGGCAACCTGGACAGATGGCCATTGAGGTAGATAAGCCAAGTCCTTCTGAGGCTAGGTCTGTGGTGACACCTTAGTGCACAAAAATCATTGGGTGCACACTGTGTGTTTTGTCATGTCAGTACTCTGGGGTAGACTATAGGGGTGGGTGTTGTGTATTAGGTGGGTTAAGCTGCTGCTAGGGACACCCACAACCCATATTAGAATTCTGATTCAAATCCCTGTTGCTCTGCTTCCAGTCTAGCTTTCAGCTAATGCAGCTTGGGAGGCAGCAGATAATGGCTCAGGTGCTGAGGCCACTGCCACTGATATAGGCAATCTGGATAGAGTTCTGGGTTCCTGGTCTTGGCCTCGGCCAGCCTTGGCTGTTGCAGGCATTTAGGGAATAAAAAAGCAGACAAAAGATTCTCTTTGTCTCTCTCCCTCTCCTTTTTTCCCCTCCCTCTCCCTTTCAAATAGATGTAAATAAATAAAATTTTTAAAAAATAAAACTATATTTAATTTTTCTCACAAGTAGTTTTGTGTGTTCTCATGCAAATGGAAATGGGGAAAATATTTCTTTTATATTTTTTGCTCTCATTGATCCAAAAATGATACAATCTTGCTTCATCAGGTCTTTTATTTGTGGTTGATTATAACATTATGTTTTTCTCTTTCCCATTTACAAAATTATCTTTATTTACATTTGAAAGGCAGACACACACATACACACACACACACAGAAACGAGATCTGCTATCCACTGGTTCATGCTCCAAATGCCTGCAACTATCAGGGCTGGACCAAGCCAAACCCAGGAGTCTGGAACTCAATCCAGGTCTCGCACATGGTTGGGACAGACTCAAGTGACTGGGCCATGTCCTGTGGCCTCCCGGGATATGCTTAGCAGGAAGCCAGCATTGGAAGTGGAGCTGGGACTCAAACCTAGGCACTCTGGTATGGGCTGCAGGCATCTTAAACTCTGCATCAAATTCCCTCCCCTCTCTTGATCATTGACTTAGAGTCATATGCACTTTCACCACAGAACAGGATTCTCAGAAACAGATGATGAATCGTGTCTTAAAGCTGAAAAAATTGAAATATTCTATTGAGGTGAGTCCAGATTTTCTCCCCAGTGTTACCTTTCTCCCTGTTAGTATGACAGAGAACTTATTGCTTATTAGTGGTATATGTGACCCTTTCAAGCTCTTAAATTGCATTTTAGCTTAGGATTCGCATCCCAGCATATGGCTTGGGAGGATGAAGGCAAGGCCCTGTGTGTTGCAGATGACAGGGATGATTTGTTTCATCTCCAAATGGGGAGTCATTCTTTTCTGTGTCCCCCATGACTGGCCAGCTCTGGCTCATAGTAAATACTCAATAAATATTTATTGAGCAAACAGCCAGGGCAATGATTTGAATGTACTGACCTTCTATTTCCAGCCTTTTGTTTGCCCTATTGAACCCCATTGTCTCAGAACATGCCAGGCTAATAGATTGCTCTCAATGTTGGGAAAACGTGAATGTTCTGTTCCAGCAACATTGTAAGGAGATGTTGTAATAGCTGTGGGCAGTGTCCTCTGGAGGCCTTTCTGGCATGCAGAGCCTGAAAGCAAAAATCAAAGAAACGATCACCTCCTGTAATTATTTTTGCAGCCATGTTGCTGAGAGCGTGACACGTGCACCTTCCTTCCCTTTTTCTGCACAAAGGCACCTCCACAGGCCTCGTGGATATAGATCGCAATATCCCAGCCAAGGATTTATTGATGGATGTGTGAAAAATCACCATTCTCATCACAATCTTGACTTATGTAAGGATGATGATGCCTCCTCCTTGAGCTCACGTGGTCTTTAGTGTTGGCGTGTACTGGGTTCATGTGGGTCTCTGTGCTTTAAATCCAAAGGCTTTGGTCTCAGATTGTCAAGGTAATATAATTTCTCATCCATCTCTTAAGAATGTTGATACAGGGGTTGGCATTGTGGTGTAGCAGGTTAAGCTGCCGCTTGCAATGCTGACATCCCCTATGGGTGCTGGTTTGAGACCGGCTGTTCTACTTCTGATTCAGCTCCCTGCTAATGCACCTGGGAAAACAGAAAGATGGTCCAAGTGCTTGGGCCCCTATACTCATGTCAGAGATCTGGAAGAAACTCCTGGCTCCAGGCTTTAGCCTGGCACAGCCCTGGCTGTTGCGGCATTTGGGCAATGAACCCAAGGATGGAAGATTTCTGTCTGTCTGTCTGTCTCTCTCTCTCTCACTCTGCCTTTCAAATAAATAAAAATATATCAAAAAATTTGACATATTAGGAATTCTACTTTTACCCTGTGCTGTAGTTAAAAACCTTTTCTCAAATTCTTTTAGTCCTCATTGGACCTCACTCTCTTTTCCCCAACCTTCAAGAAAGACAGCACAGAAAGCTAATCAGACACTGGAAGCTGGCATTGTGTTGTCCTACAATGCCCAGCATCCCATATTGGAAAGGAGTAGAAGATGGCCCAAGTGCTTGGGTCCCTGACACCTATGTGAGATACCTGGATGGAGCTCCTAGCTCCAGACTTCAGCCTGGCCCAGGCCTAGACCCAGGCCTAGATGTCGCAGCCATTTGGGGAATGAACCTGAGGGTGAAAGATCTCTCTCTGTCTGTTTCTCTCTCTCTGTCACTGCCTTTCAAATAAATAAAGTAATTTTTTCAATAATAAAGCTAATCAGATGCTGACTAATATGCTTATTCCTTTGGAAGGGGACACCAGTAGTGGTCATTTGGTATAGTGGTTAAGAAGCTACGTGGGACACCCAGAATCCATATCACAGTGCCTGGGTTTGAGTCCTAGGCATGCTCCCACTCCCAAGTACAGCTTCCTGCCAGTGTGCCTCCTGGGAGAGAGCAGGTGATGGCTCTAGTACTTGGGTCCCTGTAACCCACAGATTGAGTTCCAGGCTGCTGGCTCAGATCTGGACCAGCCCTAGCTGTTCTGAGCATTTGCAGAGTGAACCAGTGAATGGGCACTCTTTCTGCCTCTCCCCCTTTTCATCCTTTAAATAAATTAAACAAAAATTTTTTTAAAATTTAAAAATTAGAGGGGTAAAATTCAGTGTAGCCAGAGGCCAAGGAGAAAATGAAAACGAGGGACACATCTAGGTGTACAATTAGACAACAGGAGGTGAAGGGGGTGGGGCTAGACTAGAGAGCTCACAACCTCTCTAAAGACATCAGAACCTTCAATTTTTAAGTTCATAAAAGATATCTCTGGCTAAATCTAGCTCATTCACCAAGGAACCATGTTCTCTCTTGGATCTTTAGATTTCTTGGTATTCTCAAGGGGGTGCTCTTGAGATGTTTACCATCATATTATGGGATGAGTATTTGGTACGCTCGTTGTATGGAATGCCCACATCCCACAAACCCATGCCTGGGTTTGAGTACTGGCTCTGCTTCTGAGTCCAACTTTCTCCCACCCTAGGAGGCAGAGGTGATGATTCAAGTACACAGGCCCTTGCCACCCACATGGAGACCCAGGTTGAATTCCAGTCTCCTGACTTCATCCTGGCCCAGCCCTGCTGTCCTAGGCATTTTTGAGTGAGCAAGTAGAAGGGAGATCTCTGTCCGACTCTGTCTCTCTGCTTTTCTGGCCATGGCATGCAATTTCTCACATGAATGCTACAAAATACGTGAAATTTTAAGGTATCTCTTCAACACTGATTTCAAACATTTAAGTTATCTAGGGCCACTTGGCCGCAGAATTTGAATTAGAATCCCCACAAAAAAATTAAATTACTGTGTCTCATAAGCCAGTGGATTGCTTACAAGCAGTCAAAACTAGTGTGGATAGATCTTTGAAGAGCCAAGGAGGATCTGGCTTCCCTTTTGCTTCTGTTTCCATTTAACATGATGTTCCCCCACCACTTCCCTGAGCCCACCTTATCCTCTTCACTTATTAACTCTAACATATTCTATCTCAACTAATTTTTTAAACACCCTCAGGGAGATCTCCCTGGTTCTCTCAGGATAAACCTAGATCCCTTTCGTTTGTGGTGTTTATTCTTCATTGAGAATGCTTATACTTTATTGAGGGTGATTACTTGATTACTGTCTGTCTTGGCTGCTAGATGGCACATGTATGGCACACGTATGCCCACCTCACCATTTTATCCCGATCATAGCAGTAGTTCCCGTTATTTCTTTATTGTTGAATGATGGAACGAGTGAATTTTCTGTAGACACTGTATTTTTTTTAAGATTTATTTATTTTATTTGAAAGAGTTACAGAGAAAGAGATTTTTCATCCACTGGTTCACTCCCCAAATGGCTGCAATGGCCAGGGTTAGGCCGGGCTGAAGGCAGGAGCCTGTAACTCCATCTGGGTCTCTCACATGGGTAGCAATGACCCAAGCACTTGAGCCATCTTTTGCTGCCTTCCTAGGCAAATTAGCAGGTAACTGGATCAGAAATGGAGCAGCTAGCACTCATATAGGATACCAGCATCACAGGTGGCAGCTTAATGTGCCACTATGCCAGCCTCAGCATTATGTTTTTTAACATCTGAAGTTACTGGATTTTTTTAAAAGTGAAATTCATATAACATAAAATTACCCATTTTAAAGTGAACAGTCCAGTGGCATTTAGTACATTCACCATGTTGTGTGACCATCACCTCTCTGTAGTTCTAAAACATTTACCCCAAAGGAAACCTTGTACCCATTAAGTAGCTGCTCCCCAATCTTTGCTACCCCTAGGCCCTATCTGTACTCTGTATGAATTTACCTATTCTAGGTATTTGATATAAATGTAATCTTGCAAAATATGGCCTTTTGTACCTAGCTTCCTTTACTTGACACAATATTTTTGAAGTTCACTCATGTTGTAGTATGTATTAGTGTATCGGTCTTTTTAATGCCTGAATAATATTCAATTGTATTTGCAAATCACAGCATGTTTATTCATTTATCTAAACACGGACATCTGGGCCATCTCCACCTTTTGACTTGTGAAGAGTGTGCTGCTTCAAACATTGTGCACATGTTTGAGTGCCTGCTTGTCTCTGGTTATAAATCTAAGGGTGGAATTTGCTAGGTAAGTTTATGTTGAATTTTTGAGGCACCATCAAACTGCTTTTCACCATAGGTACAACATTTTACATTCTCATCAGCAATATACAAATGTTCCAATTTCTCCACATCCTTCCAATACTTGGTTATTCCATCTTAAAAAAATTATAGACATTTTAGTGGGTATAAAGTGATACCTCATTATAGTTTTGATTTGCTTTTGTCTAATGACCAATAATGCTGGATGTTTCATATGCTTCTTGGTCCTTTGTACATTTTCTTTGAATAAATGTCTTTTCATGTTTTTTGCTCATTTTATTTATTTATTTGAGAGGCAGAGAGACAGAGAGCTCCAGTCTGCTGGTTCACTCCGCATGTGCTTGCAATAGCCAGGGCTGCACCAGAAACTCAACTAGTTGACCCATCAGCACTGTCTCCCAGGGTCTGCATTGATAGGAAGCTGGAATCAGGAGTTGCAGCTGGATATCAAACCCAGGTGCTCTGAGGTGGGACGGGGTGTCTCAGCCAGTTCTTAATGACTAGGGCAACCACGGCCACATTGGTTCATTTTAAAATTTAGCTTTTTGTCCTTTGGTTGTTGACTTATAAGGGTTTTCTAAAATATGTTCTGGATACCAGACCCTTATCAGAGATATGATTTGCAAATACTTTTTTTCAATTTTGTTCACTGTCTATACTTTCTTGATGATGTCCTTTGAAACATGGAAGTTTTTCATTTTGATGACATACAATTTTTCTTCTGTTGCTTGTGCTTTTGGTGTCATGTCTAAGGACCCATTGCCAAATCTAAGGTTGTGAAAATTTACCCCTATTTTTTTCTAAAATTTTTATGATTTTAGCATTTATATTTAGGCTGTTGATCAATATTGAGTCAGTTTTATATATAGTGTGAGGTCTGGATCCAGTTTCACCTTTTACACGTTAATATCCAGTTTTCCCAGTGCTGTTTGTTAAACAGACTCTTCTTTCTCCATTGAATGATCATGGCGCCCTTGTTGAAAATCAGTCAGGCATAAATGTATGGGATTATTTCTGGACTCTCACTTCTGTTCGGTTGAACTATATATCTGTCCTGGTGTCAGTACCACACTGCTTTGATTGCCATTGATTTGTACTAAGTTGTAGGGTCAAGAAGTATGGGTCCTCTAACTGTGATGTGGTTGATCCTGTGCCTGGCTGGGGGACTGCCTGCCTAGCCCATGCAGGAGGCTAACCTAACTGCTGGCAGGCAGCAGGAGCCTCAGGCACATCTGCCCCACCCCCGCCTTCTGTTGAAGGGCCTTGTGATTGCCAATCAGGTAAACTGCTCCCGGGTCTGGCCCAGGCCCATCAGGAAGGCTTCTACGTGACCTTCAAGCTGACTGGAGAAGCATAGTGGCACCAATATCGGCTTTATCCTGCCCTGAATTAACTACACCCCCTCTGCCCACCCTTTAAAAGCTTGAGATTGACTGTTAGTAAATGGACATATTCACTGAAACTAGTCTCCGGTGCTTCCTGTCGAAAAGTGCAAAGGCCCCACCGTCCCGTCAGTGTGTGGGCCTCGCAGGACAAGTCTGCACTTTGTTCTTATCTTCCAGTACTGTTTTGGCATTAGGTAATCTTTGCTTTACTTCTTTGCACACCCTCTGAGTGTCCTAAGATGCACATTTCTTCAGATGTTCATCATTTCTCCCAGTCACAAATACTCTTCAGGTTTGCTGTGATTTCATGGTACGAATACCTCTGAGAGTGGCCTGGAGTAGGATGAACCAAAAGCAGGGGGCTTCTACCTCCAGCATCCTTCTCTGACTCATGCAGCTGGGACTCTTAGATAGCATTTTTAATGGTGCATTTACTTATCTGTGAGCAATTGGAGTTTGCAAATGGCATAAATTTCATAAAGTCCTTGGCTTTCAGTAGTTGCTTACTCTGTCTATTTGGCATATTACTAAGCAAAGATGTCTCTAATTAAATGTGGGTAAATGTTGTCTTTTTTTTTTTTTTTTTTTTTTTTTTATTTTTTATTTTTTTGACAGGCAGAGTGGACAGTGAGAGAGAGAGACAGAGAGAAAGGTCTTCCTTTGCCGTTGGTTCACCCTCCAATGGCCGCCGCGGCCGGCGCGCTGCGGCCGGCGCACCGCGCTGATCCGATGGCAGGAGCCAGGAGCCAGGTGCTTTTCCTGGTCTCCCATGGGGTGCAGGGCCCAAGCACCTGGGCCATCCTCCACTGCACTCCCTGGCCACAGCAGAGGGCTGGCCTGGAAGAGGGGCAACCGGGACAGAATCCGGCGCCCCGACCGGGACTAGAACCCGGTGTGCCGGCGCCGCTAGGCGGAGGATTAGCCTAGTGAGCCGCGGCGCCGGCCAAATGTGGGTAAATGTTGTCTTAAACCTAGAGAAGGGTTCCAGCTGTGTTGACCAGGGAATTGCTGCTGGTGGTTCATAACCTGTTCTTGAACTGGAATCTAAGTTTGATCTAAAGCAATATGCAAAAGCCATCACTGTGAGCCCAGTGTGGGGAGGCTGCTGGAAAGGAGTGTATTTTGTGGTTAGCTTGGGATGAAGGAGACTCTTCTGAATATTTCCTTTGGCAGCTCTGTAGACCACTACACTAACCACCTTCTCTGGAGGTTAGAGGCCTGTTGAAATTACTTCCATCTGTTAACCAGGGGGCTCAAAACTACCTGCAGTTTGGGACGTGTATGGTTTTGTTTTTAAAGATTTATTTATGTTTTTGAAAGTCAGAGTTACACAGAGAGAGAAGGAGAGGCAGAGAGAAAGAGAGAGAGAGAGAGAGAGAGGTCTTCCAATCCGATGGTTCACTCCCCAGTTGGCCCCAACGGCTAGAGCTGGGCCAATCTGAAGCTAGGAGCTTCTTCCAGGTCTCCCATGAGAGTGCAGGGGTCCAAGGACTTGGGCCATCTTCTGTTGCTATCCCAGGCCACAGCAGAGAGCTGGATCGGAAGTGGAGCAGCCGGGACTTGAGCCGGCTGGGCGTATGTGTTTACCTATAGTTGTTGCGTTCTGGTTACACTTAAAGCTGGTGAGTTTTTTCGTGCTTTATATGGGGTGGGGATTTTTCACCCACATGCCTGCAAATGTTTCTAAGTCACAAATAGAAGAGCAATCTGTATTTCACATGTAGTGTAATCTTGGTGTGTTACTTTCTTAACTATTATGGAATTGTGGAACCTAGACAATTGGTATCTGCTTCATACAGAAGTAATAAATATATTAACAGTAACATAAATATGTTAACATTAGTAATATATTAACATTGCCTCCTTCCCTGCTCCCAATAACTGACATCCTTGTTTTCTAAATTTGTAGTTCTCTGTAATAGGAAGCCAAGTGTTGCAGAATAATTTGTAAATTAAAAATAATTCACTATGCTTCTGCATCTTCGATACCTAATTTTTTCTGCCTCTCTTTGATATGCCATTTCAAAAACAGGAATGTTTGGACAAGACACTAAAGACAAATTGCATTTAGCTTGAAGGGGGACACTTAACAAGTGATGAGTTATTTGTCTTTCCTCTCCTCCTTCGTTATCGATAAGTTTTTGGTGATCCAAATAACTCTGGATCGTCTAGGGGAAGCTGGAAATAAGCTGGGAATTAATGGTTCTTGTCAGGCACCAGAGAAACCTCAGACCTGCCAGTTAGGCCTGTGTCTTGTAGCCTGCAACACTCCTGTGTGTTAGGAAAAAAATCAGACGGCCCAGCTGCTCCAAAACAGTGTTTTGGGGAGGTGTTTGCTATAGTAGTTAAGATGCCCTTATCTGGGACTGGTGTTGTGGTGTAGTGGGTAAAGCCTCTGTCTATGATGTTGGCATCCCATGTGGACACTGTTTCATGGCCCAGCTCCTCCACTTCCAATTCAGCTTCCTGTTGATGGCCTGGAGAAAGCAAAGGAAGATGGCCCAAGTGTTTGGTCCCCTGCCACCCACATGGGAGACCTGGATGAAGCTCCTGGCTTCAGCCTGGCCCAGTGCTGGCCATTTCTACCATCTTGGGAATGAAACAGTACATAGAAGATCCCTCCCTCCCTCCCTCCCTCCTTCTTTCCCTTCCCACCACCATGTAACTCTTTCAAAATAAATAAATAAATCTTAAAAAACAAAAAAATGATGCTGTTATCCCATGTTGGAGTGCGTGATTCACGACCCAACTCCTCCACTTTCTAATACAGCTTCCTGCTTAGGTGCACATGGGTGGCAACTGATGATGGCTTAGTACTTGGGTCTCTGCCACCCATATGGAAGACCAAGACTGAATTGCTGACTCCTGGCCTCAGCCTGGCTGAGCCCTGTTTGTCGTAGATATTTGGAGAGTGAATCATGGAAGATTTCTCTCCTTGTGTCTCTGCCTTTGAAATAAAATGAAAAAAAAAAAAATTAATGTTAAACAACAAAGTGTTTGTTTTGTTTTAATCATCTTCTTATCTATTTTTATGAATAGGAAGCTAAGGTGTAGTTCTGTTTGGAGATACTCCAGGCAGATTAGAGAAGGCTGATGGGGTCTGATGAATGTATGACAGTGCTTAGACCTCAATTTCTTGAAGTGTGGTTTGTTTGAGGTTGTCTGAGTCATTGAACAAGCTGCAGGCCAGGAAGCAGATTGGATTTATCTTCACAGCTCAATGTTGACATTCTTTCTGGAGCCCTGCCCCACTTGTAACTGTCCCCTGTATTTGTCATGTGGCTTCTGCACCATCTTCCAGGCCCCACCTACCAGGTCCATACCCTCATGCCCTGGCTTTTCTTGTTCTCTCTCCATCCCTATGTGCCTACCCCTGTGCCCTACTCTCAGGCCAACTAATCCTTGGTAGTGGGACAACTGGTTTAGCAATAAGTTCCAGTGGCCTCTGAGATACTATTTCAGAAAACCACAGAACCCTGTGACCAGGCTCAGCGTAGAATTGCAGGAAGAAGCCTTGAAATACGTTTGTTCATCCTGACACTTACCATCCCTGAACCGGTTGTTTGGCCTCACTGAACTTTACTTTCTTCCTCCATAAAATGAGGGTATGTCCTTGCCTGTGCAGGGGAGTGGTGTGGATGATATGAGTTACGTAGGTAACATGTGTGGCCTAGTACCCAGCCTAGAGTGCTCAGTAAATGGCAACCCCTGTCCCCACCCAGAGATGAGGCTTGGGACAGAGTGGAAGGGAATCTAGAAATCATCCCATCTGACTTCTCTGCGAAACATACAGCTTTAGCCTAGAAAAGTGATTCCAGATGAAGAGAGGAAGAAGCCTACAGCTGAATGCTTTGATTCAGAGCTGTGGGCTGTGCCCATTCTCGGGGCCAGACTTGGTCCACGACTCATCTTGCTGCTGTATGAGCCACGGACAACATCTTTGAACTTGAGCACTCAAAACTCTCCCTACAAGGGACCTCCTTGGCACAGACATGCAGCTAGCCACCTGCGCCCAAAATCCGTTTTTATGTCGGCAACCTGATCTTTTAAAGAGCCTCCTTTGAGAATATACTGAATCTATTTTGTATGATTTCCTGCTCTCCTGACAGCATTTCCCTTCCTCTCTTCACGCCCACCTCTTGGCCACCCTCTCATCCCAGCAGCTGCAGGGGAGAATTCTCTCCAGCTGTCCATCAAGTCTTCAAAAGCCAGCCTGAATGTAATTGTAATCTATTTTCCACCCCTCAATAGTAGTGGGTGAAACACACACACACACGCACACACACACACACACACATACACACACATTGCTCAAAATTGCAAGGCAACAGGAGCCAGAGCTGCCTCGTGACTCCCACAGAGCCCCTGCATGGATAATTACTGCCATTCATTACTGGCCCAGGGAAGAAAACAAGGGTCCGAATGGGTTTTAGTGAACCGGAAGCCTGCCAGGAGGAGGAAAAAGAGGGCTGTGGTCCCTCCCTCCTGCATTCCCCACCCCCCATCACAGTGTTCTGCTGTTTCTCGCAGGGAGCGGGATGTTGGGGAGAGGGGGGACCACCATCCTGCTGGACCTTTTTCTCCCAGCTCACATCTTTTGTTTTGCTTATTTAATGTGCAGTGTAGAATCCATATCGTGACCAAATTCTGCCAAGCACCTCTCCTCAGAAGGCCTCTGTAACCTCCAGCCAAGACTGGACTTGCCTCTTTTTCCAGATAAGGCCTAAATAGGCTCCATCGTGTTTGTATTCAACCAACAGCTGTCATGAGTTCACATCAAAGAACTGCATTCTGTAGGATGTATGTACCTCCCTCCCTGTTGTAACCCCTACCTAGTAACCTACTTGCAGCCATCTTAGGATGCTATTTACTGGCCCACTGACAGCGTTCTGTCCCTCCTTGGATTTCCCATCATTCTGCTGCTCTGTCTTAATGCCTGCATTAGATCTTTAACTTATTGAGGATAGAAAACATTGCTAAGGAGGCCAGTGCAGTGGTGTAGTAGGTTAAGCCTCTGCCTGCAGTGCTGGCATCACACATGGGCACCAGTTGGAGTTCTGGCTGCTCCATTTCCAATCCACCTCCCTGCTAATGGCCTGTGAAAGTAGTGGAAGATGGCCCAAATGCTTGGCCTCTGCACCCATGTGGGAGACCTGGAAGAAACTCCTGGCTTTGGATTGGCCCAGCTTTGCCCTTGCAGCCATTTGGGGAGTGAATCAGTAGATGGAAGATCTCTCTCTCTCTGTCCCTCTCTCTGTCTCTAAAATAAGTAAATAAACCTTAAAAAGAAAACATTGCTAAGGAAGGAAAAGAATACACAAAATCTTATCCATATCAGCCCTTGGTACTGAGTTGTAAATATTGTTTGTAGGCAATTCAATGAAGTAGTGGTGAGTACATGAATGGGTGAATGTTCAAGTGAAGAACTATGTATTTTAAACTAACTTTCTTGAGATGGCGTGGGGTGGGCAGGTCCTCATGGAAGAGTAAGATTTGGGCAAGTTGGCAGAGAAGGAAAGTGCTTATGGAATGGAAGCTTTAGAAGACAAGCATTTTGTGCTGGTGCTGCAGTGAGTCTCTGGAAGTGGGCTATATAAACAAATACACCAAGGCTGTCTTACTTGCTATTTTATTGGGCATTGCTCAGTTTTGTCCCCACTATGCTCCTCGAGGGTGGTGCATCAATATCCGTGGGTTTCATTCAGCATCAGCCATGCTTTGCAGGAGCTCATTAACACTGTTGGGTAGTTAAGACCCTGACTGATACTTTTGGGACTGTCAAGTTTTGCTTCAGATCACATGCATCTTGTTCTTACTGTTTTTAATTATTTTTTTTTGGCTCACAAAAAAAGCCCACAATTTCCTCTTCTACCTCCCTTTTTCCTTCTCTGAACAGTCTGCAGTTCTAGGAATTAGAAACAGAATTTAACCTATGATTTCTGCAAGTCTGCTTTATTTATCAGAATTATCCTCATAAACTCATCATACAATGTTAGGATAATCTCGAGAATCAATGAGAATGATGAAACTCAGAATTTACTTACAGTTAATAATAGGGACAGTTTTAACTGTCACTTATTGAATGTTTACTTCATTCTTGGACGTGTGTTTAATAGTTTACAGGTATCATTTTAACATTTAATTTCTTTTTATTTATTTATTTATTTATTTTGACAGGCAGAGTGGACAGTGAGAGAGAGAGACAGAGAGAAAGGTCTTCCTTTGCTGTTGGTTCACCCTCCAATGGCCGCCGCGGCTGGCGCACTGTGGCCGGTGCACCGCGCTGATCCGATGGCAGGAGCCAGGTGCTTCTCCTGGTCTCCCATGGGGTGCAGGGCCCAAGCACCTGGGCCATCCTCCACTGCACTCCCGGGCCACAGCAGAGAGCTGGCCTGGAAGAGGGGCAACCGGGACAGAATCCGGCGCCCCGACCGGGACTAGAACGCGGTGTGCCGGCGCCACAAGGCGGAGGATTAGCCTAGTGAGCCGCGGCACCGGCGCATTTTAACATTTAATTTCTATAGTATATGTTATCATTCCTGTCCCATTTTATCTAAGATGAAGCTGAGGCTTAGAAAGGTTAAGAAATTTTCCAGGTTTATGTAGCTAGCCAGCAGTGTGACCACAAACGGAACCCAGGCAATCTGACTTTGTGGCCCAGGCTCTGCAGGCTTTCCCAGCCTTGGTATTTCTCTGTGACTGGACTCCTGTTCCAGACAGATATCTGGAAAGATCACATTCTTTATTACCCAAGATCTAGGCAGATCAGTGCAAATGTGATCTCAAAATGACAGATGTCTAGGCTATTTCAGAGATGATTCCAAAGCTGATAAAAGGGATTATTTTTGAGAGGCAGACACACACACAGATATAAACACACACATACAGAGAGAGAGAGAGAGAGAGAGAGGGTTCCCATTCACTCCCTAAATGCCTGCAATGGCCATGACTGAGCCATGCTGAAGGAACTCCATCCAGGTCTTCTATGTGAGTGACAGGGACTGAAATACTTGAGCCATCACCTGCTGCCTCCCAGGGTATGCATTATTAGGGAGCTGGAATTGAAACAGAGGTAGGACTCAAACCTAGGCACTCTGATATGCGATGTGGGTGTCCTAACTGGTGACTTCACTGATAAGTCAATTGCTCTATTTCATATTATTTTTTAACAGACAGGATTACTCTTGGTTAGTTATTGCATTTTTAGATAAGATAATTAACCCAGTATTCCATATTCACCATTCTCACAGTGTTATGATTTTCAAAACTTCAACTATACACATACATAATTGTGTGATAGGTGAATGATGGTGCTGATTTAAGCAGCTAATTTTAAAAATTACTAATACCACTCCAAGGAACTCTTTCCAGGTTACTCTGATACCAGGTTTTTCCTAGGAAAATGAATTGAAATTCTTCAAATGATTTGTAAGTGGTACATGTGCTCTTCCATAATTTACATTTTTTTTTGTTCCTAAGAACAGTCTGCCCCAACTACATCTTCTGAATACTCATAAAACTTCCTTCAAAAATCTGAAAAGATCATCTTGTCCACCCATCTTTGGGCAGGAAATCTTAGATGATTGTATCTCTCTCTTTAATGAGCTATAAGAAGTTGCTGGGCCGCCTAACTTGGCAGCCTACTGCCATTCCTAATAATCTAGATACTCATAAGGTACTTCCTAAAGTGCAACCCAAATCCCTCCTGCTGCCTTGGCTCATTCCATTTGATTGTTATGACACTGATGTTATCTTATTCATGGGCCTTTTCCCAAGCCCAGGAAATGACAGTGTTTATAACTAAGCCAGCAGTTATGGTCACATTCCAATTTCCTTTAATGCCTCCATCTTGAATAGCCCTCTGAGTCCCAATTTTGGTAATGTGGCTGAGGAGCTGAGAACCCATCTGTTTGCAAGAATGGGCCACTGATAGCTGCACACTTGTCTCTGAAGATGGCACTACTCATCCAAATCAAGATTCGAGACCTAGAGAAGTTGGCCTTGGACACCTGGGTGGACTCTCACTTTGTAAGGCGCCGTAAGCATTTGAGGTTAATTGGAGTCTGGAGTGGCATCTATGGAGCATTTTGGTTTATTGAGTATAACTGCTATACTCAGCTTTGTATAGGACATGGGAGTATTAGGATCAAATTAAGAAAAACTACTTAGATGGAATAGCAGGGAAGTTAATGAAGGGCTCTGATAGACCATGGAATAGTCTTCCCCAGGAAGGCTGGTCTCATTGAGATGTGGTTATTTACCAAGGCACCAAATAGTCTCCCACTTGATGCATGTTGGGCCATTTTCATTTTGGTTTGTGACTTTGATTTAATTGAAAAAGTATCTCACATCTGCTGTTGACTACCTGGAACTGAGCTCCCAAACAGTGCCTTGAATGCACATGCTACATGTCATCAGGCTGCCATCTCCTAGCCTCCCTCTTTTGGCTGAACTCACTGAGCTGAAGGAGTGGTGCAATCACCCTACTACGTTCTAACCACTGGATTCTGGAGGTCATTAGCTTCTCTGCTAGACAACACGTGGGTGGCCAGTATTGTTTCAAGGGGTTTGTTTCAAGGGGAATCCCAGGTCTGGGGCAGAAAATAACTGCCACCAATATGTAGCCACGAGGCTGACTTAAGCCCATGGCCTGATACTGGCAGAGCATGGCCAATGCTTCAGGGCTAGAAGGCTGGCTTCCCACTTGCCCATATTCTAAAGTGCACATTGCCTTGTTTCTCATCTCAACTTCTTTAGCAGACCACCAGAACGTGAAACAGGAAATGTGTGAGCCTTGGTGCCTGGCCACCATGCAGCTGCACGGGTCCTTTGTCCCCCTTCCTCTGACTCCCCCGTGACCTCTTTGAAAGTCCCCAGATTCCCTCATCCAGCAGAGCAGTAGTTCTTGAGACCTGAAGGTTGGCTACTGTTTGATCTGTTGATAGATTAGATGTTCTCTTTCCTTCACTCCAACACCTTGCCATTGTTATTTTGTTTTGGCACCTGGACAGGAAGTGTTCTTTTGTTAATATATGTAAGGCTGTGTTTCTCAAATTCCTCTCGTGTCAGAATCACCTGATAAGCTTGTTAAAATGAAGATTCATGGGCCCAGAGATTCTGCTTCATTAGATACAACTGTAGTTTGGGAGTCTTTGTGTTCATTAAATTTTCTGGACGTTTAGATGCAAATATATTGTGAACCCTGTTTTGAAAAACACTGAGAGCCACTTTGAGAGGATTCTAGGTCTTACAGGAGGTATGTAAAGGTATTTCTAAAATAAAGAAAAAAGAATGGAAGGATAAATTTACTTTGGCACCCAAAATTTTTTAAAGATTTACTTATTTATTTGAAAGGCAGAGCATAGGAGAGAGAAAGAGGGAGAGAAAGAGGGAGAGAGGGAGAAGGAGAGGGAGAGGGAGATACCTTCCGTGTGCTGGTTTACTCTTCAAATGGCTGCAACATCCAAGGCCAGGCCTAAGCCAGGAGCTTCCTATGGTCTTCCACGTGGGTGTAGGAGCCCAAGCACTTGGACCATCCTCTGCTGCTTCCCCAGGCACATTAAAAGGGAGCCAGAATGGAAATGGCGCCCATATGGGATTCTGGTGCTACAGTCAAGCAATGCCACAGCGCCAGCCCCACCCAAAATTTTTGAAATCCAAACATACTGGAGGGTCTTCAGAATGTTCATGAAAAGGGGCCAGCACTGTGGCATAGTAGGTTAAGCCTTTTCCTTTAGCGCCGGCATCCCATATGGGCACTGGTTTGAGTCCCGGCTGCTCAACTTCAATCCAGCTCCCTGCTAGTGTGCCTCGGAGAGCAGCAGAGAATGGGAGACCTGCAAGTAGCTCCTGGCTCCTGGTTTTGGATTAGCCCAGCTCTGGCCATTGTGACCATCTGGGAGTGAACCAAATGGAAGACCTCTCTCTCTCTCTCCCTTCCTCTCTCTGTGACTCTGCCTCTCAAATAAATAAATCTTTCAAAAAATTCATGAAAAATATATACTATGAAAAACTTATATATGGGTTTTAAATTTTTTTGCACCAAAATAAACTTATCTTTTAATTCCATTTCCCATGAACTTTAAAAAAAAAGATTTTTAAAAAAATTTTATTTGAAAAGCAAAGTTACAGAGAGAGAGAGGGAGATCTATTGATTGATCTTTCATCCTCTGTTTTACTCCCCAAATGGCCACAACAGCTAAGTCTGGGCCAGGTCAAAGCCAGGAGCCATCTGAGTCTCCCACACGGGTGGCATGGACCCAAGTGCTTGGGGCATCTGCTGCTGCTTTCCCAGGCACATTAACAGGGAGCTGGATCAGAAGTGGAGCAGCTGAGACTTGAACTAGCATTCATATGGGATGCCGACATGGCAGGTGGTGGCTTAATCCACTGTGCCATACCACGGGTCCACACCCCTGGCCCACACCCCCAGGAACTTGTTGAAGTACCCCCATATCTATGTATTTTGATTTGTGTCTCCTTATCCCAACAGCCTGCTTTGCCCCATTGCCAAGGTTCCTTTCTGCTTTTGACAGCAGGAATTGTTTGGTGGAATTTGGGAGGTTGCTGGGAGCCCAGCACTCTTCCATAGTCCTAACTTCCTCAGCCTGGCATTCCCTGTGCTTCCTGCAGGGCAGCCTGATGCAGCACAGTGTTTCTCCAAATCCTCTGGCATGGTGATGGTTATTAGAGAAAAGAGGGTTCCATGGGTCAGGTAAGTGTGTTGAAACACTATAGAAAACCAAGGTAACCAGGTTTCTTTACTGCAGGGGTTCCTAGAGTCCTTGTTATGATACAATCTTTACCATTTCAGGAACTTTGGATCTAGAATCTCTCATGACACATACTGATTCATAAAATGCACTGAAAGTCTCAGTGAGTTGAAAACAAGAAAAATTAGTTTGTGACCTCATCTCTTCAGCAAATAACTGAGTGACCTTGGCCAAGTCCTTTATGTCTTTCCATTTGTTTTCTCATCTGCGAAATAGGAGTAGTCATGTTACCTTACCCAAATCACATAGTCATTGTGAGGATTAAGTGAAATACATTGGTAACAGCTTTCTGAAATGTAACCTGTTATTGTTGTCACTGGGAAACTTACAAGTTGTACACAAATTGGAGAGTGAAGAGCAATGCTAGACAGTTTGTGTCTTTGCTTAGACTTTCTTAAGACTGATCAAATGAGACTGAAAATCTTGTCTACGTGAGTCACTGGGTTTTATTTTCTTGCCATGGCAATGGTGAACTTGAAGTTCTTAGAACACTGCTTGCTTTCTGGTCATTTCATGGACACACTGATGTTACCTACTGTTAATTCCCTGGGTACAGTGCAGTCATTGTCAAACTGGCACTGGGAGTGGTAGCTCATGGTGAACGAGATGTACAGGGATGTGAGCCAATAGGATAGGGAGGGCTAGGATGGGGAGGAACTAGAACCTAGGCTGCTGATAGGGTTATTGACTATACTACATGGGATAGTTTGGTCCCAGGCCAAATTCTGTTGGACACACTTGAACTCAAATAGGAAGCAGTCAAAATGTAATAGGCCCAGTATTGTGGATAGCAAGGGCAGCAGAGCAGTAGGTGCATCAGTGCAGAGATAATGCTGATAATTCAGTAAGTTAAGTGCAGGATTCTGAGTTGTTAATATAGGTGAGAACTTGACGACAACCAGAATAACGAGCATGAGAATCAGAGTCCAGGCCTTCCAGAGGAGAGGTAAAAATCATCTATGTCATAGAGTTCTCACCAACTGGGCACTAACCCTAATGCTGTGACTGTAGTGTAATTTAGATGTTGAAGGAAAATGAACAGAGCCAAAAAATACCACTATGCATTCCAACATATATCTTAAGGGACTCCAAGAAGAAAACGAGAGAGAGAAAGGCCCAGAAAAATATTTGGAAAGAAATATTGGGCAAAACAACCTAAATTTGATGAAACATGTGAGTCTAAAGTAAAATAAGAACAAAGAGACTAACACCTATATGCAGCATAGTCAAACTGTTGAAAGACAAAACAATTTTCAGGGCTTTCAAAATGATTATTTTTTAAAATTTATAAAAGTTGTGAGATAGTGACATATGAGTTCCTATATATCCTTACCCATTTTCTCTATTAACATCTCATATTAGTATGTTTGTCATAATTAATGAATCACACCCAGATTCTCCTGTTTTTTTGTTTCTACAAACTCCTTTCGTTCTTCCAAACTCTCCAAGACTCTAGTAATCAATATTATGAGTTCAGATTAGAAAAAAAAAATTATTTTGACATTAGCAAAGAAAACACACTTGATCACATACAGAGCAGAATCTACATGATTAATGGTTGGCTTTCCATCCAAAAAACTGAAATTAGATAGCAATGAGATGACATATTCAAAATGCTGAAAAATATTGTCAACCAGGAACTTTGCGTGTAGCAATGAAACTGTCTTTCAAAAAATGAAAGACAATATGATGGCGCAGTGGGGTAAGCCACTGCTTGTGACACCAGAATCCCATAGTAGAGTGCCAGTTCAGGTTCTTCACTTCCAATCCAGCTTCTTGCTAATGCACCTAGGAAGGCAGCAGAGGATGACTCAAGTGTAGGGACCTCTGCTACCCATGTGGGAGACCAGGATGGAGCTTCTGGCTCCTAGTCTTGGCCTGGCCTAGGCCTGGCTTGTTGTGGTCAGTTAGGGGAGTAAACCGGTATATGGAAGATCTCTGTCTCTTCCTTTCTCTCTCTCACTTTTGCCTTTCAAATAAAAAAGTAAATCTTAAAAAAAAAAAAAAAAAGAAAAGAAAGAAAGAAAAGAAAAGAAGAAAAGGTAAAAGGAAATCCCAAATAAAGATTGAGAGAATTTGTTGGGGCCGGTGTTGTAGAGTAACAGGTAGAGCCTCACCCACATGGACGATCCAGAAGGAGCTTCTGACTCCTGGCTTTGGCCTGGCACAGCCCTGGCTGTTGCAGCCATTTAGGGAGAGAGCAGTGGGTAGAAGAAGGAACCCTCCCTCCCTCCCTCCTTCCCTCCCTCTCTCTCCCTCTGTCCTTCCTTCCCTCCCTCCCTCCCTCTCTCTGCGTAATTCTTTGAAATAAATCTTTAAAAGAGAGAGAATTTGTTGTGAGCCAACATGCCATAAAGAAATACTAAACAGTTTCCTTCAAGCTGAAAGGAAATGATAAAAAATGATAATTGAAGTTAGCAACAAGAAACAAAGAACACAGGAAATGATAAACATATGGGGTAATATGAAAGATTCCTTAAATATACTTTTCTCATTTTCTCTAAAAAGGCATTAGATTTTGTAAAGCAACAATCATAACAGAGTTTTTAATATTAGGCAATATTGAATTCCGGACAAAAACATTAAATTAATCCAAGAAGACATCTTTTAATAGTCGTTTTATAATTAAGATATTATATATATCATCATATTCATAAAATAGAAACTGTAGAAAATACAAGGAGATTCACACTTGCTGCAGATGTTATTTAATGAATCTCCTCATTCCATGACAGATTAACTAAAATAAAGTCAGCAAGAGTATATGTTTTTGCGAATGTTTCACAGACCCTTGAAAAGAGAACCATACTCTGTTTTTGAGGGTCAGAGTTTTATATATTTATCTACATATATTTTACATAATTATGTATTTTTCATATATAATATATTATATACTAATATATTTACTAAAATATTTTAATGCTATACATAAATATGCATACACACACGTGCTATAAAGACAACAGATAACATTCTCAAGTTCCAAAATTATAGATAGTGCAGACAATGTTCTTGAACCATAATACAATAAAACTAAAACAAACAAAAAACAAAATGTTCTTAGCATTTTTGTATAAAAACCAACTGTCTTTAACTGCTCAGGTTAAAAGAAAATCTCATTGGAAATTGAAAAATGTATAGAAAATAATTATCAAAGCTATATATCAGTATTAATGGAAAATAGTTAAAGCAGGGATTAGAGGCAAATTCATAGCCCTAAATACATGTAGTAATAAGAAAGAATGAAAGTGAATAAATGAAACTTTCAATCCAAGAAATTAGAATTTTTAAAATAACTCAAGTAATTCAGAAGGAAAGATTTCATAAAATAGAAGTTAAAGTTAGCCAGAATATAGAAAAGAAACCAGTGATTCCAATATATAAATCAGGAGTTTTTATGGATAAAAAGAATAAAAGAGGTGAATTGTTAGCTAACTTTAAAAAGGGAGAAAGCTAAACATACAAAATAAAAATAAGAGAGGGAAGTAACCACAGACACAAAGATGAGAAGAATCACTTGCGACTACTTAGGTCAGTTTCTGCAGATGAGCTTGAATAGCTGGATGAGATGGGTAATTCCTGTAGGGAATACACTTTAGTGAAAGGACAGTCACAGGCGGGCAGGAACGCAGCGTCGTCCGCTAGTCCCTCGCAAGCTGGATGAAGGGACTGTAGGCTCCCCTCAGCCTGCTGTGAGACCTTCTTGAGAGACAGCAGTAAAATGGGCAGTGTGAGGCTCAGTCTTTGTGATTATTTGATGTTGATGTGCTCATTTGTCCATCTTTATTAATACGCAGTATCACTGATGCACATCCAGTTTCCTGAATATGGTTTGGCTAACAGGCTTGCTGGCACTGGGGGTTCCTGCTAGAAGATTAATAGCACAGTGATAACCTCTCTGCCCATCCCACCCCAGCCTGAGGAGGGGACAAGAGATTGATTTTTTTCAAAAAGAAATCTGTGATAAAAATACAAATTCACTCATCTGTATGTCTCTAGTTTTCCTCTTCCGTATTTTTCTCCTTTCAAAAGGTTGCTAGGCAACCAGGTAGGGAAATGGCCAAAGCCTTTTTAAAAAGAAGACACACTTGCAACATCAGAAAAAGCAAATATGGGCTGCCTAACTGGGCCCCTGTTACAGACTGCTGGCACCTGCAGCATGATCCATTCTGTAGCATTATTGCAATTGAACTTGAGGCTGGTAAAAGCCATTGGCCACACTCTGGCCGGGTGCAGATTTCTGAACCATCCAGGTTGGGGGCAAGGGAGAGGGTTGTTGGACTGGTGTCCTTTGCTCTTGTCAGAGGATGGATGTTTGTGGTTTGTGCTAGTGCTGGTCTTTCTGCCTGAGTCTGTGTAATTCCATTCATGCAGTAAACAGTTTCAATAAAATCCTCTAGGGGCTTGCTGTTATTAATGCCCAATTTTCCTTAGGAACTGCTGTTACATCTCCCCTGCATCCACCTGATTTTAAGTGGAGCCTGCCTGTCCGTGCTTCTGTGGGCACCGGCATGTGCATTGTCTCTGGTGGCCGAGGCCCAGATTGCTCTAAGGAACTACACAGCCTTCCTACCTGGTGTGTGTGCCAGGGTCTGCTCATGGTGACAGGTGTTGAAATTCAGCTGCTAATTTCCCCCATTAGAGACAATGTGGTAGGAGCTGATGATACAATCTGTTCATCTGAGGTCTGCCCTGGTTTTTCCTGTCGAGAATGTACTGCTAACTTTATGGAAACAATAAAAGAAGGAATAGAAGGGCAATTTGCCCTTTTAAATGGTTCTGCTTTACTAGGAAAATAAATCCATAGCAGTCAATTTCTCTTTGTCTATTATAAATTTATTAACAGTGTGTTATAATTAGGTGCATGGCTTTGCCTTAGAGGACAAATGGTGCTTGGTGAACTGTGACATTGGTCTGATTGTGGTAAAATGACCCATTTGGCTTTGCCAGCTGTGACTTTGGAGGGAGCTGAATGACAGAAAACACACAAAACTCAACAGATGAAAGCATTCTCAGCGTATACTCCCTGTCACCACTGATCATCCTGCCTTTCAAACAAAATGTTCTTTGGATTTTCTTGGTAATCCAAGGAGTACTGTGCTGAAGTTGTTTGGGTGTCAGAGGTCTTCTGACTTATCCTATCAGGCCTGTACTCCCCAGGAATATAACATAAGTTGCTCGGGCAGAGTCAAAAGATGTTTTGACGTCTCATTAACCAAGAGTAATTCCCAAGTGGGGAAGCAGGATGGCATAGTGGTTGCAGTTGTAAGCCTCAAAATCCAGCCTAGGTTTGAAGCCTGGCTACAACTTTGCTAACTTCTAAACTCCTCTGGGCTTTGGTATCCTTTACCTACGAATGGAGAATTGTGTGTCTGCCTTACAGGGATCACGTGTGGATTAAATGAGTGAATCCCTCGTATAGGACTTACACATGAGAAGCTCCCAAGAAATGCACACTATTGTTACTCAGACTCCAGAAATAATACTGGGCTCTGCAGGAAAAAATGGTCCGGGAAAGTCTTGGGTTCCTGACTTAGCCCAACAGAGCCAGGGGAAGAACCATTATCAGCTCCTAGCCAGGCTGCTCCTGTGTGAGTTAGTGGGAAGTTGAGGCCTAAAGGAAAAAGGCAGTCCCTTTGTATGGCCGTGATCCTGACGGGAGAGTTAGAAGCACATTGATTTTCATTGATTCCCTTTCCTTCAGAAGTGGGGAGAAATATTAGCGACAGAGGACCAGAGAAGGGTAAAGAGGTGCCATGCCCCTTGACACTGTACTTGCTCAGCTCACACAAAGTTGCAACCTCAGGAACAAAAACCACAAAGAGAATAAATCTGTGTTTGTCGTCCTGTCCCCTCCCTGCTCCCCCTGCTGAATCTCTTTTTTGAAATAGTTCTTCTTGACTATCATTTATCCCAACAAATATTTTTTTTTTTTTTTTTTTTTTTTTTTTTTTTTTTTTTAAACTTTTATTTAATGCATATAATTTTCCAAAGTACAACTTATGGATTACAATGGCTTCCCCCCCATACCGTCCCTCCCACCCACAACCCTCCCCTTTCCCACTCCCTCTCCCCTTCCATTCACATCATGATTCATTTTCGATTATCTTAATATACAGAAGATCAGCTTAGTATACATTAAGTATGGATTTCAACAGTTTGCTCCCACACAGAAACATAAAGTGAAAAATAATAGATGATTTTTTTAAATGATGATGAAATCAGAGCAGACCTATTGTCATGTTTAATCCCAGTGAGAGTCAAGTTGGGAATTGATAATTTCTTTTTTTTTTTTCTTTTTTTTTTTTCACAGAGGATCAGTTTAGTATGCATTAAGTAAGGATTTCAACAGTTTGCACCCCCATAGAAACACAAAGTGAAATATATTGTTTGAGTACTCGTTATAGCATTAAATCTCAATGTACAGCACATTAAGGATAGAGATCCTACATGAGGAGTAAGTGCACAGTGACTCCTGTTGTTGACTTTACCAATTGACACTCCTGTCTATGGCATCAGTAATCTCCCTATGCTCCAGTCATGAGTTTCCCCCAACAAATATTTTGACCAATCCAAGTTTATAATAGGATGCCTAGTGGAACATTTCTATTGCAGCAAAGAACTGGGGTAGAAAGCACGAGTATTAATGGGGGAAATTTCACACCCCATGTACAAGACGCAGTCCTTAACTAAGGGAAGAGATTTCAACTATCTCCCCACTACCTCTCAAATAGATCCAGAAGTGCCTCTTATATCCGAGGAGGCTGGACTGAACCAGTTGATGTTAAAACCGGGTTTTTCAAGCTTCAAGTATTACAAGCCTGAAATTGAAACTTCTTGCTATCTTAAAAGGGTGGCGGGGCATTGTAACACTCTGGTCCTTGCTCTGTTATCTCATTCTCTTCATTCCTGCACCAGGTACCATGTTGCGGCCTTTCCGTTCCCAGTCTGGCCCTCTGTTGTGCTCCTGGAGCTTGGTAAACATCTCCTTTGCTGCACAGCAGATGTTGAGCTTGGCCAGTAGAGGGCACTGGAAGGCCACCTCAGGAGGAAAGAATCCTTTCCCTGCTTTTAGGGTGTTTTTTTCCTTCTTGGTTCTCTGGCCTTTGTCTCCTCCCGGTATTTGTGACTCCCCTTAGTTCTCCCTCTCCAGCAGGATTTTTTTAGCACTGCATCGGGCAGTTCCCAGTGAGGCACCTGGTAGGTGACCTCCTGGTTGCCAGCCCTGGTTTATCTCATCTCAGAATTGTCCACCGCCAAGTGACACAGTCATAGCCTTTCCAGTGAGGCTTTGGGTTTGTGGCCAGGCCCTCTCCAAAATTTGCTGCTTCTTGGATCTGTGTCTCGACTCGAGGTAGTAGCTGCTTCTAGTATCTACTGTCCCTGTATCCTTTAGGGTACTCCTTAGTCCTCAGTATCTAATTCCATATTGCAAGGTAATACTTTGTTATATCACAGTTTTCCCCGTTCGGGGGTGGGTATTTGGCCTAGTGATTCAGATGCCAATGAAGAAGCTCACGGCCCAGATCCCATATTGGAGTCGCTGGGTTCAGTACCCAGATTTGGCTCCTGACTCCAGCTTCTTGCTAATGCAGACTTTGTGAGGCAGACTTTGGTGAAGGCCCCAAGTATCTGGGTCCCTACCACCCACGTGGAAGACCTGATTTGAGTTCCTGGCTCCTGGTTTCAGTCCAACCCAGCCCCTGCCATTGTGAGCATTCGGGGAATGGACCTGCAGATGGAATCTCCATCTGTCTCTATGTCTCTCTGCCTCTCAAGATAAAATTTTGTTTTATTCCCATCCAAATTACTGGTGTGGTTTCTGTTTTCTGGTTGGAAAGAGATGGATCCTAGAGAGTCAGAAGAATGTATGTAGCTGGTCAGCTTGGGGAGGAATTGGACATGCGTCCCGCTCGTCACCTTCTTCCTTTCTCTTGGGAGTTGGTCTCACACTTGGTTGTTGCAGGCTCAGTAAGCCAGGTGGCCGGTGAGAGTTGAGTCCCATCCAAGACTGGCAGCGTAGCCCTGTCCACTTTGCCTCTCAGTTTGAGAAAAGTCACTCCCGGTAGATAGTACTACACTCTCTCAGTCCTATCAGTAATAAGGTAGTATTTTAAACCTTGTTTTCTTCTCATCTTGTTCCTCAATTAGTTCAGAACCCAAGTAAGGAGAAGGCTTGCTTTTTGTTGTCTACTGCTCCTTTCCCTGTGATTTTTATATAAAACTTTTTAAAATAATTTACTACCGGAAAAAGTGATTTATGCATCAGGAAAGCACAGCCTGTGTAACCCATGGCTTTGCCCAGCCCCTGGCCCTCTCCCGCATCACTGTGATTTCCATCCATCACATACAAAGCGTTTTTTTTTTTTTTCTCTTTAAATGCTAATCTAATTGGAGAGTGATTCTGTATCTCCAAAATGCTTGGACATATTTTAATGGTCATCTTCAAAGAATACAATTCCAAGGAATCCTTATAAACAGTCCCTAATCTGCTAAGAAAACATTTAGAGAACTACACAACCTGTTTGAAATGCATGTCTTTAAAATCATGCTTTTAAAAAATCATGCATTTCAAAATGAATATGAAAAAGAACAGGTTTGTGATTTCCACTTTGTGCATGAAGGACCAACTAGGAAAAGGGTCATTTGCCAACCCTGGGGCAAGGTCTGTTTCCCTGACACATTGGATATTAACAGTTAGATTTGCTGGTGTTGCTGAGATCTTGATGAAAGAAGAAATTAAAGAACTGATGCCAGCAAATGACCACATTGACTCACACAGTGAGCCGCACACCCGCTTGTCCCTCCGTCATTTCCACTGACATGGCACTTTCTATTGTCCTTGACTTTCTCCTCTGCTCTGCACACATGGCTGACTCCCATATATGTGCTGTGTGTTTTTCTTTAAGGAGATTTCAGTAGAGGGAAAGGTACCCCAATGTGCTTAAAAGAGAACAAGAATGTGCAGTTCATGCCTGTTGCAAACATTTTGAACTGTTGGGGTAGGGGCCAAGGATGACTAGAGCTTGGTGACACCCTCCATCTTAAGCATAGGCTTGGGGTCATGATGCCTGCCAGGGGGAGCATTTTGTAATCTTGAGATTCTGAGGTGACTTTTGAAGCAGACTCATGATAGCTGCAAAACCAGAGGAAGTGAACACCTTGTCCCTGACAGAAAGTGATTAGGGATGGGTTTATTAGAAGCCATGATATTTGATATAGAAACTAAACATTTTCATGATTATAGCTTAATATTGCAAATAATGTTATTTAAGGGACAGAATCAAATGGGTTATGAAGAATCAGAATCAAAGAAACAAAAAAATCTTGGAATTTTTTTTTATAAGATTTATTTGGAAGTCAGAGTTACACAGAGAGAGGAGAGGTAGAGAGAAAGAGACATCTTCCATCTGCTGGTTCACTCCCCAGTTGGCCGCAAAGGCCGGAGCTGTGCTGATCCGAAGCCAGTATCCAGGAGCTTCTTCCGGGTCTCCCATGTGGGTGCAGGGGCCCAAGGACTAGGGCCATCTTATACTGCTTTCCCAGGCCATAGCAGAGAGCTGGATCAGAAGTGGAGCTGCCAGGTCTTGAATCGGTGCCCATATGGGATGCCAGGGCGTTAACCCATTGTGCCACCGTGCCGGCCCCAAAAGTCTTGGAATTAAGTACAAATCTTTGCTTTTCTCCTTACTGTCTTTGATATTTTCTTCCATTCTAGTAGAATAAAGCATCACAGTGATTAACTGCAGAACCTCCGCTTGCTTAGAGTAGGGGACCCAAGACTAACGCGACATCGGTGCATTTTGTCTTTGCTTCCTTCTAGAGACCTCCCCATCTGTGTTCTCACAGACTTCTCCCTCTCCTTCAAAGGATTGACGTTGATTGGCTGATGCTTCTCTGATGGATTTAGCACCTAGCATGGATGTCTTTTCCAAACTGGACCAATCGTTCAATTTAGTGAGCGTGCAGTAGGTAGCAGTGTATGTAACACTGATTTCTGTGTAATTTTCCTATTTTCTGACTTTAAATATCTTCAACTATTTCTTTAAGTTTTTCAAATGATTCCTCTTTGGCAGAATTACAGCATACATGTATTTTGAAAGGATGTTTGGGTCATATATGTTGAAGTCATTACCCAGAGATATCACCACTAGAACTGGGTAGCAGATTATTGCAACTGGCAGAATGAAACCCAGAAGTAGGGGTTAAAGTTTGACACTGATGGAGTTAAAGAGCTCGTGATCACCATTCACAGTGTGTTCTATGGAGTTGTGACCCAGAGGGCACTACTAGCAATGCTTTGGGACTGTTTGCTGGTTGCTTCTTCTTTGGCTTTAGCTCTGTTGCTCTCTCTGCTCTGGAGTTGTTCGCTGAGCCACTCCCAATAGATGAGGCCATCAGGGTCTGTTCTCTGCATTTAAGTTACCAGGAAGATCTCAGGTGTTCAGGTACAAGAGGTGTTTGCTTCTTAAGAAATGCTGTAAGAGCTACAAAGCATGTAGGACACGTGGCATGTGTAAAGCATTTCCGCCTTCTCTCTAGTAATAAGAGAAATAGAGGCAATGTAAATGTCCTCCAGTAGGTGAATGGGTAAGCAAACTATGGAACGCTCTCACTGTGGAATGCTATTTATGGATGAAGCAGACATGAGATAATCTTTATGTTTTATTACTGGGTGGAAAAAATAAGTACCAGGACGTGCATGGGCAGTGTATAACCCCATTCTATTGCTCTAAACTATAAATATATTTTAAAATTTAATATATTATGAAACTTGCGTATATTACATACTTACAACACAGAAAAAAATAGTATATATTATATAGGGTTATTTTTAGCAAAGGTAACAAATGCATATACAAAATCTGAAAGAGTACCAGCCAGCTGATGCAAGGAGGGATTCCTGGTTGGAGTGAAGAGGGATTCTGATTTGTACTCTACCTTCCTCTTTTAGCTTTTCAACACCATAACAAAATGCCTGAGACAACTGACTTTATAAACAGAAGAGAGTTATGTAGCTCAAAGTTTTTGTAGGTTCAAGTCCAAGATCGAGCAGCTCCACCTGTCCGGCCTCTGACGAGTGCTGCAGTGGTGAAGCGTGCCGTGCAGACAGAGGAAGGGTCACGTGGTGATTCAGGAAGCAGGGAGGCTGCGTCTCACTCACGCTTTATGGCCAACCCTCCAGCAGGAACTACCTACTGAGGACAAGCCCCCAGTGACTACAGGGCTTCACACTGGGCCCACCTCCCAGATGCCATAGTTGGGTACCATGAACTCATGGGTTTTGAAGGTTAAAAGCCTGTGAGATTTGGGAGCCAAATCTTGTTTAAATTGTAGCAGTTCCTGTATTGAGGACTTTTTACACTGAGATGGAATCATGTATTACAAATAAGTTCAAACATTCTTTAAATAATGAATTTTGAACAGGAAAGAGGCGACTAAGAAAATTAACTTCGGCTGGGCCTGGGGCATGATACTGAGGGAGGAGACACAGGCACTTGCCTAACTATTCAACTTCATTAATGGGCTCTACTAATTGTAATCAGAGTGGCAACTCTGGTGCTGTAGTTAATACTCTTAGAACAGTTAATTACACTCAAATGTCTTGCTTTATTGCCTTTATGAGTAAATAACTAGAATTCCTTTTGAACACATTCCTAAGTGTTTAACTTTGTAACGATGATTAATTATTATACTTTGGTCTTTATGTCTTCCTCTCTGAATTCCCTGTCTCCTTCCCTAACACCCTCCTCCCTTTATGCCCTCTCAGTGAAGGGTCTGCCTAAAAATTCACAACTTCCAGGAGGCTTTTCTTAATTAACTCAGCCTCATTGAGAAATCTTTTATTCAGTGTCTCATTGGTGAATGCGTGTTAATCTTTGAGGACTTCATTTTGCACCTTCTTGAAGCATTGCTTGCTAATTGGTTTTCTGTCATTTTTTGCAGCTGTGTTCTCTTAATTCATCTTTCAAAGCAGTAAACTTCTTGCTTAAGATAAAATTCAAAAAGCAGTGAGATTATGGACAGTGGAGACCAAAATACCTGACTCTTCCAGTCTTTGCTGAATGTTTTTGGGAAAATTTATTCTTTTTAAGCTGTGCTCCTGTTCCTCCCCATACACCCCATGAAGCTAGAATAATAATTCCTATTTACAGAATTGTGGTGTTCAGTTGATCTGTATGTGAAGCACTTGGCACACAGCATTGCTGTAGTTAGCACTCAACATGTGATAGTTATTGGTGTTCACCCCCTTCTAGCTCCAGCCCACCAGGCATGATTGTATAGTGGTCCTGGCACCCGATGATGTCTATAATGTCTGCTTCTTTGCTCATTTGGGTTAGATATGTTCAGTGATTTGGGACATCTGGGCTTCAAAAGGAGAGAGGTAAGGCTTATATTGTCAAACTCAAATCAAGTAAATTTTCTTGTTCCTCAAGCCCTGCCTGCTGTGAGTAATTTAGTTGGCATTTGCTCACAACCAAAAGAGCTATTCTATATTTGTCTAATTTTATGCTACTTTGAGAATGAGTGCCTTTTCTGTTGCTATAATGAATTGCCTAAGGCTAGGTAACTTGTAAAGAAAAGAGGTGTATTTTGGTCTGTGTTCTGCAAGGTCAAGGGCCTGCATCTGGTGGTTACCTTTTTGTTGGCAGGGCCCCTAGGTAATGTGGGGTCTCACATGACAAGAGGCAGGGAGCACATGTGTTTGTCCCTTCTTGTGTGCATGAACATGTGTGTGTGTGTCTCTCTTTCTCCCTTTACAAAGCTACCAGGATTCAATTGTGAGGTCTTTACCCTGACAACCTTATCTAATTCTTCTCACCTCCAAAGGTCCATCTCTAAACACCATGGTTACATTAAGTTCTCATGCTCTTAAAAACCTCACAATTGGCTGGCGCCGCGGCTCACTAGGCTAATCCTCCGCCTTGCGGTGCTGGCACACTGGGTTCTAGTCCCGGTCGGGGCGCCGGATTCTGTCCCGGTTGCCCCTCTTCCAGCCAGCTCTCTGCTGTGGCCAGGGAGTGCAGTGGAGGATGGCTCAAGTGCTTGGGCCCTGTACCCGCATGGGAGACCAGGAGAAGCACCTGGCTCCTGCCATCGGATCAGCGCGGTGCGCCGGCCGCAGCGCGCCGGCCGCGGCGGCCATTGGAGGGTGAACCAACGGCAAAGGAAGACCTTTCTCTCTGTCTCTCACTGTCCACTCTGCCTGTCAAAAAATAATAATAATAATAAAAAAAAACACAATAAGTATTCAGTTTCAACATGTGCACTCTCAAGGGTTACCTAAAACCATATTCAATCCATAGCATGGATCAACTCATATTTTGTCTTGGCATCATTTGTTGACTGCAGTCACTTATTCAGCAATATTTTACTGAGTATTTCTTGCTTAGCACCATGGATAATATGAAGCATGGATAGGAGCCTACAGGGTGGTAAAATTGGCGAAATTCCTCTAAATTGAAAGTATATAGTATGCAAAGACCCTGAAACATGAAAGGACAGGCCCCCTGTTTTGGAAACTCTATGAGCAATGCAATATAGTGCTGTAGCATCAAGTGACATGAGAAAGTTGTTTGGGATCAAATTGGGTAAATAGAGAGGCCGGATCATTTGTATGTCCTGAGAAGGGCTTGGGCATCCTGGCATACTGCATACTGCTGAATTTTGAGCAAGGAAATAACAAAGTCAGATTTGTGGGTTATAAAGAAATTCTAGCTACTTGGGTACAGGGTGGATTAGAGAGAATTGAGGAAGAGGGCAGGAGAAAGATAAGGAATTTATTAAATAGTCTGTATATGAGATAGTGAGTGACTGAAGTAGGATGTGAAAGAGGGGATCAGGTGACTACAGAGGAGGGAGGCAGTAGAACTGAGAGGACTTGGTTCTGATTGGTATTAATTTTCTCTTAAAAATGTTTATTCACTTTTATTTATTTGAAAGGCAAAGTGATATATAAGTGTGTGGCAGGAGGGGAGAGAGGGAGAGAGAGACACACACACACACAGATATATTCCATCTGCTGGTTCACTTCCAAAATTCCTGCAACAGCCATGGTTGGGCCAGGCTGAAGCCAGGAGCCAGGAACTCCATCTGAGTCTCCCACCACATGAGTGGTAGCGACCCAAGTACTTCAGCCAACATCTGCTGCCTCTCAGGCACATTAGCAGAACTGCTGGATCAGTGGTAGAGGTTTGACTCAATCCCAGGCCCTCTGACATTGGATTTGGAGGTTCCAAGTGGCTGCATACCCTGTTGTGCCACAACATCCACGCTCATGTGTTAGTTTTCTATCACTGTCATAACAAATTACTGCTTATTTGTGACTTAAAACATGTAAATATGGAGATTTACGATGGCTGTTCAAAGCTCAGGCCATAACATCCATGCTCCAGGAAGCAAGAGGGAGGAATAAGAAGGATGGCATATCCCCTGTCTTTTAAAGAGACTTCCTAGAAATACTGTACAATTTCACTTACCTATCACTGACCAGAATCCAGTCACATGACCACACATAGCTGCAAGAAACCCAGGGAACTGCAGCCATATGGCAGCCATATGCCGAAACAAAAGCAATAATGATCAATGCAAGAAGAATGGCATTTTGAGAGGCAGCTTTGCATCATGTCGTCTGATACCTTTTTTAATTTCTGATAATTCCTGTTGCTTTCAGTTCCTTTACCTATTGAAGTTGATCAATCTATGTCTTTAGGAAGCAGTTCGAATCAAGGTGAGAAGAAAGATCACATTTATGAGTTTTAATTCAGGCGTGTGAAACTGTTAATTCCTTCATTCGCTGTTTCCATTCATGGCTAGAAAAAAGTTCCTATCAAGTAAAAGTGACTTCACTTCTTTAAAATGGAATCACTTTGGGGTAAATGTTCAGTCATATGCAGTGCTCTTCCCTTCCCCCTTTTCCTATCTTTCCACTGGGAGGAGAAGGGTCTTTCTGCTGTTCCTGGCACTTCCGGGAGTTAGCTGTGTCCTTTGTCGCTTTCTGTGTCTTCACAAGACCCTTTTGGATGGGCCGGCGCCTTGGCTCACTTGGCTAATCCTCCACCTTCAGTGCCGGAATCCTATATGGGTGCCGGGTTCTAGTCCTGGTTGCTTCTCTTCCAGTCCAGCTCTCTGCTATGGCCTGGGAAGGCAGTGGAGGATGGCCCAAGTGCTTGGGTGCCTACACCCGCATGGGAGACCAGGAGGAGGCGCCTGGCTCCTGGCTCCTGGCTTCGGATCAGCATAGTTACGGTCGTAGCGGCCATTTAGGGGGTGAACTAACGGAAGGAATACCTTTCTCTCTGTCTCTCCCTCTCACTGTCTGTAACTCTACCTGTCAAATAAATAAATATTTTTTTTAAAAAAAGACCCTTTTGGAGTCTGAGGCAGCTTTGACTGTTTGCTGTTTCCAGTGCCCATTGCAGAAGTTTGGCACAGAGGAAATAGCTAAAAATGTGACCGATGCGTTTATGAGTGTACTTTCATTGTATCGCATAATTAATTCAAATGGTACCATAATGATCTGAAAATCCTGTACAATTAAACGCCTATTTCTCTAGAGCCCCTGGCACTGTGTTTATAGCTTTCTTCCAGTGCTAACAGTCCTCAGCTTTCAGTCATAGTGGTTTGTGTGCTTGCCTTCCCCCTCATTACAGTGTCTACTCCCTGAAGAATGTTCCAGATCCTTGTAACTCTCACAAGGTTCTGAGAAAGCTAGGAACATAGTAGGCCTCCAACCAAGAAAATGAATAACTGCAGGAACAAGCAGCTGCTGGGCCTCAATAATTTACTACCAATCAACGACTCCCTCCAGGAAGACAAGAATGGATTGTATTAGAGCCATTTAGAACGATATCAGAAAAGACAAGTTGGTATTTTGCCTTTGATTGAACTCTTTTTTTTTTTAAGAAAAAAGTTGCTTTTGTTTTTCAGAAATCCACCACCCACTTTACTTCATCCAGAAATGTGGTGCGAGGAATTCAACCACTTTATTTCACAGTGAGTATTTCTCCCACTGAAAACTGCTTCTCTAGCAAGGCCTTGAACAGTGATTAGAGAATCCTAAGTGGTGGGATTTTCTTGGCCTAGAAGTGGGTATGCCTAATAGCATGTCGTGGTATGATATTTGTTCCAGGAAATGGTAGATGGTTTCTGCACAGGACCTGAAAAGTAAGGACTTTCATGTGACTCTTGGCTGTAATATCAGTTTTTCTGATCATGTGGTTCACATTTATCTGAGAACCTACTCTGTCCTGGGGCAAACATTGCCAACTTGTCTTGTTTAATGAGGATGAGAGTCAACATCTAAAATTCAGATTCCCACACTAGGACCAGAGAGAAGACAGAAGCTAGCAGCCTCACAACAGAGGTTTTACAGTTTAAACATTGGACTTAGCCCTAAAATCTGTGGTTTGGGAACAAGGCTCCGGTTCCCGTGATGACTGAGCTAAGTAGGATCTCAGGCTTGGGGCGCCATGGTGAGGCAACTTAATGAAGGCTCCAGCTATGGAGAATGAGATGAAAATCCAGCTGTGCTGTACCTGGTGGAAGCTTTGTCACCATGCAGGACTGAACAAGACTAAGACAGGAGCAGAACCAACAGTAACACCAATAGGGTGGCTCAGTGCCAGGATCCTGGGCATTTGGCCTGGACGCTGGCCAAAGATCACATTGGTCCCAAATCTGGGGAAGATGCTCAGTCTGCCTGCCAGAGGGGGCTGCATGGCCCTGGCCAGGCCTGCTGAATTTTGAGGGAAGGAATCTAGACCAAGCATTGCCAATCAACCAGGGAAATTTGCTTCACCATCTTATATATCAAACAAGGTATTTCCAAGTCATTGAGAGGAAAAAAGAATTGACCAAAATCACTGAGAAACGGGAAGTGGGGAAGGGTTCACACACACGTTTCTGTGCAGACTAATCTTCCACAAAGATGTCAGGCAATGAAGCAAACTGGGTTTCTTAATCTTCGTCCTTCATCAGCTGCAACACGGATCAACAATCCCTTATCCACAATTCCAAAATCCTAACCGTTCTGGAAAATGAAAGTTCTTTTGTAGTTGAGACATTTAGCCGCAGAACCTGACCTCAAGTGAACTGATCTGGTAGCAACATACGACCTGACTGGTAGAAGGCTATTTATAGTCATTATTTATCTTGGTGTGAATATTCATGTGTTTTGCCACAGATATATTACCATTTGATTACAGTGTGCTGCCCCAGTTCCTTCTGGGGATGTTACATAACATATAGTAAATGTGCCAGTTTAGCTTTTAAAAATTTGATAGAATTCTGAATTCTAAACTTATTTGGTCCCAAGGAGTTTGTATAAAGAACTGTGAACCTATAGTTCAGTTTCATTTCAAATGCAGTGGGGTTCAGGGCCCCTGAAATTGTTTGTTTATCCTGTCTCTCCTGGACTTGTGCCATGTTCCTCAGGAAAATGGAGCAGATGAGAACTCAAAGAATTCTGCTTAGACAGACTGTGTTGGAATGTGACCATGAAGTTCAGAACCAGAGGGTAGAGGACATTCCCTTGCCCCTAGCCCCACTCTGACATTTCTGCCCTGACTGTAGAATGTACCAGGGGTGGCCATACTGAAAAGAACAACAGATACTTGGAGGATGGTTCTTGTTTACACAGAAGCAGAGGTAGACTCACTTCCTCAGGTTTGGAGCCAAAGGAGGAGGCAGAGGAAGCTGGCGAGCTAAAGATACCTTGGTGGCCTGGGATCACATTTCAGACCACCCTAAAGAGAAACGTGGCAGCTGAGGTTCCAAGATGTTGCTGGCAAAGACTGCATCCAAAAATGTTTCCTTTTTATTCTATTGCTGCACAGATACCCTTGATTGACCTTCTTTAAGCTACTGGCCTAAAAACAAACCATTGTATCTTTGCTAACACACCGTCCCATTCCAAGCTCTCTTGAAACTTCTAAAATCTGATTTGACACAGAAACTTTTGTGGACTTTTTGAAGAGTAATCTGTGTTCTCAAACCAAGCATAGTATCATTCTAACAGATTTGAGAAGAAAGATACACATACATAATGCAAGTGTTGGGACTTTTGGGGGTTATATACAGTATAGAAATCCCTCTCTGCCTTTGATAGTTCCTTATGGAAAACCTTATTTAATGTCAGTGCAAATCTGCTTATGTTTCCCACAACTCTGAAAATTCCAGATGCACGCATTCTGAATCATATTGGGCTTGGAGAGGTCCTGGGCACTAGAATGGAGGACTAACCACAGAAAACAATGCCTTTGAATATGCATATTTTCAGGTGCAAAGCAAAAAACATTCTTGTTGGAACTGCAGGAGAGGAAGAGTTTGAAAAGTTTCTTTTTTTCATACTCTGTCCATGTATTAGCTACCAGAAATAAGAAAAAGCGTGATGTTTATCTTTTTGCATCTGGCTTATTTCACTACAATCTCCAGTTCCTCCATTTTGTTGAAAGGTCACAATTTCATTTTTTTTTTAAGATTTATTTATTTATTTGAATGTCAGAGTTACACAGAGAGGGAAAGAGAGGCAGAGACAGAGAAAGTCTTCTATCTGCTGGTCCACTCCCCGACTGTCCAAAACAGCTGGAGCTGCGCCAGTCCGAAGCCAGGAGCTAGGAGCCCCCTCCAGGTCTCCCACACAGATGCATGGGCCCAAGGGTTTGGGCCATCTTCCACTGCCTTCCCAGGTCATAGCAGAGAGCTGCATCAGGAAAGGAGCAGCCGAGATTTGAACCAGCTTCCATATGGGATGCTGGTGCTTCAGGCAGTGGCTTCACCGACTACACCACGGTGCCAGCCCCAGGATTTCATTTTTTTTATGGCTAAGTAGTATCCCATCATACACAGACACACACACACACACATAGCACTTTTTTTTTTTAATTCATTCATCACTTGATGGACACTTAGGTTGATTCCAGATCTAAGCTACTGTGAATTAAGCTGCTATGAACATAGGAATACAGGTTACTCTTTCACATGCTAATTTTATTTCCCTTGGGTAAATTCCCATGAGTGGGATAACTGGGTCATATTGTTCATCAATTTTTAGTTTCCTGAGGAATCTTCATTCTGTCTTCCATAGTGGTTATACTAGTTTACATTCCTACCACCAGTGTATTAGGGTGCTTAATTCTCTACATCCTCACCAACATTAATTATTTTTGGATTTTTGGATGATAGCCATTCTAACCAAGGTGAGCTAAAACCTCATTGTACAAGCCAGCACTATGGTGCAGTAGGTTAAAGCCCTGAGCACTAGCATCCCATATGGGCACTGGTTTGAATCCCAGTTGCTCTACTTCCAATCCAGCTCTCTGCTATGGCCTGGGAAAGCAGTAGAGGATGGCCCAAGTCCTCAGGCCCTTGCACCTATGTGGGAGACCCGAAGGAAGCACTTGGCTTCAGATCAGCTCAGCTCCAGCTGTTGCAGCCATTTGGGAAGTGAACCAGCAGATAGAAGACCCCTCTCTCTGTTTCTACCTCTTTCTGTAACTCTGCCTCTCAAATAAATAAAATAAATCTTTAAAAATGCATTAATATGTAAGGTGCATTCTGCAAACACCCATCTTTTTTTTAAAAAGAAACTTTATTGTAGTTTTGATTTGCATTTCCCTGATGGCTAGTGATCCTGAGTATTATTCATTTGTCTGTTGGCCCTTTGTATTTCATCCTTTGAAAAATGCCTGTTCATGTACTTTGCCCATTTCTTAACTGGACTGTTTGTCTTGTTGAATTTTTTGAGGTCTTTATATATTTTGGATGTTACTCCTTTATGCATAGTTTGCAAATATCTTCTCCCATTCTATAGATTGTCTCTTCGTTGATTGTTTCATTTGCTGTGCAGAAACTTCTTAGCTTAATGTAAGCCCTTATCTATTTTTGCTCTTATTATGTGTGCTTTTGGGCTCTTACCTGAGAGTCTTTGCCTAGGCCAGTGTGTTACATTGTTTCCCTTGTGTTTTCTACTAGTAATTTGTTGGTTTCAGATCTTAGGTTTCAATCCTTGATCCATTTTGAGGTAATTTTTGTATAGGGTATAAGATAGAAGTCTTCTTTCAAACTTCTGCATTTGGAAATCCAGTTTTCCCAATACCATTTATTGAAGGGACTGTCATTTCTCCAGGGAGTGATTTTATATCTCACAACTTTGCTGAAATTCTCTTTTGAGTTCCAATTATCTCTCTATCCTTTTTACAAAAAGATTTATTTATTTATTTATTTGAAAGTCAGAGTTACAGAGAGAGGAGAAGAGAAAGAGAAGTGGGGGGAGAGAAAGAGAGAGAAAGAATCTCCTATCTGCTGGTTCACTCCCTAGATGACTGCAGTGGCTGGTGCTGGGCCAGGCTGAAGCCAGGAGCTTCATCTAGGTCTCTCATGGGGATGCAGGGGCTCATGTACTTGGGCTATGTTCTGCTGCTTTCCCAGGCACATTATCAGGGAGCTGGATTAGAAGTGGAACAGCTATGACTCAAACAGGCACTAATATGGGTTGCCAGCATTGTATGCAGCAGCTTTACCTGCTACACCACAATGCTGGCCCTCCGATAGTATCTTAGTTGAGTCTTTTGGTTCCCCTATATAAAGGATCATGTCATCTGCAAACAAGGTGATATGATTTCCTCCTTTCCAATTTGTATCCCTTTGGTTTCTTTTCTTGCCCTATTGCTCTGGCTAAAACTTCCAGAACTATATTGAATAATAATGGTGAGAGTGGACATCTTTTTCTTGTTCCAGATCTTAGTGGAAATGCTTCCTGCTTTTCCCCATTCAATAAGATGCTGGCGTGGGTTTGTTATATGTTGCCTTGATTGTATTGAGGTATGTTCCTTCTATACCCAATTTTTTCAGGTTTTTGTGATGAAAGAGTGCTGCATTTTATCAAACGTTTTCTCTGCATCTGTTGAGATGCTCATACGGTTTTTATTCATTTTGTTGATATGATATGTTTATTGATTTGCATGTGTTGAACTACTCCTGCATCCCTGGGGTAAATCCTACTTGTTCTATGTGGATGATCTTTTTATGTGTTGCTGGTTTGACTTGTTAGTATTTTTTTGAGGATTTCTTCATCTGTGTTCATCAGGGATATTGGTCTTCAGTTCCCTTTTTGTTGTTGTTGTTGTTGTATCTTTCTCTGGTTCGGGATTTAAGGTGATGCTGGCCTCATAGAATGAGTTTGGTATAATTCAACAGTGAAGCCATCTGTTCCTGAACTTTTCTTCATTGGAAAGGTCTTTATTACTGATTCTATCTCAGTCTTGGTTATTGGTATATCCAGGTTTTCTATGTCTTCATGCCTCAATTTTGGTAAATTATATGTATCTAGAAATCAGTATCTTCTAGATTTTCCAATGTGTTGGCATGTAAGATGTGTGTAATGATTCCTAATTATTCTTTTTCTGAAGTACTAGTTTTAACATCTCATTTTTCATCTCTGATTTTATTAATTTAGGACTTCTCTTATTTTGGTTAATTGAGCCAATTATTTATTAATTTTGTTTATTTTTTCAGAAACCTGGCTCTTCATTTCACTGATCTTCTGTGTAGTTTTTTTTTGTTTGTTTGTTTGTATATTATTCCTTTCTTCTCTAATTTTTATCTTTTTCTCCTAATTTTGGATTTGGTCTGTTTTTATTTTTCTGGATCCTTGTGATGCATTGTTAGATCATTTATTTAATATCTTTCTAGTTTTTTGATGTAAGCACTAATTACTAAAAACTTTCCTCTTAGCACTGCTTTTGCTGTATCCTGTGAGTTTGGATATGTTGTATTTTCACTTTCATTAATTTCAAGAAATTTTTTTATTTCCCTTTTGATTTCTTCTATGACCTACTACTCATTGGGAGCATGTAGTTCAGTCTCCATGTGTTTATATATTTTCCAGAATTTTTTTTGTTGTTAATTTCTACCCTTATTCCATTGTGGTCAGGAAAGATACATGATATGATTTCAGTTTTTTTGAATTTGTTGAAATTTGTTGATTTGTTTTATGGACTACTATATGATTTATCCTAAAGAATATTTCATGCATATATGAAAAGATTGTATGTTATGTAGCTGTTGGATGAAATTTTCTATAGAAATCTAAAAGGTCCAGTTGGTCAACAGCATAGATTAACTCTATTGTTTCTTTGTTGATTTTTTTTGTATGGTTGATCTGTCCATTGATGAAAATGGAGTGTTAAAGGTCCCCATTATTCTTGTATTGTAGCCTATGTCTCCCTTTAGATACATTAACATTTGTTTTATAAAACTGGGTGCCTACCCTTGACTGCTGTTACTCAGCCTACCAAATACAATTTAGTCAAATGCTATTTTATTATTATATTTATTCAAATATCTACTCCAATATAAAGAATGACACTCACTGGGTTTGAAACATTTAAAGAAAGAGCCTTGATTTGCTTTTACATTTACTTTGCTCATATTGGGAGGAATGGAAAGAAGGGTGGACGATTAGAACTCTGTCAGCTTTGTGTTATTAGAGGGACTGCATGTGGAAGATGACTGGTAATTTCACGAAATGTTTTTAACAGGAATGCTTCAGATAATTGCTTCAATTTCTTTGTATCCTGAGCCAGGGTGCATTATGTTAACTGAACTGGTTCTCTAGTTTTTAAAACCTTTAATATTCTGTCCCCATGTGGCTGCGGAACCATAACAGAGATAATTCAGTAATTTTGGTCTTTCTTAGTCCATACTGGTCACTACTTACTGACCAACATGGCTTCTCATTGATAGTGTAAGGATCTGAATGGATTGATCTGTCTGCATGCGGTTCTGTATGTGTGGTGTTTGTGCACATGCCCATTTATGCATGTGTGCACAAGGGGGCCAGGGATGTGGGGAAACATGAGCCCTGGGATGCACCTTAGTGTTTTTCAGATTTGCTTTCAGTCTCCTTAATTTGGAGACAGAAGAGACAGAAGAGATTTTTTTAAAGGTCTAAAAGTCTAAAATCCTATTAGTAAACCTGTATTGGGGTTTAAAAAAGAAAAAAAGAAACCGTCAGCCTGTTTGGTTCTGTGCCTTTGGTTGGTGGTGATAATTGACTCATTTATATGTGTTAGTTATGCATTTGTCAAAGCGTGACTCCTGACAGCTTAGTTATGATAAATTAAAAGCAATGCTCACATAAATTCTGCACTGCTTTTTATCCATATGCTAGGACCCTGCCTGATGTTTTTTGTCACCTCTATAATGTATGGTTGGCTTTGTTGCAATTTCATTATCAGCCCTTTCCCCTATGGCTAGAGCTATTTGCATAACAAGTTTATCTGGTTCAAATAGCAGCCAGACTTCTGCTTTGTCAGGAGGCTCCATTCAGAAGTAGCCTTTTGATAAGATAACAATAATTTTCATTTTACCAACTTTACCTTCGTTCTAACGGATGTCACTTTTTTCTTAGTTCAAACTAATTTCAGGTTTTTGGACTAAATAACACAAAATCTTAACCAAACACTAGCCAAAACATATTTGTGAGCAGTACTTTCCATTTTGCCTTTAAAACATTTAGGCTTTTATTAGGAATTAGATTTAGAACTTCATCATCAGAAGTCTGATTGAGACAATAAAGATAGATTTCCTTTGGTCAAGGGGAAATCTACCAGGAGCATCATAGCTTTGGATTGAAATAGATACAGCTTTGGATTGAATGATAACTTGAACTATATGGTCACCCACACATGAACTAATTTCTTGGAGTGTCTGATTTGGACAGCAAGGGGGAGAAAAAGTAATATCTTTTCCTCACCCATTGCAAGGTTCATGGCTTGCATTCTTACAGTATAAGACAGATTAACAAGTGGACAACATACAAATTTATTTTTTAAAAAATTTTGCATGGGGGCCAGCGCTGTGGCATGGTGGGTGGGGCCATCACCTGCAGTGCTGGCATCATATGTGGGTGCTAGTTTGAGTCCCAGCTGCTCCACTTCCTATCTGGCTCTCTGCTGAGGCCTGGGGGTGGGATGGGGGGGTGGGGGGAGCAGTGGAGGATGGCCAAGGTCCTGGCTCCTGGCTTCACATCAGTGCAGCTCTAGCCATTGCAGCCAGCTGGGATGCGGATGAAAGAGTCCCCCCCCCCCCCCCCCCCCCGCCTCACCTTCGCCTTCTCTCTCTATGTAGTTCTGACTTTCAAATAAATAAATAAATCTTTAAGAAAAAAATTTGCATGATCCAAAAGACTTCAACTATTTTATGCTTAGATTCTAGAAAGAATGGACAGAAGTACAATTGGACAGAAAGGGAGTATGACTAGTGGTAATGAACTGGAGGGAACTTCGTGAGGCCCATTTGTTCAGATTCTTGTGGGCCTCTCTGTATTATTTCTTTCCTCTAGTGTGTAAGACAGGACACTTGTCACATGAACATCTTCTAGAGACAGAGGGCAGGAGAAGACCACAGGGAACTTTTTGTTTCTTTTTCTTTTTTTTTTTTTTTTTTTTTTGATAGGCAGAGTGGACAGTGAGAGAGAGAGACAGAGAGAGAAAGGTCTTCCTTTGCCGTTGGTTCACCCTCCAATGGCCGCCGCTGCAGCCGGCGCACCGCGCTGATCCGATGGCAGGAGCCAGGATCCAGGTGCTTTTCCTGGTCTCCCATGGGGTGCAGGGCCCAAGCACCTGGGCCATCCTCCACTGCACTCCCGGGCCACAGCAGAGGGCTGGCCTGGAAGAGGGGCAACCGGGACAGAATCCGGCGCCCCGACCGGGACTAGAACCCGGTGTGCCGGCGCCGCAAGGTGGAGGATTAGCCTATTGAGCCACGGCGCCGGCTATCTTTTTCTTGTTTTCTTTCACCTTAAAAAACCAAGGTACCGAGGTTTCATATTTTGGGGTAGTGTTCCCTGCGCCTGATCAGTGGCTAGTGTGCCGTGTGTCTGTTTCCCAGGAAGAGCATGGCTGCGGAGCCCTACCATTTAGTCCTGCAAGATCCAGACAGCCTTCCTATTGCCCCACTTGACAGATGGACACAAGCAGTTGCATGGAATGTGAACAAGATGAGAGCACGCTGAGCTAGGAAACTGCTACAATCTTGCATCTGTCTGTTCCTTACAAATCTAAACTCAGGCCTGCAACCTTTGCTTTGTCTGAAGGCCTGAAAATAGATAAGATTGACCGCCTTGGGGTGATTGTTCCCTTGACATTGATTATGCTTCCCTCAAGGCAATGGGTCTCAGTTCTTCATCCCTTTTCATTTTGTATTTCAAGGATGCTTGATTCCACAGGGCTTTCTGTGGTCAATAATAGCACACCTGCAATGGTAAGTTTTCTAACTTACTGACAGGTTGCCTTGTTGGAGTGTCAGGATGCCATGCAGAGGGTTAATACTTTCTGGAGTAGAAAGATACAACAACCTTTATTTACATTACTTCATAAATTGGTAATTTTAATTAAAATAAGCAGCAGTATCCCCAGTGACACACTCTCCATTTTAGATTTATTTAGCCAATGATTAGCTATTATGGCTTCTTGAATTAATTAGCATCTCTTGAGCTACAGGGAATTAATGAATTAATAAAAACTCATGGAAAGCTCAAAATTTAAACAGAAAAAAAATCCTAAGTTCAACTCTCCCCCAAATTCTCCCCTCCCCTTTAACAAATATTGATCAATATAAATGTGACACAATTTCCTTCTCATTTTGAAAAATTGAAATTTGTTTTTCTTTTCACAAGGACAATAAATAAAGCTATGAGTTTCAAGGTGAGAGCTCACTGAAGAGCATCTAATTTAGATTACCTAATAGATCATCTGCGGGCCTGATCTGATCTCACTTATACCCTACTTGTAAACTCAGCTGATATGCTCTGATGTTCTGCTGTGAACCAAGAAGCGGCTCAGCGGGATTTGCAATCTGAAATGCAGGGCAGCGTCCGTCCGTCCGTCCGTCCGCATGCACGTGGGAAGTCCTGTCTGCCTAGGACAGAGGCTGTGCGAGAGAAGTGAGGACTTGGCCTCCTCTGGAATGAGAAGGTGGCACGGTGAAGTGGGCACTCCAGTCTCTGAGCAGCATGTTCTGCTTCTCCTGGCAATGCAGGGTTCAGATTTTGTGATAAAGCAGGCCTGAAGCCTGGGTCGCAGGTTTCCCAGGCATATCTGTGGCACATTGTGTCAACCGATTCCAAGGTACTCTACTGTTTCTTCCCATACTTGCTTTCTTTTTGAATATATATATATATATATATATATATATATTTTTAATTGAAAGATGGAGACACACACACACACAAAGAGAGAGAGAGAAAAAAACAGATGGACAAAGAGATCTTCCATCTTTCCATCTGCTGGTATACTCCCTCGTGCCCTTAACAGCCAGGGCTGGCCCAGGCCAAAACCAAGAGCCAAGAATTCAGTCAGAATCTCCCAAGTGCATGGCAGGAACCCAAGTACTCGAGCCATCACCTGCTGCCTCCCAGGGTACACATGAGCAGGAAGCTGCCATGGGGAGTGGAACCCGGACTTGAACCCAGGTATTCCCTTTAGGGATGTGGACATCCCAAGCAGGATCTTAACCACACCAGCACCCTAGTAGGTGTATCTTAACTGGCTGTGCAACCTTGGGAAAGGTGTGTAATCTCTCTGACCCTTGGTATTCATGTGTCAAATCAGGATTGAGAATAAAGTAATTGTGAGAATTAAATAATATATATGCAGAATCTAGAAAATCATAAGAATAATCAGTAACATATCTGATTCTTCCTCATAAGAGGCTTTTTAAAAAAAGATTTATTTATTTATTTGAAAGGCAGAATTACAGAGAGGCAGAGAGAGAGAGGTCTTCCATCTGCTGGTTCACTCCCCAGATGGCAGCAACAGCTGGAGCTGGGCCAATCCAAAGCCAGGAGCCAGGAGATTCTTCTAGGTCTCCCATGTGGGTGCAGGGGCCCAAGGACTTGGGCCATCTTCTGCTTTCCCAGGCCATCGCAGAGAGCTGGATCAGAAGTGGAGCAACCAGGACTTGAACCGTCACCCATATGGGATGCTGGCACTGCAGGCGGCGGCTTTAGCCCCTACGCCACAGTACTGGCCCCCATAATAGGCTTCTGCATGTTGTGTAATTCACTTAATCCTCATAATCCAACCAGGCAGTTCTATCATAATCCCCATTTTACAGATTTTGGAGTAGAGAGAGTGTGAGAGTCCAAGACCACAGTTATTCAGTGGTGGAGCTAGGAAGTGGAACTTCTAAAGATGTGTTCCAGAATTCCTGCTCAGCCAGTGGAAGTGATTATTTTGATTTTATGTTGTATTTGGTCCACAGCACTATTCTGAAACTGATTTTTTTTAAAGATTGATTTATTTATTTGAAAGAGTTACAGAGAGAAAGAGAGGGAGAGATAGAGATCTTCTATCCGCTGGTTCATTACCCTGAAGGCCACAGCAGCCAGAACTAGGCCAATACAAAGCCAGAAGCCAGGAGCTTCTTCTGGGTTTCCCCCATGGCTGCAGGGGTCCAAGGACTTGGGCCATCTTCTGCTGCTTTCTCGGGCACGTTAGCAGGGAACTGGATCAGAAGTGGAGCAGCTGGGACTTCGAACCAGTGCCCATATGGGATGTCGGCACTTTGGGCTGCGGCTTTACCCACTACACCACAATGCTGGCCCCTGAAACTGATTTTTTTAAACTTTTATTTAATAAATATAAATTTCCAAAGTACAGCTTTTGGATTACAGTGGCTCCCCACCCCCCATAACTTTCCTCCCACCCGCAACCCTCCCATCTCCCACTCCCTCTCCTATTCCATTCACATCAAGATTCATTTTCAATTATCTTTATATACAGAAGATCAGTTTAGCATATATTAAGTAAAGATTTCAACAGTTTGCACCCACACAGAAACACAAAGTGAAAAATACTGTTTGAGTACTAGTTATAGCATTAAATCACATTGTATAACACATTAAGGACAGAAATCCTACATGGGGAGTAAGTGCACAGTGACTCCTGTTGTTGACTTAACAATTGACACTCTTGTTTATGGCATCAGTGATCACCCTAGGCTCTTGTCATGAGTTGCCAAGGCTGTGGAAGCCTTTTGAGTTCACCAACTCCAATCTTATTTAGACATGGTAATAGTCAAAGTGGAAGTTCTCTCCTCCTTTCAGAGAAAGATACCTCCTTCTTTGATGGCCCGTTCTTTCCACTGGGATCTCACAGAGATCTTTCATTTAGGGTGTTTGTTGTTGTTGTTGTTGTTGTTGTTGTTTTTGCCACAGTGTCTTGGGTTTCCATGCCTAGAATACTCTTATGGACTCTTCAGCCAGATCCGAATGCCTTAAGGGCTAATTCTGAGGCCAGAGTGCTGTTTAGGACATCTGCCATTCTATGAGTCTGCTGTGTATCCCACTTCCCATGTTGGATCATTCTCTCCTTTTTAATTCTATCAGTTGGTATTAGCAGACACTAGTCTTGTTTATGTGATCCCTTTGACTCTTAATCCTATCATTATGATCAATTGTGAACTGAAACTGATCACTTTGACTAGTGAGATGGCATTGGTACATGCCACCTTGATGGGATTGAATTGGAATCCCCTGGCACGTTTCTAACTCTACCATTTGGGGCAAGTCCGATTTTTGAAGGTGGCAATGACCTTCTCATGCTAGGCATCTCTACACTATTTCTAGTTGTTGTCTGCCTATTTATTGAGACTTTAGCTCTCTGTCTTCCACAGTGCAGGCTTTGCACGTTTGTGTGTGTGCACTTAAACACAGAGACATACATACACACTCACACCTGTGTTCCTCCTGTACTCCCTTCTCAACAGCAATAGTACTGCTCCCTCAAGCTCTACCTCAGAGAATCAGCTGTGCTAGGAATCAAAACAAAAGGCAGGCCTAGAATGCAGACTCACCTTTGCTTCTGTCCTCTGCCATCCCTCCTACCTCACCTACCTGGCACCAGGCATGCGTTCTCCAGGGCTGGCACCTGTCTCTGCCATCAACTGGCCTTGTGAGGCAGGAGCAGTGGGCAAAATATTGATGCCAGCACCCTGAGAGGCAGCACACACAGGGCTTGGCAAGTAACTATGAGAGGAGACAGGTGCTACAGAGAGGAAGGTATGAAACATGACTCCAGTGTTTATTATTGCGAGAAAGGGGCTTTTTAGAACACACATGTTAGGGACCGGCTCTGTGGCACAGTAGGTTAATCCTCCATCTATGGCACTGGCATCCTATATGGGCACCAATTCTAGTCCTGGCTGCTCCTCTTCCAATTCAGCTCTCTGCTGTGGCTTGGGAAAACAGTGGAAGATGGCCCAAGTGCTTGAGCCCCTGCACCCATGTGGGAGACCAGGAAGAAGCGCCTGGCTCCTGGCTTCGGATCTGTGCAGCTCCTACTGTTGTGGCCACTGGGGAGTGAACCAACAGATAGAGATGGAAGACCTTTCTGTTTCTCCCTCTCACTGTCTGAAACTCTACCTCTCACATAAATAAATAAAATCTTAAAAAAAAAAAAAAAAAAAAAAAAGACATGTTAGGGTGGGCATTTGTCCTAACACTTAAAATGCCTGCATCCTATTTCAGAGTGTCAGCTGTACTCTCCGTTCCAGCTTCCTGCTACTGTGCAGCCTGGGAGGCAGCAAGTGATGGCTCAAGTATTTGGATCTCTGCTGCCTAGCCTTGGCTGTTGCAGGCATTTGGGGAGTGAATGAGCAGATACAAGCTCTCTGTCTGTCTCTGTCTCTCAAATGAATATAAGAAATTTTTGGCTGGCACTGTAGCTCAATAGGCTAATCCTCCGCCTGCAGCGCCGGCACACCAGGTTCTAGTCCTGGTCAGGGCGCTGGATTCTGTCCCGGTTGCCCCTCTTCCAGGCCAGCTCTCTGCTGTGGCCAGGGAGTGCAGTGGAGGATGGCCCAAGTGCTTGGGCCCTGCACCCCATGGGAGACCAGGAGAAGCACCTGGCTGCTGGCTTCGGATGGGCGCGGCGTGCCGGCTGCAGCGGCCATTGGAGGGTGAACCAACAGTAAAGGAAAACCTTTCTCTCTGTCTCTCTCTCTCTCTCACTGTCCACTCTGCCTGTCAAAAAAATTTTTTTAAGATAAAATAGCACTTTAAAAAAAAAAGAAAAAGGGAATATATGTTGCAAAAACCAAGAGCACAGGATCTGGAATTGGATTGTATTCTGGCACTACCACTTGGATTTTTGACCTTGAACAAGTTAGAATATTTCACTTTTCTGGTCCTCAGTTTCCTTATCTGTAATATGGGAATAATGATAATAATAGTATAACCACTTGGGATCAACATCAAGTCTGTATATGATAGAAAATTCCAAATAACAGTGCAATAAAAATAGACTTCTTTTTCTCTCACATAAAATAAGTCTGGAAGTAGGCCATGTGTGTACTGCTGGTATGGCAGGGCCCCATGGCAGCCACCTGGGCTCCTGACCTCATGCTGCCCCAGGAAGTCTGGTTTCCATTCCCAAGAACACCTCAGGGCCCAGGATGGCTGCTGGAGCTCCAGACTTACAGCTTACAGGCTGACTTCGGTTGCAAGGAGAGAGAAATGCCAACTTCCCTTACTTTGAGACTCTGGCGGTTTCACACAACACATCCTCAGCTGCAGCTGTATCACGTGGCCATGCCGAGCTGTCAGGGACACTAGGACTTCTAGTCTTCAGATTGGGCAGCAGTGGCCCTAGGTCACAGCAGAGCTCTGTCCCCAAGCAGAGTGGACAGTAGTCTGCGTCCTGCTGCTTTCTAGGCTGCTGCAAGAATTAAGTCAGAGGTCGACGACTGTTAATGATGGGTGTTTCCAGTATCAAATGAGCATCACCCAGTGATGATGAAGACCACCTTGATTCTCGAGGTGGTGCCATCCATAAAACTGTCAGAGTTAGGAAGGAGAACCTGTGTGGCCCATGGATGTGAACCCCCCCCCCCCCGAAGGAGAAGGGGTGCCCAGGACCCCACCGAGGTGGATCTGTCACCTGCAGAGATGGGGAAGTAAGGACACGGTGGGAGCAGCTGTGTGGCCGTGGTGACACTGCACACAGGCCTTCTCCCCAGAACGCCGCTGGTCTCTTGGTTCGGTGGGAAGCCCCTGCCCCCTGCCGTCCTCTCCTTCCTTCCGAGGCTGTTTCTGTCCACAGGCTGTGATGCAGAAGGAAATCTGACTCTGGGTCAATTCGAATTTTAACTAAAAATGGAAATGTGGGCTCATGTCACCAGTGCTGTATCTTCCAGCCCACTGATGATTTCTGGCAGGAATAAAAATAACAGACATAGCTCTTGGGCACTAATGGAAAAAGGGCTGTGTGTGTGTTTTCCATGGATTCACATTTTGTTAACAGCAATTTTAAATATGATGTTGTCATAAGTTCTCTTGGCCTTCCGCCTGCTTTTGGGCATGTGTATGTGTGTGCAGTTTCTGTTGACTTCTTAGTATTCTATTTTGGGAACTTCGTAATGTCATCAACACATGATGTTTAACCATCATGCCAGGTTGGTGAGTGAAGGGAATGTCCCCTAATTGATTTTTGCTATGAAGAGTGAATGAAGTTTTCTAACAGAATTTTATTGAGAAGGCTGGAAGTTTCAGGTGAACGATGGAAGTTCTTGTCTTTAAGGGAGAATCCAAGGTTGACCCCTCAGACTCAAGCAGAGCTCCACGCACAGGTACTGTTGGTCATCCCATGTTATGTTTGAATTGTGTCCCCTCAGAATTCACATGTTGGAGTCCTAACCCCAGCATCTCAGGGCCATTGCAGAGGTAGTATGAGGTCAGCGCAGAGGAGGGTGGGTGCCTAATCCAGTATGACTGGTGTCTTTATAAAAACGGGGAATGCTGGACATGGACCTACAGAGAGAACCTCAGGTAAGGACTGCAGTTACACCAGCCAAGGAACTGCCAGGGTCCAGGAGAGAGGCCTAGAACAGATCTTCCCTGAAGCTTTCAGAGGGAACGCAGCCCTGTTGACATCTTGATCTTGGACTGGTAGCCTTCAGACTGTGAGAAGTAAATGTCTGTTGTTTAAATCGTTCACCCTGGGGCCCGCTTTATGGTGCAGCAGCCCTGGCTGCTCTACTTCCAAACCAGCTCCCTGCTAATGCACCTGGGAAAGCAGCAGAAGATGGTCCACGTTCTTGGGTGCCTGCTACGCCTGTAGGAGACCCGGATGGAGTTCCAGGCTCCAGGTTTTGACCTCACCAGACCCCAGCTGAACCAGCAGATGGAAGATTGATTCTCTCTCTCTCTCTTTCTCTTTCTGCCTCTCCTTCTCTCTAACTCTGCCTTTCAAATAAATAAACTAAATAAATCTTTAAAATGTCACTCAGTGGATAATAATTTATTATAGCAGCTCCAGAAAATTAGTACATTCCATGTCTGAGTGCCCTTAAGGACCTTAGATCACTGTATCTTCCAAGGATCCATCTCTTAAGCTGTGACTGAGAACAGCAGGGTTTACCCATCTACCAGTGAGGCTGAGATGTATCCTTGAATACTGAAGAGTGCCAGGACAATGTGAAGTTCTAGTATTACACCATAAAACTATGGTGTATTTCTTTCCTTCCTTCTTCCTTCCCTTCCTTCTATGTGTAATGTTAATAACTTATATTAAATTCTTCTACCCAAACTTACTGCACAAGGGTAAATCAGGGAAGTCTGTAATTGCCAATGATTTACTGGTCTTTGTAGAGGACTTCAGAGACTAACTACATACTCTGTTGCTGTGGATTCGTTCTGAGAGGAGGAGCGTGGTGGGGGCAAGAGGCAGGGAGTCACCACACAGACCCCAGGAGTCGGGTGAAAGCGGGCCAGAGGTGAGCAGCTCGCAGACTCGTTTATTTCAGTTGGTACAGCAGCTTATATAGCCAAGGCAGCCAATCCAGTCAAGGGGCGGTTTATGCCCTAACCAATCACTGCCTGTTGCCAGGAAGGCTCCTTTGCCAGATGGGTTCCAAAGCCATTCCTGAGTAACTGATGCTTGTTTGCCAGTGGCCATCTTGACATGGCCTTCTCATTTCACCACACTCTGTGTTAAAATTTCTTGGTCACATGTACCACCTCAGAAGGAACAAATTATTGGGGATGTTAGATTAGTGTCACCTTGCATCCCGACACTGAGCAGCTAGTCAACCTTTCTAGAATGTGTGTTGAGAAGGTTTCTGAGGCTGTGTCTAGATAAAACATCATGATCATTTAGTGTTGTGGGCCAGAGCTAGGATGATTGTGCTGTGGGCATGGGCATATTCTAACCTTTTTCCAGGTCCCTGTCTCTCACAAAGACAAGAATTCTAAGGGAAGACATTTACATAGGTGCACAAATAGAAACAGGATTTATTGAACAGTGAGAGAGAAAACATGCATTATGTGAGTGTGGGCTGTCCCATGTGGAGGAATGCCTGTTGTGAGTGGGCCAGAGGCAGAATGTTAGGGAGAAGGAAGAGAGAGCCCCTGGGTAGCACCTCCAACCAGGATCTGTGGCGAAAGACAGTAAGCTCTCCCACTGATGTTGGTCTCTTTTATGAGGTACAGGGTAGTGCTTCCACATGTATGAAACCACCTGGAAAATTTACGATAACTCCACAAATTCCATGTAGAAATGTAGAGAGTAAGTTTCACATTTTCATGGTGTGCTACCCCTACTCAGGTCCTGGATGAAATAGGTGCATCCTGGGAAAGGGGGCCATTTTGATTGACAGGTAAAGGGAATACATTACATGGTAGTTTGCAGGCACTTCCAGCTCATTCAGACTAACACCAGCTAGCTAGGAGCACCACATCAGCTGTAGCTCATAGCTTTATGGACCTAAAATTCACATTTCTTCCTTATTATGACCAAGTTACCTATTATGTGAGAAATCTTTGTTCATGACAAAACTCATTTAGCCAAAGAAAGCAAATGAGCTTTTATTCAACTAAATCAGGGGTAGCCTGAAAGATACCTGAGAGCCAAAATAAAAAATTGAATACACTTAGAGTTGTTTGTGTAAGGAATACAGCAACTTTATTTAAACTTTCCTGTCAAGTGTTGTGCATCTGACCTGGCGAAATGCACTTTGACTGCATTCTCACAGCTGCTATCCGAGCGAGGCAGGTTACTACTCAGACAGGGAGTTACGTGACTTGGCCTCACAGCTGGAAACTGGTGGCTGTAGGATTGAAGCTCAGGTCTGGGTCATGTTCTCATTCTGAGACTCGTCATGCTGGGATGTGTGATTGAAGTGAAATTCACACCACAGAATATTAAGCAGTTTAAATCAAACCCTTCTGTGGCATTGAGGACACTCAGTGTTGTGTATGGTTACACACTTCCATCTGTTCTCAGAATGTTTTCATCACCCCACAAGGAAAGCCCTTACCCCTTAGGCAGTTACTCCAAGTGTCCTGTTCTCCCGCCAGCCCCTGACAACTGGCTGGCTGCCTTCTGTCTTTATGGATTTGCCTTTTCTGGGTATTTCATGTGAATGAAATAATATAATGCCATGTGGCTTTTGTGTGGGCTCCATTCATTTAATGTGTTTCTGAGGTTCATGCATGCTGTAGGATTTTTCTGTACTCCCTCCCTTCTTGCAGCTAATTGTGTGTGTGTGTGTGTGTGTGTCTGTCTGTCTGTCTGTCTGTGAGGGAGGGAGGGAGGGAGGGAGGTGGTGAAGGGAGAGAGGGTGGAAGAGAGGGAGGGAGGGAGAGAGGGAGAGAGAGGTCATTAGCAGTCACCCCACCCACCCTCCCCCTCCTCCTGGAGATACAAGGAGAACCCATGTGTGGCTGCTCAGATCACTCACGTCTCCATTTCCACCTGTCCTTCCCCAAATGGTGCTTGTGTGACCAGGCTGCTGAAATACGAGGTCTTTAAATGAAAGATCTCCGTGAGTGAGATCCCAGTGGAAAGAACAGGTCATCAAAGAAGGAGGTACCTTTCTCTGAAGGGAGGAGAGAACTTCCACTTTGACTACGACCTTGTCTAAATATAATCAGAGTCGGTGAACTCAAAAGGCTTCCATAGCCTTGGCAACTCATGACAAGAGCCTAGGGTGATTACTGATGCCATAAACAAGAGTGTCAATTTGTTAAGTCAACAACAGGAGTCACTGTGCACTTACTCCTCATGTAGGATCTCTGTCCTTAATGTGCTGTACATTGTGATTTAATGCTATAATTAGTACTCAAACAGTATTTTTCACTTTGTGTTTCTGTGTGGGTGCAAACTGTTGAAATCTTTACTTAATATATGCTAAACTGATCTTCTGAATATAAAGAGAATTGAAAATTAATCTTGATATAAGTGGAAGGGGAGAGGGAGCAGGAAAGGGGAGGGTTGCGGGTGGGAGGGAAGTTATGGCAGGGGAAGACATTGTAATCCATAAGCTGTACTTTGGAAATTTATATTCATTAAATTTATATTCATTAAAAAAAAAGAAATACGAGGTCTTGCCTTCCTTCTCCCTCTGTATCCACACAAGTAAGGAGTATTTGCATTTGATTTTCTTTTTTAAGATTTTTTTTTATTTACTTGAAAGGCAGAGAGAGAAAGGGGGAAAATCTTAGATATCGTCCATTTATTGGTTCACTCCCCAAATACTTACAAAATCACAGGGTTGGCACATGGACGGCAAGGATCTAGTTCTGAGCCATCATGTGCTTCCTCCCAGGGTGTGCACTAGCGGGAAGCTGGATCAAAGGCAGGAGAGAGCCAATATTCAAACCAGGCACTCCAATATGATGTGGGTGTCACAAGCACCATCCTAACTGATGTTCCAGTTACCTTGTTACTGGACATGGTTTTCTACTCACTTGGGGTCTGGGGCCATAGTACATAGAGGCTATAAAAGAAGAAACATTGGCTCATATATGTGTCTTTCCTAACCTACGCCCAATTTGGAGTGGTAGTTTTGTTGCCTGGCTTCTTCTAAGTGCCCAGGACATTCCATTTCATGTCTCTGGATCTCTGGTGTTCCTGGCTGATGAGTCAGCTCTCTACTCCAGCTACAGCCATTGCAAACCATTTTGCACAAAACACTCAGAAGACCCTTTATGAATCCCCAAAGTGATCAAGTTGTGCTTGACTCATAATCAGGCTGTGGCTCCCCACTGCCTGTAGGGATATCCTAAAGCTCTCAACATACAAGGTCATAAAGGATCTGGCCACTGTCTGTGCAATATCATTCTCTATCTCTTACCCCCTGCACATTCTAGCGAAATTGAACAAATAGTCCTTCCTCTGATTGCTCCAGGAAGACTCAGAGGACCCATTTTTCACACTTCCATGTTGGCAGGGTGCCTTTCAGAGACCTTGATAATCAGAAGGGATCAGGTCAAACCATCCTGAAATATTTTGTTGCCCCATCTGTCTGCCCATGTAAACAGTGACCAACTCGAGAGCAGAGAACATGTGTCTTCTGTTTTGCATCCCTAATATCTAACAGTTCCTGGCACATAGCAGGAGCTCAATAGATATCAGTTCCTTTTGAAGAAGTCATTCTAGATAGGAAGTGGTACTATCAGAATTATATACAGTATACATAGAGCTGGCTTGAAGTTGGATATTAGGCATTTGAAGAAGGAAGGTGTTGTTTGGCACAGTAGATTAAGCCACCACTTGGGATGCCCTCATCTCAAATCAGAGTATTTAGAATCAAGTCCTGCCTCTGCTTCCAATCCAGCTTCCTGCTAATATTCCTAGGAGGCAGCAGAAGATGGCCCAAGTACTTGGGTTCCTGCCTTCTACATGGGACATCCAAGTGGAATTCATGGCTCCTGACTTTGGCCTGCCCTGCCCCAGCTATTGTGGGCACGTGGGGAATGAAGCAGTAAATCTCTTTCTGTCTGTCACTTTGTCTTTCAAATAAATCAATAAATAAAACTTTACAAGAAACAATGAAGAAAACATAAAAAAAATAAAGAAAACTTTGAAAGAAAATTGAAGAAATTTCTGAACTCAAAAGCAACAGCCATGTTTCCATGGCACATGGTGTTTCAGCACCGTGGTCAGTGACATGGCATTCTAAAGAGCTGGCCATTTCCTTGCAGTGTAGACATTACCAGTGCCAAAGTTGTCTTAGGGGAATAAGCAGGTGTGATGAGTGAAAAGCAAGCTGTGGAAAAGTTTGAAGCTTCTAACCTAAACTTTCTTCCACACTGTAAAAAAAAAAAAAAAAAAAAAAAAAAAAAAAAAAAAAAAATTCAGGAGAGGGTGGTATTGTCATACAGCAGGTTAAGCGACTGCTTGTAATGCCAGAATCCCATCTTAGGGTGCTAGTTTGATTCCTTGCTGTTGTACTTCTGATCCAGCTCCATGCTGCTGCACTTGGGAAAGCAGCAGCAGATTACCCAAGAATTTGACCCCTGCCACCCATGTGGGAGACCTGGATGGAATTCTGATTTCTGGCTTTGGGCTGACCCAGCCCCAGCCATTGTGGCCATTTGGGGAGCAAACCAGCAGAGAGAAGATCTAGCTCTCTGTTTCTGTCACACTGCCTTTCAAATAAATAACTTTTTAAAGAAAAATGTTGGAGCTTTTTTCACACGTGTTCATCTTGGCCACAAGTATTAAAAGTTTAATACATTCTACACACCAATAGATATCGCTAAAGACAAATCGTTTAGGATGGTAAGCAAAAGAAATAAGGGATAAAATTTTTTAAAATATTTATTTATTTGAAAGAATTCTAGAGAGAGGGGGAGAGACACAGGTCTTCCATGTGCTGGTTCACTCCCCAAAATGGCTGCAACAGCTGGCAGAGTCAGGCCTCAGCCAGGAGGCTGGCACTCCATCTGGGCCTCCCATGTGAGTAGCAGGGAAAGGATCTTTGCCTTGAGATATCCCCATGCAAGAGATTTTTTCATCAAGATAGCCTTTTAAGTTTGTAATTTTCCAGATACATTCCAGGCTACTTCAAAAAGTTTCTGGGAAACTAGAATTAAAAATAAGAGTTTATTTTGATACAAAAAAATCTTGATGCAAAATTTTTTTTCTAACATATGGAAAATGTGTGTTATGAAAAACTATGTAGAATTTTAAATTTGCACCAAAATAAACTCATACTTTTAATTCTGTTTAAAAGTTGATAGGTCGCAAAAAATAAAGGCCAAGATATATTGCTGAGGAAGAAATGATAAAGGGAAGGAAGGAACCTAAACATTGTGTTGGGTCAGAGTGGAACAAAAATGTAAAGTGCTTAGCTGGGCTGAAGTCACAGATCTGTCAGTATCAGGAGCAGTGTAGTTGGAAATTTGACTTCTGTCCAAGCAAGACAGGATCCAGGATTGGACTCTGAAGCCAGTGTCTGGTGTGGTTCTCCAAGACTGATAAAAAGAGGCTGAAGGAAGAATGGGATAGGGGAGTGGTCAGAAGATCTGGTCTAAGGGTAGCAGTTTCTTCCCTGTTGTTCTCCTTCACCTGGGATAATCACCCAGGCCTGGAGCTGTTGGCCACCTTCTGGCTGAGGGTGTTAAAATGATATACAAGGCTGCCACCATGATGAACTCATCCAGATACCTAATGAAACCACTCATAGGCGCATAAGATGCCATTCGAAGACCTGGCTCTGAGCTAGGGACCTAGAGAGCCCGGCAGGAGTAACCATAAAATCATTAGACTAACAGTAGGCACAGAGGAGGTAGAGGGAAAACAAAATCCTCACCTTCCCCAAAGGGAAGCTGCTGGAGGGAACTTCTAAACATGTGCATGAATCCAGGGCTGCAAAAGTAAGCCACCAAAGCAACAAACAAAGCATGAATTAATTTGAAGGGATATTAATTTCATGGAACAGTCTGAAGGAGTAAAATATGTACCTATTAGTTGTAAGAAGGAAAACAATTTGTGATAAAATATGTAAAAACTATAAATAATGATAAAGCTAGAGAGACAGTGTTTAGTGTGTGATTTAGGCTTTGCATGGGTTTTTGTGTTCAAGAAGAGGATAGAACTACTAGAAAATTTGTAGTTAAGCAAGTATGTAATATATGTAGGGCAATCACTAGGATAATAGTTTCTAAGCCAGGGGTGAACATTGTGGCACAGTAGGTTAAGTTGTCACCTGAGACCCTGGCATCCCATAGGAGCTCCAAGTGAGTCCCAGCTGCTGCACTTCTGATCCAGCTCCCTACTAATGCACTCAGAAAGCAGCAGATGATGGCCCAAGTGCTTGAGCCCCTGCCACCCACATGGGAGACACAGACAGAGTTCCAGACTCCAGGCTTTAGCCTGACCCAACTCCTGCTGTGCAGTCATTTAGGGATGGAAGATCTCTCTGTCTCTGACTCTGCCTTTCAAATAAATAAATAAATTTTAAGACAACAGAAGGAGAATAATCGTTTATAAATATTTTCTTATCAATCCAACAGAAGGCAAGAAGTGAGAAGAAAAGAAATATAGGGAAAGTCTAGTAAAAGAGATCTCTACTTGTGAGACAATGTTTATGCCTTGTTGGGTTGTCAGTTTTCCCTCAAGATTTCCTGTTTACAAGCAGGTAAGGGGTGGATGTTGATTTGTAGTATTCCCCAATTTCCATGGTCTAGATATTCCCACCACAACCAATATCAAGCTGCTGATGGGACATCAACCAGTTTGTCCACAAAATTCCAGAAAATGTAACAAGAATGTCTGAGGAGCTTTTTGTGCTGCCCCAGCATGCCTCTGTTCATTTGCTTGGGATATACAGGTTTTCCTCCAAGATCTTCATCTCACAAGTAACTTTTGACAATAAAATTAAAGTGATTCAGTAACAGTGAAATACCACTCCACACCTATTGGAATAACCAAAATTTCATCTATACCCCATGCTGGTGAGGTTATGGAACAACAGGAACTCAATATGGTAAGAGATCAAAGTGGTACAGCCATCCAGGAAAACAGTTTGGTAGTTTCTTAGAAAATTGAACATGTTCTTACCATATGATCCAGTAATCCTGCTCCTCGAGATTCATCCAAAGGAGTTGAAAATTTCATGTCCACATAAAAATCTGCACATGGATATTTATAACACATGTACTTGCATTGTTGAAAATTGGAAGTAACCAAGATGTCCTACTGAATGGATCAATAAACCCACACTTCTAGATAATGGAATATTATTCAGTGCTAAAAAGAAATGGGCTATCAGTGCATGAAAAGACACAGAGGAATCTTAAATACTGACTACTAAGTGCTGAAAGTCAATGTAAAAACATTATATAGGGTCTGACTCCAACGATATGATATTCTGGAGAAGGCAAAACTATGGAGACAGTAAAAAGACCAGTCATTGTTAGGAGTAGAGGGTGGGAAAAGGGTGGTGTAGGCAGAGTGCAAAGGATTTTTAGGGCAGTGAATACTACAATGATGAATCCATGTCATTCAAATTTGTACATACCCATAGAATGCACAGCACCAAGAGTGAATCCTAAGTGAACTTTGGACTTTAGGTAGTCAGGCTGTGTCAGTGTCCAGTCATCTGCTGTATCTGATATGTACCAGCATGGCGTTGGGGCCGGGGGGCAATGTTGAAAATGGGGAGGCTGTGTATGTCCTGGAGAAGGAGGGTCTGGGAAATCTCTGTACCTCCCTCCCAATTTTGTTGTGAACCTAAAAGTGTGCCTAAAAATTAAGTGTTTAGTAAAAATGAAACAGAATCTCTGTATGTTTCTTCTTTCACTGAAACTGTAAGGGAATTTACTGGGAAGACAAGAGTTGGTGACATTCTTTTATGAGAGTATTTATCATACGGTTATGGAAGGCTGGTAATTTATGATCCTTGCTAGCAAAGCTGGATCAATACAGAGATAAATGTCCTCAGTGCAATAGAATTTATATCATCCACATGATAATTGACCATGGTGTCATACGTTCAATCATTCATCTCATTATCTGATATAACTAGCAGGAAGGCTAATATGTATGTGATTTATTAATGCACACTAGTGTGAAGCCCATGACCCATCTAAGCTGTTACCTGTCCTTGGCAACATAGTATACAGTTGTCTACATCCAGTAATAAAATCTCATACAAGGAAGCAGACACCTTTGTTTAATGCTAGGTATCTCTTGTTGAAAAGCAAGAGATGCGATAAATGTCCAAACTAACGTTACTTCCTCCCTTACTTTCATTTCTCCTCTCTTTCTTCCAGCTGTGGGTCTGCTTCCTTTTCTTTTTTTTCCTCCTAGAGCAGAAGCAGATTGCAGTAGGTAGAGGTGGGTGAGTAAATAGTCTTGAAAGAGTCTTTCACATCAGTGATTGGCTGCTGTGAGTGTATTTGTGACACAGTCATTCCACCTATCTGTGCAGCTCCCTGAGTTAACAGTGGCCTGATGCTGAGGACACACCACAGTACCAGGTAGGGAAGCAGCCTGCCCCTTGGGGAGAGAGAATAGGGAAAATGAGAAAGGAAAACAGAAAGCTAACCATTTAGAAACCTGTGCACAGAGTTGGTTCCCTAACAGTGGAGTGGAAAGTATTCCGAATGCCTCCCTCCTCCTTTCTCAACCCCCTGGGAACATTTGTTGCCTGCAGTGCCTGTGCTTTGCTTTGCAAGGGTTAATCAGATGGCCTATTATTCAGCAAATTAAAGGCTTGGCTGCCTGAGAGTTCCTTTCAGAAAGGATTAGGGTCTCTGATGAGGCTTTGATGTAATAGATGGAGCTGTTCTGCTCCATCATGTTAATGGAGGAGTTATAAGGACTCCCCAGACTCTCCTTGGCAGTCAGTGTCTTTATTCATTCCATTGCCTAAAAAGAAAAATATTTTATCTTACAAAAATTTAGTGCTTGAGCAAGGCACGGGACAGACATCCCTAGGGGGGTGAATTGTTCATTTATTGGTCTAAAACACACAGAGAAGTACTTCCTGGCTTTCTTGGGTGGCCACTTCCTCAGCAGGACACTAAAGAACATCAGAAGTTAAAGTCTGAGACTTGCGGTCCATTGTCCTTTGAAGCTTTTATGCTCAGAAGTCAGGAGAAGAATGGCAGGTGATGCATGGTGGTGGTTTAGGTCCTCAGGATCATGAACCAAGGCAGCCGAGAGCTATGCAGAATCCTGATTTGCATAAAACATTTACAACTACATGTTATCTATCAAGATTTTTTTCCAGTTGTTTTAGTAGTGGTTAATTTGTTATGAAAACCTGGCTTAGTTCATTTCCCCCAATTGATGTTCATCCCATCAATATTGTATAATTGGCAATCAGCCAAAGAAGTATTTAGTCAATTTGAGTCTTTACCAAAGAATACACATTAAGGGAAGGGCACAAAATGTGGGTAGACACAACGCTACCAATACTATTGCAGCTGTAAGCCATTACCCCTCCTTTTAATAGAATCTCCCATCTCCACCACTCTAGTTGGAACCGTTATTGTCAATCATTTAGGAGGCAAATTCAATGGTCCCATTGTTTTTGCATTCATGGTGCACCAGTCTTCTTCCTTCCTCTCCCAACTCCCACCTTTGGGATTAAATTGCTCCCTCTTTTGAGTTATTTTCGATTCAATTCAGAGGGCAAAAATTTTTTAAAGCAATCTTCTGTTTGCAATGAAGAGCACATGGTACTTTGTTTTCTGCCTCTCCTTAACTTGATTGCTGCCAGAAACTGGGCACTGTATTCAACTTGTAGGAATTAAGGGGTGTGGCCCTGTAAAAATTCACCAAATCTCTGGTGGATTTAGCCATGGATTAAGATCAGAGAGCTCTGTGCCTCCTTGTGTTGACCACCCAGGGAGAATTTTTTTTTTTTTTTTACTGGATAATTCTTTGATATAAGGCATCAACTGAGATTGAAGAGGGTCCTAAGAAACAGCTCTTTGAAATTCATGGTTATGTTTACCAAAGGGTAATAGTAGTCATTCCTATGAAAACCCAGGAAAATTATATCTTTAGTCCTATTACCAATCACTATCATTCTCCTCCTACTCATTATCACCATACCATAGTTTACTAAGCAGCTGTCTGTTTTACATCATAGATTTTAAGAAACAGCCTATATTTTCTCTTTCATTGTCTGCTAGGAAGTCCAGAGCCAAATTTGTAATCACCACTAATAAAGTCATTTGCTTGGTATCCTAATTCCTATTTTTCTTCCCTAATTTTTCCTTTGCTTTATTTTTCTCTTCTGCTTGTAATTTTTTTATCTTGCTTTATGGCACATACCTTTATTTAATTAAGTCTGTGTTATTATAAGATGCATAAATTGTTTCTGGAACAAGATGAAGTATTAAAAGTCAGTTGTACACACTTCTGGTGGGAATATAAAATGGTACAAGTCCTTGGGAAAACAGACTGGCAGTTCTTTAGAAAGGCTATACATAAAGTTACCATATGGTTCAGCACTTACACTGCTAGATATATACCTAGGAAAGATAAAACATGCATACATATAAAAACTTACACAGAAATGTTTATAGCAGCATTAATTAATTATAGATTTAAGGTGAAGATAACTCAGTGTCTGCTGCCTGGTGAATAGATGGACAAAATCTGGTGTATCTATATAATGGAATATTTTATAATAAAAAAGTAATGAAATATTAATAAATGCTATGACATGGTGAACTGTGAAAATATGCTAAGTGAAAGAAGCCCACACATATTATATGAAGATCCAGATTATGTAAATCTGTAAAGACAGAGTCAGTTAGTAGTTACCTGAAACTGAGGCGGTTGAAGGAGAATGGGAGTGACTGCTAATGGCTATGGAGTTTCTCCTTGGGGTGATGAAAATGTTCTAAAATTGATTTTAAAAAGAAAACTGATTATGGTAATGTTTGCACAACTGTGTGAATATACTAAAAATATTTTAGTGATGCTTTCTGTTAAAAATTTTTTTTTATTTATATGAAGGGGAGAGAGACAGATTGATCAATCTTCTATCCTCTGGTTCACTTCCCAAATGCCCACAACATCTATGGCTGGGTCAGGTCAAAACCAGCAGTAGGGAACTCTAGCCAGGTCTCTCACACAGGTGGCAGGGATTCAAGTACTTGAGTCAACACCTTATCCCTCCCAGGGTATGCATTAGCAGAAAGCTAGAATCAGAAGCAAAGCTGGGACTTGAACCCCAGCACTCTGATATGGGATGCAAGTATTCTAACCAGTGTTGAAATGCCTGACTAAATACCTACCATAAGTTGGGCATTTTAAATGTGTCAAATGTTTGGTATGTGAGTTATCTCTCTTTAAAGCTATTGTAAAAATCTTTGCAGTAATTGGTTGTATATTTGATGTCTAGAAATTTTTGCTGGTTTTCTTATACGTTTTTTACTTAGTACCAGATCTGCAGATATAGCAGAACCCACTCATTTCCAGCTGACTCTGCAGACTTGCTTGAGATTGGCCATCTCTACCCTGCTCTAGGAAGCAAACCCCCTCCTCATGATGTGATTTGGTGCATTTGGTCCACTAGGTAAAGTCAGCGGCAGCTCAGGAGTCAACTGTAAGCCTGTGTGCGTAAATGCTGGTGGTTCTATTTTCACTGCTGTGTCCTTGAATCCACTGTCACCTCTGCCTTGGTCATCTTTTTCTACCTGGAGATGAAAACAAGTGAGCAAGAATGATCACAAAAGTAAGAGGGCCGGCGCCACGGCTCACTAGGCTAATCCTCCGCCTGTGGTGCCAGCACTCCAGGTTCTAGTCCCGGTTGGGGTGCCGGTTCTGTCCTGGTTGCTCCTCTTCCAGTCCAGCTCTCTGCTGTGGCCCAGGAAGGCAGTGGAGGATGGCCCAAGTACTTGGGCCCTGCACCTGTATGGGAGACCAGGAGGAAGCACCTGGCTCCTGGCTTCAGATCGGCGCAACGCGCTGGCCATGGTGGCCATTTGGGGGTTGAACCAACCGAAGAAAGACCTTTCTCTCTGTCTCTCTCACTGTCTAACTCTGCCTGTCAAAAAAAAAAAAAAAAAGAATAACTAGGAGATGCAGCATTATTTCCAGTGAGGCAAGAGAGCTGTCAAGGTGGAGGGACAGGTCCTCAGTGGTCATCAGTGACAACTTGAGTGCGGAGCTAAAAAGAGATCATAGAGCTGGCAGCTTCATGGCCTTCGGGTAGTAAAGGTAAGAGAGATTTTTCTGCTCACAGATCTGTTTGTTAAACTGAAGCTTACCCAAGATTCCACCAATGGCCTTTCTGCTTTCTTTCTGTGCCCTCGACTTGACTTCAAAGTTCCACAGCTACAAGCATCATCTTTTCCTCTCACTGCCTTGATTCAGACTATTTGCTTCCTGAATGGGCCCCCTTCCTTCATCTAAGTGATTCTCTAGTGTGGTGCCAGCTCATGTTCTAAAAGTAGGTCTGATTGTGTTACCTTCCGGCTGAAAAGCCCCAGTTCAGTATGGCTAAGGGAGCCCAAGCTCACCGGCAAGGCCTTTTGGGTTCTGAAAAGATGTTCCCAGATCCTGAGCCCTGTCTCTACTACGCTGCATTCTTCTTTCCTCTGTTCCTGCTATGAGCCTCGCATCTTACACCAGTGAACTTCTCCAAGGGCTTCCTGACCCCTCCACTCGAATGCCCCTCCCAGACACTTTCTGCGAACCTCCCATTTCCCCTTCGAGACCCAAGTACCGTCTCACGTGAAACACTTATTCTGCTGTTTTGGATTGTTTCCTTTCTTCAAGCTACTCCAGTGCTTGTGCGTTTCAGTCTTGAGTTCTTGTTGTTCATGTTCATGTCTACATCCTACCCCAGGCATTTCCCCTGCCTCCCCACCCACCAGTCCCTGAGGAAGTACCATGTATAGCAAATACCTTGTAAGGTTTTGATATATCAATCCATTCAGTTTTACCTGGTTTTCACCATCTTTCATAATCATAAGTTTTTCTTTGCCCCAGGAAATGATGAGTTAGTTAGTTTCTTTCTTTCTTTCTTTCTTTCTTTCTTTCTTTCTTTCTTTCTTTCTTTCTTTCTTTCTTTCTTTCTTTCTTTCTCTCTCTCTCTCTCTCTCTCTCTCTCTCTCTTTCTTTCTTTCTTTCTTTCTTTCTTTCTTGTTTAGATTTTATTTATTTATTTGACAGATAGAGTTACAGACAGTGAGAGAGACAGAGGGAAGGGTCTTTCATTTGCTGATTCACTCCCCAAATGGCTGCAATGGCCAGAGCTGAGCTGATCCGAAGCCAGGAGCTTCCCCCAGGTCTCCCATGTGTATGCAGGGAACCAAGTGCTTAGGCCATTTTCTGCTGCTTTCTCAGGCCATAGCAGAGAGCTGGATCAGAAGAGGGGCAGTTGGGACCAGAATTGGTGCCATATAGGATGCGGGTGCTGCAGGCAAAGGATTAACCTACTGCACCACAGCACCAGCCCCACGCCTGAGTTTCTTAAGAATGAATGGGATGTCTTGTCTTAGTTTTGCAGTCTCTTGGCCAGCCCCCCACCCTGCCCTGTCCTGAGCATGGAATGAGTTGTTCATTCCTCTCGGCATGTCTGTGTACTGTATACAGATGAGAATTGTGGGTATTTAATTCAGGGATGGCAAGTAGGATCAAGGGAAGGAACATCTCTGGGCACTAAGAAGTAGATGATGACTGTTTGTTAGGATGGAAATTGATTTTTTTTTTTCGACAGGCAGAGTGGACAGTGAGAGAGACAGAGAAAAAGGTCTTCCTTTGCCGTTGGTTCACCCTCCAATGGCCTCCAAAGCTGGCGCGCTGCGGCCAGCACCCCGCGCTGATCTGATGGCAGGAGCCAGGTGCTTCTCCTGGTCTCCCATGGGGTGCAGGGCCCAAGCACCTGGGCCATCCTCCACTGCACTCCCTGGCCACAGCAGAGAGCTGGCCTGGAAGAGGGGCAAGTGGGACAGAATCCGGCGCCCCGACCAGGACTAGAACCCGGTGTGCCAGCGCCACAAGGCGGAGGACTAGCCTAGTGAGCCGCAGTGCCGGCTGGAAATTGATTTTTGAATCAAAGAAATTTGCCAGACATCCCAAAACAAGAATACCCGATGGCTTGAACTTGAAAATGCCACAGTTCCTTGCTTTTGCTGAATGTGCAGACACTGGAAGTCACCTTCCCTTCAGAACTTGGAAAATCTGATCAGGACATCTACTATCGAACAGGAATTTGTTCTCAGTGTTAGGAGTCACACTGAGAAAACATAGCTAAGTAAAGAGTACAGTATTATTCTAACTTAACTCAAGAAGCCACTGTACATTAACATTTCTTTGTTGCAGTGGTTTGATATGTCTTTTCCAAAATTCAGGTATTGCCAATGTGATAGTATTACAAGGTAGTGCCTTTGAGAAGTGATTAGGCCATGAGGGCTCTTCTCTCAAGAGTGGGATTAGGTGCCCCTTATGAAAAGAATGAGCAGGGGTGGGTGTTTGGTGCAGCAGATGGTACCACTTAGGATGGCTATAGTTCCATACTGGAATGTCTGGGTTCAAGTCCCAGCTCTGCCCTCTATCCTAGCTCCCTGCTAATGCAGACCGTGGGAGGCAGCAGGTGATGCTTTAAGCAAAAAATTTCCTAAATTTTCACCTTAAGCAAAGACTTCAAAAAGAAGTCAAGACCCAACTCTGATTTTCTGGCTGAGTCTAGAGCTGACCCATGGCCAATCTCAGCTTCACTGAGACCCAAAGCAGGGCCTGGATGCTGCAAGAGATAGCCAGTGGCATCCGCAGGGAGGTGAGGACCCAAATTCTTGGGAAGCCACTACACTGTCATCTACAAAAGGAAGCAATACCAGCATCAAATGCCAGGATTCTGCTGTCCCAGCCCTTTGAGCTAGAGAGTGGCATCTCACTACAGACTAACAATGCCGTAAGAGGATTGCTGGGCGTGTGCTGTGAAACAAGGGCTCATTTTGTTCCTCTGGCACCCTGACTATACCACATGGCTGGAGTTGCCCTGGAGAGAGATCTGTTTAATTGCAAAGTGCTTTTCACAAAAATCCAGCAAAGGAAGAAAGAAACAAAGCAAGGAGGAGGGAGAAGGTGGTGACCTGGGGTGACCAGTTACAATCCTGAAGACTGTCTTAGTCCTAGGACATAAAAATTGAGGTCTTCCTTGGCTGCCTTCCTGTCAGCAGAGGGCATAAAGTGTCCCCAGTCTTCTGCAAAGGCACTTTAAAGCACCCCTTAAGCAGAAAGAGCCAGCAACAACAGTAAGACAGCCACCTCAGCTGCCCTACCTGCAGTTGGCTTTTCCTTGGACATACCTCTGTTTACCTTGAACCTGTGCCCACATTTGGCCTGCTGCTTGGCTCTGGGCTGTTCCACTTCTCCCTTCTCACTTCATCTCCTTTGATTGACACTTCTCCATAGCCCTCTCCTTCCCCTCCTCCCAGACTGATTCTGCCTGTTGTCCGTGGTACATTGTCCTTTCCTCTGCTCCTACTCCCCACTGTGGCCTTCAGCCTGTCTCTAGACAAGCAGTGTGTGAGGATCTAGAATTTGGGGTACCACATCTCCCACCCCATAGCTTGGGCTTTTCTGATGATTTAATATGGACCATGGGATCAGAGACAGAGGGTAAGTAGGAAGTACCTGCATGGACAGGTTGCACTCAGGCTGCAACCTTGGGCCATTATGGGTCATGCACTGGGGCTGTCTGCCTTATGGAAGCCTCCAGTCCTGTTCCCTGTTTGTGCACGGAGACTCTGTCCAGCTACACAGGTGCACACTCCTTCACCCTGGGGGTAGATTCTGTGCTATCTGCTTGTAGATTTGGCCTTTTGGCTTCAAGACCCTACGTATTTTCTCTTGTCACCTTCTTTACCTTTTCTGAGTCTCTTCTTGGTGAGAAATGTTCTCTTTCTCCCCAGCCTCAGTCTAGAAGAAATGCAACATCCTTCCCTTTCGATTTCTTTCCTGGGTTTGGCTGAGCTCACCATGGCACTTTGACACTAACAGCATGGTCTAAAAGCTGGGTTGGTTTGCATGACTTTCTAATCCTGTGTCTGGGTCTCCTAGCTTCAGATTTCAGGCAAGCTGGTGGCTGCCCCTCGGCCTGCATCTCTGGGGTCTCTCTCTGACTTTGCCCCACCAGTCTGCTCCCATTCCTATTTCAAAGGGAGACTGAGCTTCCTGTTCTAAAACCCTGCTTCCTACTTTCTCAGGGCTGGTTTTTTTGTTTGTTTGTTTGTTTGTTTTTAGCAGATATTGACCCCTTGCTGTCCAGTGGTTAGCCGGGCATCTGCCTTGGTCTTCTCACTGCTTCCGGTATGGACCCCACATCCTCACCCTCCCTCCCCCATGGGACATTCAAGTGTAATTGCAGCTTAATACACCTCTGCAGGGGGGATTTGTAAACTTCAGTAACACTGAAATGCAGTTGACTGTTCCACCCAACAGGGAGGTCCCATGTCACGGAAATAACACAGGCAGCATCACGTTTCTCAGCCTGCCTCTGTTTGAAGCATTAGTCATTTTGGGAAAATGCCATAATCTTGTCTTGCATAATGGAAATTTTCTTCCAAGACACAGCTCCACGGGCTCTCCTATTTAACCTATAATTAGTGTATCCTCTGGAGGATTTTCTCCTCTGGATGTAGAGGCCTCTTTGTCAGTCAGCCTTCTGTTTGACAGTGATAGGAACCACAGGGCTGCATGGTGAATCATGGGGCAAGGGAATGTTTGCTCAGATTTGGATTTGGATTTTCTATAGCGACTGGAACACTCAACTAAGCAGCAGGCCTATAAGGAAGTGGAGGAATGAAAAAAAAGGGGAGAATATTCATCAAGACACTGGAAGAGACGTAAATCCGAGTGTGATCTAGTGTTGTTCTGATGTGTAGCATTATGCTGCCCACCTTCACGCTTTTCCCATCACGTCCCCAGTATTTTTAGTTTTTGCCTTTCCAGCTGCTTTTTTTTTCAGTTGTTTTATTCATTGGTCAAGTTCAGTCTGCGTCACTTGATAAACAGCTCCGCCTTGCAAGCAGCTGGTTCTGTGGTTCTGAGGCAGAGGTGCACAGCGACACAACAGCTCTGTCCCCGCAGCACTGCCATCTGGGAGCAGAGGACGCTGGGGGCCCCCAGTGCCACAGCCGACCTTGCTGCCTGCCTGTCTCTGACAGGAGCCAGGCTGGGAGATGGCTGCAAATGGCTCCAACAACCAGTGTTTAATGTGGTGATGCTAATGAATTCCAGGAATTAATCTTCAGCCAAGAAAGCATGATGGAAAGGACTAGAATTTCAAATTAGGTAGTGGATTGATTCCCTTCAAGGCTGAAATGTGCTTTTTTTTTTCTTCTGGGGAACTTGTCTATCACGTTCAAATCATCCACCATGGCCTTATAAATCCAGTCTCTCTTACATACATCTCATGGTATAAATGAATCTTTTGTTCTGTTTTGTGCTGTGTCTCTTAGCCCAGACAGAAACTGTATCTAAATCCTCCCCACCACCCTCATCCCAAAAAGATGAGGCAGGCATTTGGCCTAGTGGTCAGACCACGTTAGGATGCCATGTTCTACATCGAGTACCTGAGTTCAGGGCCCAGTTTCGGCTCCTGATTCCAACCTGCTGCTGATACAGACCTTTGTGGGCAGTGGTGATAGCTGCAGTAGTTGGGTTCCTGCCACCCATGTGGGAATCCTGGCACTGACTCCCTGGCTGTTATAGGCATTAGGGGAGAGAACCAGTGAGTGAGAGCTCTCTCTATCTCTTTCTCTGCCTCTGAAATTAAAAAAAAAAAAATCTAGGAATGAAAGAATTACTTATGATTTAGACAGAGGAGAGAGAGAATAAATGAATGACTCCTGCTTTCCCCAACATACACCCCTTAGTGTCTTTTCTTGATGCAGTGTTTTCCATGTCTAATGCTTCAACCAACTCACCTCACTGGTTGGCTCCCATCTCCTCTACGAGTTCAACATTTTTAGATACCTTTTTATAAACGCTGTTCAGTCCCAGGCAGTGGGGACAATATTCTATGTCTGGAATTCCTGCTTTAATAAGCAATCCTATCATAAGAAAATACTTTAGAACTTCCTTAGTTTTACATGATTGGTTCTTTAAATCAATCAAGAGGAGTCTTTTGTAAAGAGCCTGGAGGTTGTCAGGAGTTCTAAGGATTCCAACAGTCAATTTCATTGACATTGACCAAAGCCTTGCCTTTAAGGAGAGTAAGATGGATGAGATGAGCTTACTAACTTAGAATTTGGGTACCAACTTGCCAAGTCTTAAGCTATAACCATTATATCAATATCCTAGTTAAAGCTAGTAAAGGGACTAAAGTGAGCAATTTTTAGGTGATCAAAAGAGGCAACTTTGGAGGTGAAGGTGGTCTACTGAGTTACTGGAACCCAGCTTGCCTAGTCATGTATGCGTTACTTGATCCAGTTTTCCAACCTCAAAACACCTTATACCTCTTCTCCACCAATCTAGTTCAATTTAGTTCCAAATCTTGCCCAAGACTTAGCTATAGGAAGTCTTCCGGGACTAGAGTCTCACTACCACCCACAGGCCCTCTGGTACTGTGTCACACATTGTAGCTGTGCCACTTTTAGTGTCACAGAGTTGAGGAGAAAGGATTTTCCTGGGAATTGGGGTACTGGCCTCTTCACTATTGGGACTAGACCTCAATTCCCTCACTTCCTAAAAGAAGGAGTTAGAAGAGACAATTTGGGGCCGGTGCCGTGGCTCACTAGGCTAGTCCTCCGCCTTGCGGCGCTGGTACACCGGGTTCTAGTCCCCGTCGGGGCGCTGGATTCTGTCCCGGTTGCCCCTCTTCCAGGCCAGCTGTCTGCTGTGGCCAGGGAGTGCAGTGGAGGATGGCCCAAGTGCTTGGGCCCTGCACCCCATGGGAGACCAGGAGAAGCACCTGGCTCCTGCCATTGGAGCGTGAACCAACGGCAAAGGAAGACCTTTCTCTCTGTCTCTCTGTCTCTCTCTCCATTCTGCCTGTCCAAAAAAAAAAAAAAAAAAAAAAGGAAGAGACAATTTGGGTCCTGTGGTTTGGAGCCCTATGTTTTTGTGGGTTTTTTAAAATTGTTTTTAAATTTATTTGACAGAGCTAGACAGTGAGAGAGAGACAGAGAGAAAGGTCTTCCTTTGCCATTGGTTCACCCCCGAAATGGCCGCCACAGCCAGTGCTGTGCCAATCCAAAGCCAGGAGCCAGGTGCTTCCTCCTGGTCTCCAATGCAGGCGCAGGGGCCCAAGCACCTGGGCCATCCTCCACTGCACTCCTGGGCCACAGCAGAGAGCTGGACTGGAAGAGGAACAACTGGGACAGAATCCGGCACCCATATGGGATGGTGGAACCACAGGCGGAGGATTAACCAACTGAGCCTAGGCACCGGCCCCTTGTGTTGTTTTTTTGTCATCCTAAAAATATAAGCAAATGCTGGCTTTGGCTGTTTCCTCTGCTTCTCTGGTTTTTCCATCTTTCCAATTAGATTTTAGACACTTGAGGAAAAAAGGTCCTAATTGTTTTTGAATTCCTTTATTTTGACTAATTCTGGGGCCATGTAATAAGAGTTTGCTGTGTAAATGAAATTATATGATGCCAATGCTCTAATACCTAATAACACATGACTTTCAGGCACGTCTGCCCCTAAGGGAGAAAGAACTTTTTTCTGTTTATCAGTAAAATAATTCCATTTCAGACCAGCTCGTGGCTCCCCATGAGAAAAAATATACAGGAGTGTTTTAGAATAAGGTTCTAACCTCAAGGTCTCCATACCCTTCACCTAAAAATCCTCCAGTGCAGTTGGATGTGTCACAACTCTGCTTAGCATTCTTCCCAGACACCCTCAGTTTCAGTTTTGCTGATCCCACAGAATGACACTCTGCCCACTCCGGTCTTACTGAGAAAACCAACAGTTCTCCTGATCATTGCTCCAGCAAGCATCTTCATTTTTTGGATCTTCATGAAACAACAGATCTACATGTTATTTCCTTCTTTGGTCCTCTCATTTTATTATCTGCTGGTCTAGAAAGAGCCCCTCTCCAACATAAATGGCAATCTTACAATCTTGTTGCAAGCCTTGCACCCAATGGATGCCAAAACTGTGAAACACAAGATACCACCTTTAATTCCATCCCCAGACTCCAGTAGGGACCACTTTCCATGGATGATGCATGGTTTGCTGGTCTCTCTCGAACCCTTTCAAGGAACTTTACTCACTGAAGGACCTACAGGAGCTTATCTGGGCCTTGCCTGAAACACTTCCAAGGCTCCTAAGCCAAGGAAGAGGATAGAGGCAGTTCCTGCCCACTGTCTTTCACATGCTATGAAGTTTTTAGTAAACTTCTTTAGCCTCAGCCTCCTGGGTTTGCTCATTTGAAATATTGGCAGTGATCAATCTATAGGTGACTGAGCATGGCTCCTTTTACCCATCCTTTTTCAGTGAACACCTACCCATTGTCAGGTGAAGCTTCAACAAGTAATAGCACTGAAAGAAGGTTGTAATATTTTGCGGGGAAGCAAGAAGTCTCTTTGGTTTGGGTAGCTACCATGGTCCAGATGTATCTATTTGGTGACAAGAAACAGACATAACATGGCTTGCCCAAGGTCACCAGGCAGGTTTAGCTGTGGATCCATCAGCTCCTGGACTCCTATTCCACCCCTTTCCTTTGAGGGCACAGGGGATGTGTGAAAAGTCCCAAGCCCATCTTCAGTGGGGATTCTGAAAGGCCATGGAGACTGTTTTTATTTTAGGAGTTTTTATCTACCATCTCTCAAGCCAGGAGGCCCCAGGCTGGACACAGCTGAATTACTGATGATAGAACTATCTCTCGGGTTCCCCCTCTTTTTCTTTTCTTTTCTTTTTTTTTTTTAAGATTTTATTTATTTATTTGAGAAGTAGAGTTACAGACAGTGAGAGGGAGAGACAGAGAGAAAGGTCATCCATCCATTGGTTCACTCTCCAAATGGCTACAATGGCTGGAGCTGTGCCGATCCAAAGCCAGGAGCCAGGAGCTTCTTCCCGTTCTCCCATGTGGGTGCAGGGGCCGAAGGACTCAGGCCATCTTCTACTGCCCTCCTGGGCCACAGCAGAGATCTGGATTGGAAGAGGAACAGCTGGGACTAGAACCGGTGCCCATATGGGATGCCAGCACTGCAGGCGGAGAATTAACCTGCGCCATGGCGCCAGCCCCTCCCCCTCTTTTTTCAGGAAACATGGTTATTTGCATTTATTTTCCTTTGATAGTCACACATACAGATGATTATAGGTGGAATCAAGGGATGACCGTTGATGTAAAGGCCCAGACGCAATCTTTATCGAGCACATGCACCGATTTTGTGTTTTCTGATAGGAGAAATAGGAGATGAACAAATGGCCCTGAACCAGATGATTGATTTCTCTGCAAGGCTAGGCAGGGTGGCATTTATAGTCTCACAGGCCGCAGAATAGAGATAGTGGAGGTTCCGTTGGCTTTTCTGGCTGAAAGCTCCAGTTCCAAGAGAGAGGGAATCCCCTGAATCAGTTCTAAAAACGGACTAACTGTGAAAGTCGCCGAACGTCCTTTCAGGACTGGCAGGTGAGGGGTATGGGGAAACTGCAAAGGTTAAAGTTTTTTGTGTAAATTGATGGTTGAAGGTTGTTTTAGGATTTCTGCTTCAATGTTCCGAAAAGAGGCTCAAGGTGAGGCTGAACTTTTTTTTTTTTTTTTTTTTTTTTTTTTTTTTTTTACCATTTGTCAGTGCCTTTCAATGATTAAAAATATGTTTTATATGTTGCTGGCATGCCACTTTGGGAAAACTCAACTCTTTGTTTTCTGGAGTGGGCAGAGTGGCACCCAGGATTTATCCTAAGTCTCCAGTGTGAGCCGATGCAATTGCAGTTGCTCAGCACTAGAAATGCAGTGGTAGTGGAGGGGTGCTCATTAGATCCAGTTTCACTAGAAAGTTCCTTGTGTCAAGATCATCCATAGTAACACCGAGATCTCTAGTAACAATAAGTATGGAGCAGACAGCAAAATGTACTAATTCATTGTTTTCTGCTTCAAGAGCATTGAATATGAAATGGAAAGTGGTTACGCTGGTGTGGTTTTAACCAATTAACCACAGAGGAGTTTAAGTGCAACCTAATCTTTTACCATTTTGAGTGGGTTTTTTTGTTCCTTGTTTGCATAATTCCATTCCAATTCTTCTGAATTAGATTGTAGTCACTTCCTGTTCTGAGGTTTTTTTGCTTTTAAGAAGACAGGAGAAATCATGCTGCTAAATTCTCTTTGTAATTAGTTTTTTCCTTGGAAATTCCTAAATGCATTTTCTCTGCTGCCAAATAATGGGCGTTTCCTATAATAGTATTTAATTGAGATGCTATTTAAATACACTGTATGCCTCCAAACTGAAGTATATAGACTCATCCACCTGGCTCTATTGAAAACAATTTGCTGTGTGGAAAATTCAGAACAGTCTGACCAGTCTATTTTCTGTGTTTCGAGTACTTCCAATCAAGTTGATAGTAAAAATTGATTGTGTTCTCAATATTTGCTTCAACCAAACTAAAACAGATTTCAGCAATTCAACTAAAATAGAATCATTGTTCCTATTTTCTGGTACATATTATGAAGAAAACTGTGTAGGGTTGACAATCAGGTTTTCCCCTTGAGCCTTCCAGCCGCCTCTCTCCCGTAATCCCAGGGGAACAGAGTATCCAAAATTGTACTTGGGCTTGATGGTTGATCTTTGCAAACAGGTGTCTTATCAAGGATTTTGAAAAGCGGCCTTCCGTCACTTGTCTCCTCGACCACCCATTCATTAAAGGAGCCCACGGAAAGGTTGTGTTTCTGCAAAAACAGCTGGCCAAGGTGCTCCAAGACCAGAAGCATCAAAACCCCGTTGCTAAAACCAGGTACGGTGCTCCGTGTCTTTGGGCTTTCTCACTGTGGTTCCTAACAAAAATGGCAGTCCTGTGTTTTGATTTGCTCAGCCTTGTTTCTGGTAATGACCGCATCCCTGCATTTTGAGTTTCATTTACATGACATTAAGTCCTCAGGTGCCCAGCAGATGAGAGGCAGGCTTCGGGGCAAACTGCTTGTCTGTGCTCTGATGGCTAATTTCTCTCAAATGGCTGGAATCTCATTCTGCCTCCTGTTCCATTAGCTCTGGTTAAAAACCAACAAATGTATTTTTATATTTATCTAAATGTAGATTTTTTTTAAAACCAATAAAGGTAACTGTGTGAAAGCAGCCATGGCTGAGATTGTGTGAAAAATCTTTAGTTGGCCATTGCAGACCAGAGAGACTGGAAATGAAGGCTGTAAAGTGATTTGGGAAGATTACACATTAAGCACTGGGGGCTTTTTCTTTCATGTGCTCTGAGACCAATTCCTCCTCAGTTAAAAAGAAGCCTTAGAGGCAGTTCAGCATTAGATATCATCTACATCATGTAAAGCAACCGGCCCCATCTTGATAGTGGGCAGGTGTCTTAAAGATTGCTTGTTTTCAGGGTCAGCTGCTTTCAACAGTGTTCCATGGTGACTCTCTTAAAAAGCAGATCTACAGTTGCTGTCCAGACGGTGGCAGGATTTCTCTTTAAAATAAAAATTAAATGCAACTAGAGGCACTGCCTCTGCTCAGCAATTATTTGGTTTTATAAAACCAGCCAGGATGAAGATAAGCCCTAGTCCGTTATTATGAAAAGAACATTCTCGAAGTAGTGGAAGCGAAGAAAATAAAATATCCTAATCACAAGTTCTGGAAATATTTATGGATTCTACAGGAAACTGTTAACAAATCAAAAAGCCAAACATTGGCAGCAGAACTGGAGGAGCTGGAAGCACAGTTTCAAGGTTACTTTATTTTGCTGATTTTTTTTCCCCCACCAGGATACCTTTGGCCCAGCTCAAAACAAATGATGTCCTGCTGTTTCCCCCTTTATGCTACCATTTCTGTTTCCATGGCTTGCTTACAGGGTAGAGAAATACAGACAAATTCGTGTGACTCTTTCTCTTTCTTTTTCTTTTCTTTTTTTTCTTTTCTCTCTCTCTTTCTTTCTTTCTTCTTTCTTTTTTCTTTTCTTTTCTTTTTTTTCTTTTTCTTTTTTTTTTGTGAAGACTAGGAACTTGCGGTTAAACCTCAGGGACTGAAATTGCTTTTCCTTCCCTGCTTTCGTTCCTGTGCACCAGCCACTGCCCCCTGCCACCCACCTCCAAACACAGACACCCAGCACCACCACCCAAAATGAACAAGCAAGGAAACAAAGGCCGAGCCATAACCAGACTCAGCACTCAGGTTGAGCTCCTCTCGCCGCTCTGAGATGTGCTGCAGGGGGATTCCTGAGACCTACTCCTCAAAGTTAGCCAGTTTTGTACCTTTGCCTGACCAAGTCTGTGTCCTTTTTATGAAATTTGTCTCCTTTCTCTGCAGCAAATTACACTCCATGAGCTCTCACCCTCTTCCTCTAATTTCTCTTTATCTTTCTGAACCCTTTTGATGTCAAAAGCCTGGTAGGGTGGCAAAGGCTTCTCACAGGATCCTGATCATCTTGAATGTCCCTCAGTAGTTGTGTTTCTTTGAACAGTGATTTAAGAAGAAAATACAACTTCACAAATAGGTATCAAAACTTTAAACAGCCACTACCCTAGGTGGTAGGAAAATTCCAAAGGAAATACAATGCATGCAATTGACACTCTCCGGGCCACATGTCCCACAAGATGACTTCCTCTTGGCAACTGGCAAGGAGTAGGCTTTGTTAAGCCCACCAGGAAACACTCTCAGATGTCACTGGATGCTGAAAAGTCTGCATATTTCAAGCTGTGAGTTTCCAAGTCAGGGTGGAGAACAGAGAGAGTGCCTGGATAAGGAAAACCAAATAGTCACCCATTGTTGCTTCTGCCACAGAGCAGGTGGGACAGTATGGTCGGTAAAACTACCAGCTCTGCCAGGCTTGAATCCCAGCTCAGCTATTTACTGGAGAAGTTACGTAGTTTTTCTGCCCTAAAGTTTCTTCTATAAAATAGGGATTGTTTTGAGGGTTAGATTAGTCCACATGTAAAAATGCTTGAAATAGCACTCGATGCAGAATTAACCCTCAGTAGGTATAGGTAGTGGAAGTAATACACAGGCTATTTAATGTAGAGTCTTTTATTTATTTTTAAAGCTAACTACCTCTTGCCTTTAATCTGTGAAAATTCATCTTTTTACTTACTGTATAGATTGTGAAAACAAACAGCTGAGGTAGTGAATGTTAAAAACACCAAGTTTTATCTTTTATTCAACATCTAATTTATTCATTTATTCGTGTAAGAGATGTTTTTATGTGTTTAGGTGTCAGGCACCGTGCTGAACAGAGGAACTACAAAGGTGAATCCGATAGAGTTCCTGATAAGAGCTGGTAGCCTGGTGTGTGATAGACAGGATCAGATGAGAACAGCTAGGTGTGAACAGTACCAGATAAAGGAATGCCTGGGGTACCTCCAAGAGCCCATGGGAAAGGCACCAAAAAAATGTGGAGCTGGTATGGTTGGGAAGACCCCTTGGAACTGGTGGGAAGATGATTTTTTTTTTTAAGATTTATTTATTTATTTGAAAGTCAGAGTTACTCAGAGAAGGAGAGGCATAGAAAGAGAGAGGGAAAGAGCGAGAGAGGGGTCTTCCATCTGCTGGTTCACTTCCCAATTGGCCTCAACGGTCATAGTTGAGCCAATCCAAACTGAGGAGCCAGGAGCTTATCCCGGGTCTCCCACGTGGGTATAGGGGCCCAAGGACTTGGGCCATCTTCTACTACTTTCCCAGGCTATAGCAGACAGCTGGATTGGAAGTAGAACACCCAGGACTCAAACCGGCGGCTATATGGGATGCTGGCACTGTAGGTGGTGGCTTTACCTGCTACACCACAGTGCTGGCCCTGGGAGGATGATTCTTAAATTGTCCTGACGAATCTGTAGAAGATACTTGGGGAAGGGGTTATTCCAGGTGGAGGGACAAGAGTGAGCAGTGACCGTAGGGCAAAGGCACAGGGGCTAGGGAGCTCGGGGAATTTGGTGAACAATTACTTGTCGTGGCTGTGACTCAGCATGGGACAGGTAGGAGAGAAAACACAGGCAGATACCAGGTCATAAGGGGCCTATAGAACTGGGTTTTTGTTCTTTAGAAAACTAGGAGCCACTAAAGGATTTCAATCAAGGCTGTATTCCAGAAAAGTTGTCCTGACTGCAGTGTGGAGCAGGGTGAGGCTGGAGCCAGGGAGAGGAGCAAACAGATCATAGCAATGCAGAGTGGTGGAAGCAAATAAGGTAATGGTATTATCATGATCTAGGGTTGGATTGGTTGAGGGAGATTAGGAACCCGGCCTGTGTCCTTCCCCTTGTTTACACTTCAATTAAATGGGAACTGCAAGACACTGAGGGACAGAAGGGAATCAAAAAGACTCCTCCCTCTTCAGTATCCTGTGAAATGCAATGCCAAGTACTTCCAAGTAGGAGCTACCACACGAAGCTTCTAGATTTCCACCTAAAGTAGAGTTTCCTCAGTGGTCCAAACAGTCCTGGGTGCCCTAGCTGGAGTGCCTGGTTTGGTTTTGCGAGCTGATCTGAAGCAGTGAAACTTCTGCCCTGCAGGGAAAGCTGTCTTGCTGTTCCTGCAGAGGCAGGGGAGGGTCTGTCTTTTAGGACTTTCCCCAGGAAAGGGGGGGAGTTGGTGGTTTGAGGATGCTGCAAGGGAAGAAGGCAGATTCATAAAGAATGGGAAGACGCGGACAGGTGTCTACAAAGGCTCTTACGTAGAGGAGACATTGAAGATAGAAGGGAGAGGAGGTAAAAGAGGAGGAAGCAAGAGGGCCTAAGGTAAGGGTTGACCTTAGAGAGAGAGAACCTCTACGTTGGGAAAGACACAGATGTCAGATGAAAAATACACAGAAAATTTGAGAGTGGAGAGGAGGGATAATAAGTTTTTGATTTTTCTAACAAGCAAAGCAGGGTGGTCTTAGAGTTGGAAGAGGGCTGTGGACTCTAGGGAAGTGTTTAATCTTTGAAATAATTCCTGTAAGGACTATGATAAAGGTCAATTAAAGATGGACATAATGGTTACTCAGTGGTGCAGAAAACCCAATGGGACATAACTGAATAGGTTGATTTGTGTTTAAGATAATGTATGCGGAGCAGGACAGTGTTGGTACCAGACACGCTCAGAAGATGCACCATCACCTCTGCTACCCTTCCCGTCTTGTCCGTAGTAAACCCCAGCACCAAGGAATAGGAGCAGAGAAGGCAGATGCCTGCCGTGGTCTTCTTTGGGCTTGGGGTTGGCTTCCGTGGACATGCTGGGTGGACACGAGGGGAAGGGGGTCAAGATTAATAGGCAAGGGGCCTGCAACCTTTTCAGGGTGGGAAGGAAGTGAAGATGGAGTGGCTGATGGACTGTGAGGCTGAGAGCGCTCAGGGGACTGTGAGTTCCACCGACGAAGATGAACAGATTTGGTGAGAGGATAGAGAGAAAAGGGCCTGTGGAACTGGGGCTGGGGAACTTCTGTAAGACCATCAGGCATGGCTGAGCTTGCAGACAACTTCAGTGGAGGAGGAATATGTGTTTTTGAAGTGTTGACACGCTGAGGAACCCTGAGATCAGACTGTGAGAAGAAGTAACGAGGTGATTGGTGGGAGATGGGAAAACGAAAGGGTGGCATCAGAGACCTCAGGATAGAGAGAAGGGGAAGTCGGGGTCAAGTGCTGGAGATGACGTGGACAGATGATGTCAGTTTTTAAAAAGGGAGAGATTGTTAGGGAAAACTACGTCTGAGTAAGGCAGAGGGGAACAGGGAGGGGACATAATTCCCTGCCCTTCACAGTGAGCGGTCCATTTCAGTACGGAAGGACAGGTAAAATGGGCAGTTAAGAGTTTTCAAGAACAAGGCTGGAATTCATATTGGAGCAGGAAATACTCCATGCACAGAGGCAGGCTTGGGCTGTGAGGCCCCATCTTACCCCCCTGAGTCTAAGCTTTCTAGCTCTTCTGTGTTCTGAAGCTTTTTGGAAAGCCAGACTGTGATCCATTCTTTTTTTTTTTTTTTTGACAGGCAGAGTGGACAGTGAGAGAGAGAGAGCCAGAGAGAAAGGTCTTCCTTTGCCGTTGGTTCACTTTCCAATGGCCGCCGCGGCCAGCGCACCGCGCTGATCCGAAGGCAGGAGCCAGGTGCTTCTCCTGGTCTCCCATGGGGTGCAAGACCCAAGCACTTGGGCCATCCTCCACTGCACTCCCGGGCCTCAGCAGAGAGCTGGCCTGGAAGAGGGGCAACCGGGACAGAATCCGGGGCCCCGACCGGGACTAGAACCCGTGTGCCGGCGCCGCAAGGTGGAGGATTAGCCTATTGAGCTGTGGTGCCGGCCATGTGATGCGTTCTTTGATGCCCATTTATACACTACACAAACAGATACAGATATGCACATAGATGCCCACATACATATACAAGTAGATACATATATATATATATATATATATACACATATAGATGTAAGCAATAGGTCTAAGATAGCAGAGGTGCCTATAAAGAGAAGCAGCCTTGTATTATTTGAGATTTGATTTATGTCATTCCCTGACATTGAATTTAGTGTATGTTTAGCACCACGAGAATCTCAGTTTTTCTAGTCATTTATAGTTTTGCCATAGCATGGCTTTGATTCGGGTACAATAGAACAGTTAGGGATCCAAGGCTCGCTCTCTCTTCAAGGAGGTTAAAAAGCCCTAAAATTCTTTGAACAGTAATGTGAGGCTACATTGTTCCTTAATCTGGCAGGGATGCTTTTAAACAATTTGGTCATTTCCTTATGTCAGCCCCCATTTCCTTGACTTTCAAAAGGACTTCTTCCCCAAGCCAGTTTTGCAAATCCCTGAATTCATTAGTACCATCTGTTTTGTCATCTCTCCACGAAAGTTCTGAGAAGTATACTTAGAAACATGCATTTTCTTACTTCACTAAAGTTATTGAGAGAAGAGCATAGCCATGCTCTGGAATGTGAGTGGAGGCAGGGATGGCCCTGGGGTGCTGAGCCATGACCATGAACTCAATTCTGGACCGCAGTGAAATTGTAAGACCCCTGACGTCAGGCCCCTGCAGGTGGCTTGGGACTTACCGAAACCAACAGTGGTTAAACCCTCAAATGCCAAGGGTTTCCCTAAGCACTACTTGGTAGAAGAATTAAGTTGCTGTTGCTTTTCTGCTGTGCGTAATGGATTTTGAGTCTGCCCTAGCAGTTTGCCTGAGGCTGATTAAAACAATGACTTCAGTTTTTCTGATTTCGTTTCAGCTTGCCGCAGTGACCTTTAAAAACTGATTTCTCAGTGCTGAACGGCCAAGCTTTCCTCAGCCAGCCTTGCTCCCTCCCTCCCTCTTCCACCTGCAAACCTGTGTGCACACATACACCCACCCCAGTATTACATACACCGAGGGGTTCCTGCGTAAATGAATGACTCCTGAGTGATCACTTCCTGAAGTGTCAAAGATGCTTGACACAAAACTTATAGACCCTCTGATCCTCCTAACAGAGAAGAGAATCAGTATCCTGATGTAATTACCTGCTATCCATCTATATATGTATGTCCATATGTATGCTGTCTATAATTCAATATATTAATTAATATTGAATTTTCTGCTGCTGCCACTGATTTCTACTGACCAGAGAATACTGTTTAATGTAACTGATAATATGCTCATTTATTGGAATTCTGGCCAAAACTGTGCTTAGATGAAAAGCAGACAGATACTACAGTAATTTCCACTCACACAATTCTTCTATTTTTGAAATTCATCTATTGTAATGTCTGTTTGATGGATATAACCTTACATTCAGGTTCAAGATATGGCTCATGTACTTAAAGGGGTCCAGATGGTGTAACTCTGACTGTATCTGACTCTCAGTAGAATAGTGTCACACTTAAGTGATTTGCTCTTGCTTTTCTCAGTCTAAGTCCATGATTATATATAGTCAAATAAAAGCTTCTCTTTTATCAACATGTTATCAAAGGGTATATTGAAGTGGAAATAATGATTTGGAAGAAATATTCAGCATCACTGACCTTGGAGTAGAAGCAGTGTTCTATCTTGTTTTGAGTAACATGTTCCTTCTGATATGGAATCCCTGAATATGATGATAAGGAAGTGGTCCCTGGGCTCTTGGGCTCCATCCTTGGCCACAGAGGCCTTTGTCTTAGAATCTTAAAGACCTCCACCGTCTCTGAACCTGGACCTTCACCCACATTTCCTCTCTGCTTGATTCCCCTTTTCTCTCCACCCTTGACCCACTTTATTTCCTTCTGTTTCTGGAACCTGGTGGGAGTATTGTTAATTCTCCAATCCTTTTGGTTCCGCCCATGAATGGAGAGGAGAACTCTGACCTTGGATGTGACAGGGCAAAGGCAGAGGTGTCCTTCACAGGGGTCCTGCCACAGGGTGACTACGTAAGAGGCCATCGAGCACGTCCTGACGCACAAGTCTGCTCACAAGCCTGTCGCTCATAATTATTAGGCTAAAAGAGTTAGTTCCCTTCCCACTGGTGGGTTGTGGTTTATGACACCTCCTTCCGTGGGTTGCTTCTTCATCACAGCTGGAGAGTGAAGGGAAGACCCATCCTGCCACACCTAGGCAAAGCTCCTACCAGCACGCCAGCCTCTGCTTCCACAGGCGTGGGTGGCAGACAGGGAGAGGCTAAGGACTGAGGTGTCACTTTTGGGTGGAGTCTTAGTATCGTTCCTTGGAGAAGCAACTCAAGGAAGTCAGCCGGCTCAGTGACTGGATGTGCAGGAGCATTCGCACAGACACAGAGATGAAGCTGTAGTGAAAGCAGCAGCACTTCAGGGACGTGTTCTGTGAGAATAATTCCTCCAGTACGTAATCCAGTTGGTGGCCTCTAAGCTCCTTTCCCAAAGACGTTCCAGAAGGCCCGCACCTCTACCTCATCTGTGCCCATTGTTCTCTCCAGGGAACTCCATCCTCCGGGTCTGGTTCTGGCTCTTGCCCAGTCTTCAGATTCCCTTCTTACCGCCCACCCATTTCCTTGGACTTACTTGAGCTGTGGACACAGATATTAGTTCTCCTTTTCTTTTTCTGATCCATGGAACTGAAGGCCAGCTCTGCTCTCCCTTCACCCTTAACTACCACAGCAAACCCAGGGACCAGTCCAAGCTGGAACGTACACTCCAAGCCTCACCCCCAAAACTCCCTTTGTCTGAGAAGCTGGATTGGCAGCTGATATACTTAAAGCCTCATAAAAACGAGTAGGAAATCGAGCACCTGCTGTGGTATATAGACTTTGCCATAATTTGAAAATATCTTCTGGACCATTAAAACTACCACACCTTACCATATAGTCTTGATTTACTAGAAACTCTTTTGCTATTCATCCATGCATTTGTCGCTCTCTCCATTTCTCTAAGCTTTGGGATACACAATCCAATTACAGTTGGAGGTCTGTAATTTTCACATGAAGCAGGAATTCTTTGGCAAAAATGGATAGTGGGTGCTGTTCGCAATTAAGGCACTAGGCGGAGCATGCGAATTTAAAGGGAATTGACGTCTGCTTGTAACAGCTCATTTAACTCAAGAAAATTGAAAATAATTTGAACCAAATTTATTTTCATTAGTTTCATCCAAAATAGAGAAATATACAACAATATAACACTTTTTATAAGTATAAGTGAAGTCTCAGATAGTGTTTTAAAAAGGAGATCAAAACTGGAACAAATTGTGTGTTTTTTTTTTTTTGTTTTGTTTTTTTCCTTTTCAGTAGATGCTCCAAACACCATAGCCGTAGAGGAAACTAAAGGAGGTAGCAATTTCTGAAGCCTGCTAGGCAGAAAAGTTAGAGGTAGACCTCAGGCTGTGTTGATGATGCTGATTGAGAAGATTTAATTTAATAGGTGAGAAAGAGAAAAAGTCACTGTCTTTTTTTGCCAATTTCCAATTTGTTATAAACTTAAGACTCAGTATGCAGAGCTGCTAGACTCGCCTCCTCCTCTTTACCTGCTTTTGTGAACTGTGTAGCGAGGGACGGAGTGTACTTGAGGACTCCATGACTTCTTGATGGTGCTTACAGCAGAACGTTCAGCCATAGCCAGCATGTCGGATGGAACTGTGTCGTTGGCTGCCATCCTCTTAGGCTGTGATGATGGTGGACATAAAAGGTGGCAGGGAAGAACAAAGTGGGGAAACTTCTGAACTAGTGAATTTATAGCACATGGAGGAGGGAAGGGTTTGTTACGTGTGATTTCGTAACTAGTGCTTGCAGGAATATGTGGAGCTATGCAAATTGTTGATTCCACATTTTTTTTGGGGATGTAAGAATGGTACCTGGTGCATTTTTTTCAGCCTGTTTGCATTTATATATCCATGACTGTATGTGCTTTCATAACCACCTGTGAGAGAGAGAGACTAGTTGTGAATGAGTATATCGATCAATGAAGGAAACTGAGATATTGCCTGTGAATGGGTTTGCTGGATGCCACACACCACATCACTCACAGCTCTGAGTTGGATCCAGAGTAGGGCCCAGAGCTCTTAAGTTTGAGGCTAATGCTTCCCCTTTGCATTACTTTCAGTTCATCAGTTCATGAAGGGAATTATGGGAAGGCCTATTTGACCTTGAATAAATTTTGTACCTTAAGGAACTATATTTTGGCATACCAAAGTGGATCGCTACTGATTAGCAACCAAATTTTGAAAATACTTGGTGATCAATACCCCCAAGAGAAAGTCTCACATATATACACAAAAGTATGCCTATAAAAATGTATCTCTTGATACATTTCTAGTAGTACAAAAAATTGGAAGCTAAATGTTACAGGTCTGGGTAAATGAGTTGGTCCATAGTCATAGGTTACAATATTACCCAGTACATAAAATGACTGGACTATGTAGGTAGATAGTTTAAAAAGTCATAATGTTGGGGCCAGCACTATGGTGTAGAAGGTTAAGCTGCTGCCTTTAGTGCTGGCATCGCATGTGAGTGCTGGTTCAAGTTCTGGCTGCTTCACTTGCAATCCAGCTCCCTACTGATGCTCCTGGGAGAGCAGCAGAAGATGGCCTAAGTCCTTGAGCCCCTGCCACCCATGTGGGAGACCTGGAAGAAGCCCCTGGTTCCAGGTCCTGACCTGTCCTTGGCCATTTGGGGAGAGAATCAGTGGATGAAATCTCTCTCTCTCTCTCTCTCCCTTCCTCTCCCCCTCTCCCTTCCTGCCTCCCTCCCCCTTCTCTCTCTCTCTCTGCCTTTCAAACAAATAAATACATCTTTTTTTAAAAAACAAAAGTCCTAATGTTGAGTGCAAAAAGCAAATTTTCAGGATGAAACCTACATTATGATATCATTTTTATAATTAACCATGCAGAACCTATATATTGCTCATATGCATATGACCAGTATTTTAGAATGGACTGGGGGATACTCATCAAACAGTGGTCATCTCATCAGAAGAGGATGAGGTAGGACAAGGGTCATGAAGGGATTTCAGATAAGCAAATAGAATAAACTATAAATGATGATCAGTTATTTGGCATTTGCTATAATATTCTCTGAAGTCTTCTGTAGTTTTAAAATATATGGGAAAAAGTTGGAAGTGGTGCTGGTGGGTGGGGTAAGGGGACCCCGAGGGAGGCAGAGCACTTATGACAATATTCCATTGAGGACTGTATGCCTGACACTGAGATGAAAAAGGTAGGAGATATTTATTCCTGGAAGTTTGGAGCTGTCATTTAAGAAAAGTAAATCTACTTACATGTGTTAGATGGGCCCATTTGGTAACACTCCTCATGTGGCAACAGGGAGACTCAGATTCTGGAGGTCGCTGTTCCTGGATAGATCCACAGAGACACTGAGAGCTTGTGGGCCTGGACTGGACTTGCTTTTCCTGTCTCTGTTTCCAAAGTCTTTGGACGCGTTGTGGGATAAGGCTGTGAACATCCTCATTGCCCACTTTCTGCTATGTTACTTCCTGTCTTGCTGCTACTGGTCTCCTGCTACCTTTGTAGGCATGAAAGGATGCATACCAGACGACCCTATCATGTGCAGGATGGTGAAAAATACTGCTTGGAGGACGATTTGGTCAATCTGGAGGCTCTGGACGAGGTACTGGACATTTAGTGGACACCTCTTGTTGAGCATTGTTTTACATGAATGGTATGAACTTCCTTTTGTGGACCTTGTTCTCCCAAGGTCATTTGGAAATTTAGCTGTTGGTATAGCCAAGGGGTGATGCTCAGGGAGCAGTCATTTGCTGGGACTACAATCCCATGTTGTGTTCATGTATAGTTCCTAGAATGGAGAAGACAACAGGACTTATATGTATATTTTTTTGTTAAACCCTTTGTATCCTAAGGCTTGATAGATTCTCTCAGCTGAATTTATTTTCTGTTTAATAAAAAAATTTCAGTTAACCCTTAAGACAGTTGGTTGTTCTTCATGAAGAGCCACTTCATGTAGGGAAATAGTGAAGTTAATATGGCTTGAATTTTAAATTTGAAGGCTGTGATAATCGCATTTAAAGTATGCATGTTTAATAGAGCTGTTAATTGCACTGGCCCTGCTTCTGCTGACTGTAACTCTGGGGACCTTTAGCTTCAATGCCAGCATCAGTAACGTGTCATAAAAGCCTTCAGTTCAATATTCCTGCCACCTAGATTTTAAGTGTAATACTTTCAGAAATGAAGGTAATGTTTTGTCTGCATTATCAATAGGAACAGCCCAAGAAATCAAATTCTACATAGAACATTTTGAGCGGGTGAGGCAATTTTTTTTACAGTAACAAATGAAACCTTTGTTAAAGATCTCAGTGCCCTTCAGCATGTCCCAATGCTTTCAGTATATTCCTAAATTTTTTTTTTTCTTTCAAGGTAAGTATCTGTATCATTTTAGATATTTTGGAACATCAGGGTCACTGTATGATTTACATAGACTAATTTTTGAGAGAAATAAATTCTTGCAAGAATAAATTTGTTGTCATTTTTGGACTCTCCCTTGATTAGAAATGTTGAGCCCGGTATCATTTGTGTTTCTCGTAGGATACAATTGTTCATCAGCTGCAGAAGCGCTATGCAGACTTGCTGATTTACACATATGTTGGAGACATCTTAATTGCCTTAAACCCCTTCCAGAATCTAAGCATATACTCTCCACAGGTAAGGGATGCTTGAAGAGCATACTGCTCCTTGTTAGGAACTCCAAGATCACAAGGGCAAAGGGCAGGAAGGAAAAAGTGAGAATAAAATCATGCCACCCTGGAGGAGTAGGCTGCAAAGAGCGGAAAATAATGCAGTAGAACCAGGGGTAACTTTACAAGGCAACTGCTACAATAATAGCTAACGATAAGTGACCACTTCCTATAGGCCAGGCCCTGGGTCACAGCCCTGGGAGATAGGTGCCAAGAGGAGGGCCAGCTGGCAGACAAGGAGACTTAGCAGAAGTTAACAGAGAAGTTAACTCCTTTTCACAAGTTCATGAAACCAATAAATGCAGCTCTAGGATTTGAACTTTAACTCCAAACTCCAGAGCCTGTACCCCGACTCTAGAGCTTATGCACCAGGTCCCCTAGTAGGTGGCTAAGTCTTGGTTTCATGAGCAACAGATGATGGAACAACAGACAGTCCAGGGGAGCATTGGGAGTTCTCTTCAAAGTGGTTATATTTTTCTTCAGTTTTCCAGGCTTTATCATGGGGTGAAACGTGCCTCAAATCCCCCCCACATATTTGCATCAGCCGACGCTGCTTACCAGTGCATGGTTACTTTCAGCAAAGACCAGGTAAGGACTCCCCTTCCTCTCCTAACAAGGCCCACAGTAAGACAGATTGTGTCTTCCTCTTCAGCCTGTAAGTCTTTCTGAAACCCTCACATTCGCTTGCTGATGCTGAACTAAGGAAATGGGTAATGAACCTGCAATACTGATAAAGCCCTAGGAGCGCCAGAATGCAAAAACCCTTTCCAGGAAATGAACAACATTCACATCAAGACCATGCGTCTCCTTTGATAAAATGTAATAAAGCTATTTCAAATATGAATATAATGAGAACAGAGAGCAAGTACAACCTGATTACATGGCAAAAATTGTAATGAAAACAGGATGTAGGAGCTGGCACTTGGTGCCGCTTGATACACCTACATCCCATAATAGGGAACCTGGGTTTGAGTCCTGGCTCCACTCTCCATTCTAGCTTCCTGCTAATGTGCACCCTCAGAGATAGTAGATGATAACCCAAGTGGCTGTGTCCCTGCCACTCATGTAGGAAACCTGGATTGAGTTCCCAGCTCCCAGTTTTGTCCTAATCCAGTCCTAGTTGTTGTGGGCATTTCGGAGTGAACCAGCACAGGATAGATCTCTGTCTGTATCTGTCTCTCTCTGCCTCTCAAATATATAACATTTCAGTTTCTGAAATTACTAGAAAACCAGAATAGAAGGCATAATTGAAATTCCTGGGCCAGCGCCGTGGCTCACTGGGCTAATCCTCCGCCTGCGGCGCTGGCACACCGGGTTCTAGTCCCGGTCGGGGTGCCGGATTCTGTCCTGGTTGCCCCTCTTCCAGGCCAGCTCTCTGCTGAGGCCCAGGAGTGCAGTGGAGGATGGCCCAAGTGCTAGGGCCCTGCACCCCATGGGAGACCAGGATAAGCACCTGGCTCCTGCCTTCGGATCAGCGCGGTGCGCTGACAGCAGGGCGCCGGCCGAGGCGGCCATTGGAGGGTGAACCAACGGAAGGAAGACCTTTCTCTCTTTCTCTCTCTCACTGTCTACTCTGCCTGTCAAAAAAAAAAAAAAAAAAAAAAAAAAAAAAAAAAAAAAGAAAAGAAATTCCTTCCCATTAAGGTCTCTGAGTTTTCTGATCTTTTTTATATGAAATTGTACATGGGTGCACTGTGTACCCCACCATATAATTGCTGAGATATTATGAAGTATTGGGTAAGACCGAATAAAATTTAAACTCAATATAAGTTAACCATACACTTTCCTCATACATTTTCCATCTTGTCATGTGTTTGGTTCCTCTAATGAGTAGCCCCCATCAGGAAGCTGTCTAGGGGTCCCACTTCAAACCGCCTTGTTAGCTGTAGCCTCCAGTTGTGGTTGAATGGGACTCCTTGGGAATTCCAGAAGATCCTCCCATTCCTCCCATCATTCAGGATATTCTCAGGTCTTCAGGGCTCTGTGCCATGAACCAGAGATAATGACTAAATATGTAATTTGTATTATTCCACACCCCCTAATTTTCTCTTTCCATAAGGTATGCCTAGAGATGAATGATAAAACAATCAACAATATGAGTACCATTAAGAAATAGCCAAGAGATGTGAGCAGGTCACAAAAAAGAAAATACAATTGACCTGAAGCCTTTGGAAAGATGCCCAACCTCACTCATAATACAAAAAATGCAAGGGGGTATCATTCTTTCTTATCAGACTGACCAAAACCCAGAGTGCTCTGTTGGTGATGCTATAGGGGAGCAGGCACATTTTTGTATTGGTACAGTCCTCAGGAAATCATATGGTAGGATCTACCAAATCTACAAATGTATCCCCATCCCTAGAAATTTATTCTGCAGATGATCCTGCATGTAGATAGAATGGCCTGTGTGGAGGGTCATTCATCGCAATACTGTTTATAATAAAAGAGAAAAACCTCTGGTAGGAGGTTGGTTAAGGAGATGCTGTCACATCTATGCAACTCAAGCACAAGCAGCTGCACCAAAGCCTGATGCAGCTCTCCCCGAATAGGAGAGGAAAGACCCCGCCGAGAAATGGCTCAGTGAAATATGAAGGTGTATAACAGATGTTTCTGTGAAAACCGCAGCTGAACACATGCATCATTTCTGTGCTGTTCTCCACTTGCCACTCTCTTTTTCTTTGTCAGTGTATCGTCATCAGTGGAGAAAGTGGCTCTGGGAAGACAGAAAGCGCCCACCTGATTGTTCAGCACTTGACTTTCTTGGGAAAGGTATTGCCTGACCTACTTTATGGAGGGGTGGCTAGAAGTTCCTGCATAGAGAGTAGCTGTGTATTTTGTAAATGATGTGTGCTGCTTTTTATTAGCGGTCATATAAAAACATTCCATCTTTCTTAGGTTTGCCTCCTGGTAGTGAGGCCTCTTAGGATGGCAGTACGCCATCCTTCTTCCACGTGGGGAGGAAAATAATGCCAGCATGGGTTTGCTAGATTATCGGCAATTAACTTTTTGTGTTTGCAATGTAATAGAGACATTTAGCCATTAAGTATTAAAAGTGGTTAAATACTAGGACAGGATGAGAGACAGCCACGATGGTGATTAAAGGGATGGGAAATAAAAGGTTGAGGGAAACGGGAAAGGAATGGAAATTAGCAAGAGTTGAGGGCCATGAACGTTTTCAGCAAGGTGAGACGGACGTTGAATGAATGACTTCAGACATATACTGGTGGTTAGTTATACTAAGATATAGTGTGCTATGTGATTAAGAAAGAATTTAAGGAATATTAAATTATCTTTTTTTAAGTTTTAGTCAGTTTTTTAAAATTCAATGTAGTTCATAGATAAAATTTTAAGAATGGCATGATATCCCCTTCTTCCCTCCCTCCCGCCTTCTCTTGCTCTTCCTCCCACCTGCTTCCCTCTCCCTTTCTTTCTTTTCTGTTTTAGTTTTTGAAATAACATATTTTAAATTTACATTATAGTAAAAAGGCTTTATGCTTTGCCAAATAAGTTTAACAAGTGAAAAGCAAAAAGACCCATTTTAGTGGGAATATAGACAATGGCTATCAACAATATCAACAATAAATGAATGGAAAAATGACCATTCCACCCAGATACAGTAAATTTTAAAGTAATCACAGATCATTAAAACTATAGTGGTATAACATTTTTAACCATTGGTTTGACAAAGGTATAAAGACCAAGTTTCACAAAACTCTGTTTGCAACAATACTGAATACACACAGATATTTCTTTCTTTCTTTTTTTTTTTTAATTTTTTTTCTTCTTCTTTTTTTTTGATCTTGGCTCTCACATATAAGGGAGAACATGCAGTCTTTAACTTTCTGTGTAAGGAATATTTTATAGATAGAATTTATTGAATATTATAACGAGTAAGAAAAGTTATAAGATCTCTATTTAAAATTCTTCCTAAAGTATTTAGGTCTTTAATATGTCAATGATTTTAAATGAAGTGCAGCTAGATTTCAAAACTGCTGTCCCAGTCTAGACTAAGCCAATTCATTTGCACTTGTGTTGTTGCTCATCTGAGAAGGAGGCTGATGGTTGGTGCTCATTCCCCCAAGTGGAGCTCTTCATACAGGACAGTGTGCACTTTGGTGGGCAAAGGAGGGGTGCTGGAGTTGTAGTTCTGGTGGCTCCCTTGACTGTTCTGTTTACCGTAGGCCAACAACCAGACCTTGAGAGAGAAGATTCTGCAGGTGAACCCCCTGGTGGAAGCCTTTGGGAACGCGTGCACTGTCATCAATGACAACTCCAGCCGTTTTGGCAAATATCTGGAAATGATGTTTACACCAACCGGAGTCGTGATGGGGGCAAGGATCTCTGAATATCTCCTTGAAAAATCCAGAGTTATAAAACAGGCAGCGTAGGTGCCCCAATTTATTATTCTGGTTTTGCTCTGCAGTATAAACTGGGATGCAGTATAAACTAGGAATTCTAATGGTTCCATTTCCACCCCTGTTCTTAGGATTCCTGTAACCTTCAAGAGTAAGGAATTACTTAAGCACAGGATACTAAGGGGGAGGGTACATAAAGTTGGAGTGGAGTGTTTTAGCGATAGGTATGCCTGCAGTTGTATCAGATACAATTTAACAGCATTGCAGACGCTTGGAAAAATCACTAGTTAGTTCTTTTAGAATTAAACTTATCGAAGTAAAAGCACTGGGAATATTCTACACATTAGTATTTAACCTGGGTTGAAAGACAGATAAAATAACAATTATTCTGTTTTAAGAAGAATAGTATATGGGGCTGGCATTGTGGCACAGAGGGTTAAAGCCCTGGCCTGAAGTGCAGGCATCCCATATGGGCGCCGGTTCTAGTCCCAGCTGTTCCTCTTCTGATCCAGCTCTCTGCTATGGCCTGGGAAAGCAGTAGAAGATGGCCCAAGTCCTTGAGCCCCTGGACCCATGTGGGAGACCTGGAAGGAGCTCCTGGCTCCTGGCTTCAGATTGGCGCAGCTCCGGCCGTTGCGGCCATCTGGGGAGTGAACCAGCAGATGGAAGACCTCTTTCTCTGTCTCTACCTCTCTCTGTAACTCTGTCTTTCAAATAAATAAAATCTTAAAAAAAAAAAAAAAGAAGAGTAGTATAGTAATAGTAATCAGTAGCATGAACTTGGCACTGGTTCAGATGCCCTCTCTGACATTTTCTGTGTGCCCTGGAGCACGTTACTAATCCTCTCTGTGCCTCAGCTATGAAATGGAGGTGCTACTAGTACCCACCTCATGGGTTGTTGTGAGGATTGATGAGTTAATTTATACAAAATGATTTAAAGGAAGACTTGGCCTGGTACATGCTATCAGAGTGTTAGTCCCTCATCCTTATATTACTCATGTTATTGTAGGATAGCGGAGTCCCTTGGGAGCAGGGCTGCATGCACGGGTACCCACGCCCTGTTGAATGCCTGCTCTGTGCCGATGCGGAGCTCTCTGCTGGATTGCAGGAGTAAACAGAATAGGCAGGAGCCCTGTCCTCACAGAGCCGGGAGTGTGTGGGTGGTAAGGACGGGACGGGAGGATCACAGGCAGTCAACAAATAAACTTCATTGTGATGAGTCCAGGAAGCCATGTAAGGTACCATGATGGGGAAACAGGAGGGAAGAGGGGAACACCCCCAGTACAGGAGAAGGAGAGGCTCTGGGGGTCACTAGAGCTGGCCATGCGGTGGGCACAGGAGCAGAGAGACAGAGAGTGGCAAAGATGGAACTGGGACCCTGTCATGCAGGACGTTGCCTTGTGAAATGACAGCAGTAGGGTCAGTGGGCCCAAGAGGGAGATGCAGGAGCAATTGGCTTGAGGCTGTTAGGCTGTAGCCCAAGTCCTCATGGCTCCGACTGTGGGCCTGGACTCAGGTGGCAGCAGTGAGATGCAGAGAAGCTGGCGAGTCTGAAGGATACCGCGCAAGTAGATTGCACAGGTCTTGTCCTTGGTTAAGACCCGAAGCAAGTTCCTCCTCTGTGCACTTGCTGCATCCTCACCCACTGGGCACTACCATGAACTCTAACAAGGAACAGAAAGAGCGAGAGGTATTAAAGCTTCCCTGTGGCTTCCTGATTGAATTTTCTGAGTTGTGAAGTGTAACATGAGGAGGCGCCTCCTCCTGGCTGCACTGTTCACCTTGCCGTGTGGCTCACTGGCATACATACCCTCATACCTTGCTTTCCTCCTATGCAAGAGGGGCACAGTGATGCCAACCTCACACGGCTGTCATGAGAGCAAGAGAAGACTGGGCCAGGGTTTATAGTGCCTTTGTGATTCTGCCCTGTTTGGAGCATGCTCGTGGAGTCCCCCTTCTTGGCCCCCTTGTAGCTGGGTGTGGTCATACAGCCTGTGTAAGCAAATGGGCATTTAATGGTAATCCTTCACAGCCAGGTCAGTGTCAGATGGTGGCTGCTGCCTCTGCACAGCCTGCCAGTGACTCCAGTGAGCACAGCCCCACTGCCTACCCACCGTGGACAGGTGCTGTAGGCAAGACGTCTGCCCTTGCTGAGTTCAGCCACTAAGATCTGGGCACATTTGTGATCGCAACAAAACCTTGCCATTCCTTGAGATAAAAGTGTGAAAATCACAGAGAATTTGTGCTGGGGGCAGGTAAACGTTAGTGGGAAAAGCTTGGGAGAGTTGAGAACCAGAGGTATTTGCTGCAGAACTTCAGGAAGGCGGGACTACGGCAGGTGGGGGGTGGCGGGTGGCAGTCAAAGCCAGCACATTCCACAGAGGTGAAAGAACAGTGATCTTCAGCCCAGACATTCCCCCTCCTGCCTCAGCATCACTGGCTGCTCATCTTAGAAACCTGGGAGCCAGCGCCCGTTCCTCGCCATCCGCCCTCAGTCTTTCAGGATGGTCTTCTGGTTCCTCCACAGTGTGCATCTCAGCCTACTCTTGCTCTCCATATCCTATGGCCAGAGAGAACATTTCTCAACCCATCTATTCCTGTCACACTAACATGTGCCCCAGCTCCAGCTTCAGACACTTCAAAGAATTCTCATTGCTTTATGAACAAACCCTCAGTCTGGCCTACCAAGGCCTTGTGGGGGCTGCCATGCCCGCCTGCCCCCTTCTCACTGGCCGTCTTCTGGTCCTGTGTGGGTACGAGTACTGTGCTCAGTCTCCGTGCTGTCTCTCTGGACTGCTTTTCTCTTTCTCTCTGTAGCTCCTTCCAGCTCCATCTTTCTCTTGTGTGGATTCCTTGGTGAGTCCTTCCTTGACTTAGCACAAATACCCCTCATCCCTCAATAGTGTTCTTCATCTCAGCCCCTGGCTTGTTTTTCAAAGCCCTCATCATAAGTTTCCTTCAACTCCACCCCTAGAAGGGATTCTCCAACAACCTCAGCCCAGTGTCCGAGGCACTGGGCACAGTGCTTGCCATGATTGGCACCCAATACATGTGGCAGTTGAATAGTAACCTTTTAGCTATGTTTATATATCCCATAATATCCTGTAGTATACTCTGAATATACACAGTAAAACATGTTAAAAATAAAAAAGTTTTTAAAATAACCGATTTCTGAGCTGAGTGGACCAGTGAGTGAGGAATGGAAAGGAGTGGCATCTAGAACACGGAGCAGGGGTGAGAACGCACCTGCAGAGCTTTGACAGGAGGAACAGCCCAAGGAAGAGGAGGAGACTCAGAAAAGAGTAGGGGCCATGTCCCCAGGAGGGGCACAGGGAGAAGGAAGATCCCTTTCCTTCCGCAGAGGCAGGTTGGCCAAGGAGAGGGTTTGCCAGAATGCAGGGGTATCAAGAGAAGGGACTGTCTGCCTCCAGAGGAATGATGGGAGTCTGGAGCAATGCCTTTCACACATCTGTGCTGAGGGACGGTTATTGAAAAGCGCCGGTCTGTTGTAACTAACACCTTGATGAAAAAGCAATGACAGTAGATTAGAAACTGTCCACACTCTCAGATGTGTTGGCCATATCACTTGCCATTCAGTGTTTGAGCATGTCCCTTCCGTCCCTTCTGCCAACCAGGGAGCGTGCCCGTCTCAGTTCTGGAACCAACTCCACTCCCTCCCCTGCTGCATGTGGCAGGCCCCTTCCAGTGCTGGCTGCAGTTGAGCAGGGGACTTGTCAGATCTCTCAAACCTAGGCCTTCACTCTCTCTGAAGCAACAGAGCTTTCTTCTAGAAGGCCCATGGCACAGATACGTGCATGTGGGGCCTGGAATAACCCGGGTCCTGCTTGAAAATGTTCATCTGTAAAATTCCCTTCAGCTCATAGTTAAGCTAAGTGCGCTTAGTAACGGAGCGGAGCGTGTGATAATTACCATGCGCATCCTATCACCATTACTACTCTACAATGGGGATGTAGCACATTTTATTGCCTGAAAATGCAAATTTGCTATGGAATAACATTTTGCACAAAAAGAAAATGTTGTAAATTAGTTGGGGTGGAGAAGCCCAGGGTATGTTGTAAATAAAAATCTTTCCCCCCTTTCTTTTCTCAGAGGAGAGAAAAATTTTCACATATTTTACTATATTTATGCTGGTCTTTATCACCAAAAGAAGCTTTCTGAGTTCAGGCTTCCTGAGGAAAAACCTCCCAGGTAAGTGTCGGGGATTTTCATTGTTAATTTTTAATGAATGTACCATTAGCAAGTGACAAATTCACAAGTAATTGGAGCTGTTTTCCTTACTAGAAACTCATGGCCCATTTAACTGAAACACCCAGGATGAGGTGGCAGGTGCTACATCTCCCCATTTGCATTTTCTATAAGCTTCAAAAGCTCAGTTATAGCCATTTTACTTAGCTAGGTATCTTCATTCTCCCAAGGTCTCAGACTGTAAAGGAAAAGCCATTGCGAAGAAGGAACTTGCCAAGGGGCAGCCCTGGCATTTGAGGTGCCATTTTCCAAGTCAGCACTCATGGTTTTTGGTGATGTCCACTTCCTTTAGGTACATCGCTGATGAAACTGGAAGTGTGGTGCATGACATCACTTCCAAGGAGTCTTACCGAAGACAATTTGAAGCAATTCAGCATTGCTTCAGGATTATAGGGTTCACTGACAAGGTAAGTGATCATTAAGAGAGAAAGAAAAAAGTACTAAGAATGAGAAGAGTGGAGATGTGGATGTTTGAACTTGGGGCAGCACGCTTGCTATGAGGTCTTCCTACTCAAATCATGGTCCAAGGACAGGAAACATGGCCGCCACCTGAGAGCTTATCAGAAATGCAGACTCTCAGGCCTACCTACAAGTGACTGAATCAGATCTGCCTTTGACAAGATGCCCAGGTGAGCATAAGGTGGGAGAAGCATTGTTGTAAGGACCACGTGCCTATGAATTGTTGTCATTGTCGTCCACTGACCATGGCTAGAGTAACAAGCACCTAAACAATACTGCCCTTTTAGAGTTGGTCCTTCCAACCATTAAAGTGAGTTGTGAAGAGGAGTATGGGAAGATGTAGGTTCCACTCAAGCCACAGGAATTTATGAATGCAAGTAGCCCTTTGTGCTCCTTGACAAATTAATTAAAACCCTTCCACTTTCTTGTAGTCACTTCCTTCTCCACGGGACACAGTTGCACATTATTCACAATAGCTCTAAGTACTGTACTACTCTTATCATACTAGATACAGGCTGTCTCTATTAAATATATGCAGGGATGACAGACTATTTATAACCCTAGGCTCAAATATTATTCTGTGATACATTATGTCATAGTGTCTGGGCTTCATATGCCATCAATTTTGCAAAATATATAGCTGCTTTAGCTTTTCCAACAAAAGAGGTAAATGACTAGGAGGTGGTTGAGAGTGTTAAATCTTCTGGGATTAGATTACGGAATATTCTGGTTACCCTGGGACAGCCACTCGGATAAAGGATGACTTCTGTAATCCAATGCGTTTGGCTAGCTCTTCTCTTCCCAGCACAGTTGATGTTAGTCATAATCATACCTTTCCTTTTTCTTGCCAGCTGTTAATTTTCTCTGCCAGCCTCCTACAGACTTTAAACTGACAAGACAGTGGAAAATCCCAAAGGTCAGATAAAAATAGAAATAGTTTTCCCTTGGCTCCTTAGAGAAGAGCAATGGCTCCTTGGAGGAGAGCAATTAAATAGGCTCCAGCATAAAGGTCCTGGATGGTTATTACCTTACAGAGCTGATTTGTATCAAAGGAAGAATCAAAAGGTGGTAGAGATGGCAGCAAAGCCACTGAAAGTCACATAGGTCACATCAAAGTGTCCAGGAACCTTAGGGGTCATGCCATAGGATTAATAATATTTTACTTTCAATGAAAACAAAGATGGTTCTAGATTAACTGGAAAAAAAATTGGTCTTAGCCCTACAGGAAGTTATATAGTAGTATTGTCTAATAATAGAAATGTACTGCTAATCATAAAACAGATGCTATCTGCTTTAAGACAACAAAATTTTAAAACAGAAGAAATCCAGTGTGTCAAGTGTGTGTCCTTAAAGTGAGCCATCTCTAACCCCTGTTGGGGAGAATACAATAGAAATACAGCAGGATGGAAGAGTATATGAATGAATGTGAGAACAAGCCTAAAAGCTGGTGAACCTTCTCAAGGCTGTGCCCGACTGTTAAATGAAGAACCAGAATGCAGTGGTATGCATATGTGCATGTCTTCACCATGTCCCCACATCCATTCGTAGTGAAAGTAAACCAACTTTTGTCAATTAGCAACTTTGGAAATGGAAGGAAAAGGTTGGATCTCATCTCTCTGGCTCCAAATGTTGTGGTTATCTAAGGAATCTTCAGAAAGTTCATGGAAATGTATATTCTGAAAAAGCTTGCATGGATTTCAACTTTTTGTTTCAAAATAAACTTATTTTTTAATCCCATTTTCCACCAACTTTTTGAAGTCCTCTCATGTCTCTGAAGATAACCTGTTTTGCTGAATTAACTGAGTTGTCTTTCTGTTTGCAGACAAAAAGTAGCATGTCGGACTTTAGACATTAGTTGAATGTAGTCAGGCAGTAGATGCCAAGTAACTGATAGAACAGACCTTTCTTGTAAGTTTTTCTGGCAGATTTTTCTAGACACAGCTTCAGCGTACTGGCCAATTCAATCAAAATTATGTTTCCTGTCTTTTCTTGTTTTAAATTTATTTGACAGGTAGAGTTATAGACAGTGAGAGAGAGAGAGAGAGAGAGAGAGAGAGATAGAAAGGTCTTCCTTCCATTAGTTCACCTCCCAAATGGCCGCTACAGCCGGCGCTGCACCTATCTGTACCTGGAAGAGCCAGGTGCTTCTTCCTGGTCTCCCAGGGCCTGGGTACAGGGGCCCAAGCACTTGGGCCATGCTCCACTGCCTTCCTGGGCCACAGTAGAGAGCTGGACTGGAAGAGAGCAACCGGGACTAGAATCTGGCACCCATATGGGATGCCGGTGCCTCAGGTGGAGGATTAGCCAAGTGAGCCCCGGCCCCGGCCCCGGCCCCATCCTGTCTTTTCTTATAATGTCACTGGTTCCCTGAAGGAATCCCTTTGGTTTCTCCCAAATCCTTACAGCAACATTATGAGTGGCAAATCTTAGTATGGACTCAGGAGGATGGATTTTAATTCTGGGACACCAGCCAAAAGTGTCTGAAAGAACACTTGACCCTGTGTTTATTGTAGAGAAACATCCCAGGAGGAAGGAGTCTCCCACTAATGATAGGGCTCCTTGTGGAAATTGGGGGAGTTAACCTTAAACCTATTGTGAACATAAGTTTTTTGATTCCTGTTTCTGGAGCCAAACCACATTGTTTGTTTACCATTATGCTTGTCTTGCTGATGTAGCGATGATCATAACATTCAATAATTTGAGTTTTGGATGGTTTCTATTTAATACTACATGAAAGTTTATGTGACAGCCAAGACTGGACATTCCTTGCAGATCCCTGGATGCAGAGTTTAGAGAGGAACCTTTGAGGTCAGGGTGCAGAGTCTTCCCCTTCTTCACAATAGATTATGAATAGTGAAGGGAGATTGAATGTAACCTGGGGGCCCTTGAGAATTTCCAGTATCCAAATGGCAGACTATGTGAAGCCACTGACTTTTTTTAAAGATTCATTTTATTTTATTTGAAAGGCAGAGTTACAGAGAGGCAGGGAGAGGGAGAGGGAGGGAGAGAGAAAAGAGAGAAGAGAGAGAAGAGAGAGAGAGAGAGAAAGAGAAAGTCTTCCATCTGCTGGTTTACCCCTGAAATGGCCTCCATGGCCGGAACTGTATCTATCTGGAGCCAGGAGCCAGGAGCCAGGAGCTTCTTCCAGGTCTCCCACACAGGTGCAGGGGCCCAAGGACTTGGGCCATCTTCTACTGCTTTCCCAGGCAAAAGAGGGAGCTGGATCAGAAGTGGAGTAGCCAGTACTCAAACCGGTGCTGTATGGGATGCCAGCACTGTAGGTGGTGGCTTTATCCACTAGGCCACAGCGCCAGCTCCACCATTGACTTTTAAGATGCCAAATACTATGAACCTTTGCGAAAAGAAACTGGGTATGGGTGTTGGGACAGAGCCTATAGGTGAAGGCCTTTTATCTTGTCCTAATGGAGTATTTAGGGTAGAACTGGTGACAACCTAAAGAGACTTAGAGAAAAGAAAAAAAGGTGACATGAGCCTGGGTAGGGAAGTAAATTCCTAGGGAGGTGGAGGGGAGACAGCGACCTGGGAGCCAGGCCAGGGTGATTTCCTTAGATCTGCAGTAGCTGACAGAGAAAACCAAGCTGCTGCCTGGCTTTCACCTTGGCCCCAGCCCCATCTCTGTAGGGCACGCCGACATCATGAGAAAAGGAGAACAGAAGCAGAGAGCATACATTCCTGCAGTGGGGCGTTGATGGAGACACTGAGCCAAGACCATGGAGTTACAGTTATCATGATGAGATTTCTTACTGGGGGAAGGCAGTTCCATTTATCACCTAGGAAGCTGGAAAGTGGAGGGGAATAAAAGGGGAGAGCAGCATGGTGAGAAAAAGGCAGAGAGTATGGGAGAGGCTCCACAGCTGGAGATGAGGGAAGAACAAATGGGCAAGGGGAGGAAGCCCTCCAGGCTGTTGGTGGAGAGAAATTGGATCAAGAAGTTTTGGAGATGAAAGAGTATCCCATGGGTGGACACAAAACTGATTCAACTCTACCGTGACTGTTTAGGTGAGGTTTTGACCTGAACACAGAGATGGAGTCGGCTCCTCGGTTAGAAAAGAAGAACTGATTAACCCTGAGTAGGGCTAAAGGAGTCAGGTGGGGAGAAGACCCCAGAAATAAAGCCTAGGGAAGCACCCAAAGCTAGTAACTCCCTAGTAAGGGGAGCATACCCCCTGCCTCGTCATCTCACTGAACCAAGGTAGGAGGCCCTTCCCACCATGAGCTTTTGTGACTCACAGTGCTCATACCTGTAAGTCTTCACTCAAGGTCATGGGCAGTTTTCCACTTTAAATGACTGCCTGGCATCACGTTGAAGAGGATATTGCCAGAGAAGCAGTGGGGCAAGATGCTGGTCTCGAGGGTATGCCCTCTGACAGCTGTTTCCTTTGGGAATTATCCCACTGGGAATTATCCCAGTGCTGCAATGCCTGGAAGCCTTCATTTGGGAGGTTTTGTTTCTTGTAATGTAATGTGTGAGGAATGTGTGTACGTGTTTTAATTAGAGGAAATACTTGTTTTTTTTTTTCCTAAGAGTACTGAGTGTGTTAGATAACCTCTTGAGATAACCGGATATAGAAATCGCAGCTGTAGAGCTCACTGCTAGGGAGCCCGTTGGACCCTGTGGAATCTGTCTCTGGGGCAGGTGCTGATGCATTCAGCGAGACTCTCCCTGTATTGATCAAGGTAATGAGACGCTGTCATGTTAAATCCAGGCGAGTCCCGGAGAACCCACTTGGTAGCTGTTCTCCTTAGCCACTTTTAAGTTGTGTGATTAAACAGTGATTCTTGAAGTTAGAAACATGACATGTTGCCTTTGATTTAGAAGTTGGGAGAACAATATTTATCTACGGTAGAAGCCAGCTTAAAATCATCATTTGTCTTTGTAGCATTATCGGGTATCCAGCAGATGTCACTATTACAGTCTGTGTTCAGTTCTTTGGCTTTACTGAGAAATGTTTACAGGAAGGCTCAGTTTGGGGGACAATGTCTTATCAATGGTCTAATGACAGTTACTATTAGTTGCTGCTATGTACAGTACTAAATCAAGTACTGTACTGTACAATACTGCCAGAATATTTTTTGTAGGAATGCTTTTCTCTATGAGTATGAAATATAGAAATTTCCTGGTTATTTATTTCATTGTTTCATATGTGGAAAATCTGAGGATTTTTTTAAGATTTATTTTATTTATATGAAAGGCAGAGTGACAGAAAAAGAAGAGAGAAAGAAAGAGAGAGAACAAGTATGAGTTTCTTCTACCTCCTGGTTCACTCCCCAAATGTCTGCAACAGCCATGGATGGCAGGGCCCCAAGTATCTGGGTCACCTTCTACTGCCTCCCAGGTTCAATAGCAGGGAATTGGATCAGAAGCAGAGTATCCAGGACTCAAACTGACATTCCAGCAGGGGATACTGGTGTTATAAGCAGTGGCTTAACTTACTGTGCCACTACGCTGGCCCTGAAAATCTGAATTTTTAAATAAATAAATATACTTTATTTTCATACCATTATTGTTACTTATGTATTCAATCTTCAGTATAAAAATAGGACTTAGGGGCTGGCGCTGAGGTGTAGCAGGTAAAGCTGCTGTTTGCAGTGCTGGCATCCCATATGGGCGCTGGTTCAAGTCCCGGCTACTCCACTTCCGATCCAGCTCTCTGCTATGGCCTGGGAAAGCAGTAAAAGATGACCCAAGTCCTTGGGCCCCTGCACCTTTGTGGGAGATCCAGAGGAAGCTCCTGGTTCCTGGCTTCGGATTGGCGCAGCTCCTGCCATTATGACCAATCGGGGAGTGAACCAGTGGATGGAAGACTCTCTCTCTCTCTCTCTCTCTCTGCCTCTCCTTCTCACTCTCTGTAACTCTGACTTTCAAGTAAATAAATAAATCTTAAAAGAAAAATAGGACTTAAAGTCATGTGAACTGCTTTCATTCATGTTTCTGAATAAACCAATATGTTGGATTTTTCCCTGTGACAACAGCTAATTCCCTGGGTATCCTATAGCTCAATTGCATTCTACTTTTTATGATTTTTATTTATTTATTTACTTATTTGAAATGCAGAGCTACAAAGGAGCAGAGACGGGATGGGGGGGGGGGGAGGGAGGGAGAGAGAGAGGTCTTCTATCTGCTGGCTCACTCCCTAAATGGCTGCAATGGCCTGAGCCGAGCCGATCCAAAGCCAGTAGCCAGGAGCTTCTTCTAGGTCTCCCATGTGGGTGCAGGGGTCCAAGGATTTGGGCCATCTTCTACTACTTTCCTAGGCCATAGCGGAGAGCTGGATCAGAAGTGGAGCAGCCAGGACTTGAACCGGTGTCCATATGGGATGCTAGCACTGTAGGCGGCAGCTTTACCTGCTACACCACAGGACTGGCCCCCAGCTGCCTTCTGACACTATCTACCTGAAGTTAGTGTCAAATCCCACAGGACTCCCCCTCCCCCCTTTCAGACACCAGTCATAAGTCCCAGGCCTCCTATACTTCTCACTGACTAGCTCTCTACTAGGGGCTCCCATGACCCCTCCTTGGGTTTGATAATTTGCTAGAATGGCTCATAGAATTCAGGAAAATACTTGATTTTCTGATGTCTGGTTTCCTAGAAATACCTCATTGGAAAAAATGCACAGGGCAAGGCATGTTGGAAAGGGCTCAGAACTTCCATGCTTTCTGGGCACACCACCCTCCCAGCATCCCAGAACACATAATACAAAGGTTACACTCCTTGTGCAGAATCTGACGACTAACTCAGGCTCCAGCCCCCTGCCCCTTCTAGAGGTTAGCAGGGTGGAAAGTGAGAGTTCCAATCTTCTAATCATGTAGTTGGTTCCTTTGGCAACCAACCTCCATCCTGAATCCACCTAGAGGCCCACCAAGAGTCACCTTCTTAGCATAAACTCACATGTGGTTGAAAAGGACTTGTTGCACCTAAAAAAGACTCCTGTCACCCATGTCACAGAGACAGTTACAAGGGCTTAAAAGCTCCAGGGACAGGGACAAAGACCCAATTTATATTTCTTATTATATCACAGATAAATTCTTGTGACTCTTTCAAAATATTCTCTGATTTTGTTCATAACAATACTCCATCATTTAAGTTCAAAATGATCTGATGAGTCATCAGTAAATGTTCTCACAACTAATTCATAAAAGATACATTCAAAAGAGGTTCAGGGAACATCTCCTCTTTTGCTTTGAAGAAAGGACCGTATCTGCATTTGGGAACTGGTATTCATTAGGGTAAAAGCTAAACAGGACATAAAGAACAAAGATCAGGTGTCTTTTGCATAACCATTCCTAAGCAAGAGGTTCAGTTTACAGAGCCACCCCGCTGCCTGGGATTATGGGCTGGAAGCGGCATCCTCTTGAGCAGCGTGGTTGAGCTGGATTGCTAGAGTTCCAGCCAGCCAGAGTGAGAAAGCAAGCTTGCAGGAGGCAGGCGCTCTGCCCAGAAGTCTGGACCTAGAAACGGCCTACATCATTCTGCTGGCTCCATTGTTAAAATTCAATTACATAGCCACCCTGAGTGCTGGGGAGCTGGGAAATCCGTCAGACTGTGTACCCAAGAAAAGGGGGAGAGTGCACCCAAGTGGACACCTAGCAGTTTCTACCACAGACCTAGTGGTTCACTGGATTTGATTGACCATGATCTTCTAACATGGTTCTTGGTATCCTGTCTAGGAGGTGTACTCGGTATACAGGATCCTGGCTGGAATTCTGAATATTGGAAACATTGAGTTTGCAGCCATCTCCTCTCAGCATCAGACTGACAAAAGTGAGGTGCCTGATGCCGAAGCTTTGGAAAATGGTAATTGACGCTTAGGTAGCTGAAGTATGAGTTTCTTTCGCTTGGGTCATTTTTCAAGACACCCTAGAACACAGGGCAGCTGATCCTCGTCCTGCTCCTGGCTCTGATGTTTTCACTGAGCAGTGCCCCTGGAACGTCAGCGTTCCTCCCGTGAGCTGCAAGTGGGTTTCTGCAGGAAGGAGCTCCATGGAAGACAACTGTGGGCAGTGGTTCTCAACCTTGGCTGCTTTTGAAAGTCATCTACACGTTAAAAATATATTTATGTATTTGTGGGGTTGGAACCCATTCAGAATCCAGAGACTGCATCTGCAGGAGGGAAAGCAGACACCTGTTCACTTTTTAAGTTCCGCAGGTAGTTATGCGGGCCTAAGGAGTGAGAATCCTCAGCTATAAAACACAAGCAAGCTGATTTCTCTAAAGTCATGAGCCTCTTTGTGCTCAGCTGCAGCCTGTTCAGGGCCCTCACAGACTAATGTACTTAGTGGCTCTAGGAGTGGAATGCGATCTGTAGCTCTTCTTCCATTTTACTTGCCAAAACACTGCCTGCCACCTCTTCTTAGGTCAAACTGCTCCAAAGAGCTTTTTGGAAGGTTAGGGCCCTGGCTTGTTTGTCTCTGACTCTGAGGCACCCAGCATGCAGTGCTGCCCGTAGTGGATACTGAATAAACACTGACTGACTGTGGGTGTGGCCCCATGTTCCAGTGTCTTCCCTACTCTTCCTTCCAGCTGCCTCTGTTCTGGGCATCAGCCCGGAAGAGCTGCAGGAAGCCCTGACCTCCCACTGCGTGGTCACCCGCGGCGAGACCATCGTCCGCGCCAACACTGTTGACAGGGCTGCCGACGTCCGCGACGCCATGGCCAAAGCCCTGTACGGGAGGCTGTTCAGCTGGATTGTGAATCGCATCAATACACTGCTGCAGCCGGACAAAAACATATGGCAAGTTCACCCCCAGAGCAGAGGCCTCGGGAGAGCTGTCGTCAGCCTCAGCGCCTCTTGGAGTCTGCAACAGAAGCATCTGGTCCTCTCTGGGGCTTTCTTTAGCAACACTCTGAGGCCTTCTCCTGGAAAAGATGCAGCAGGGCTGTTAAACACGATGTGCTCCTGCCTGAGAGGGGAATGGCTGATGGAGTCGCTCAAGTATGGTGTTTAAGAGAATAGGCTTGGCGGCCAGCTTTGGGGTGCAACAGTTAAGCTGCTCTGCTTCCGATCCAGCTCCCTGCTAATGTGCCTGAGAAAGCAGCAAAAGATGGCCCAAGTGCTTAGACCCCTGCACCCACATGTGAGACACAGGTGGAGTTCCAGGCTCCTGGCTTTGGCTAGTTGTAGCCATTTAGGGAATGAACCAGCAGATGGAAGATCTGTCTCTCTCTGTCTCTCCCTCTCTCTCTCTGTAACTTTGCAGTTCAAATAAATAAATGCATCTGTATCAGAGAGAGAGGGAGAATAGACTTGGCTGAGACCTGGACAAACGGGTTGCATCCAAGCTCTGTAGCTCGATCAGTTGCATGTTCTAAGTCACTGCCTTCCCATCTGTATGATGGGAGCAATGGTAACCTTATAGTGTCATTGTTAGAGTCAAGCGAGGCACTTCACGGAGAGTTCTGAAGCACAGACTCTTAAATGATTACGTCTATACAACTCCTTGTTGTTGTTGTTAAAGAAAAAGTTTGACTGTGGCCAGAGCCCATTTGCAACTCTGCCTCTGTTCTTTTGTATTCTATTTGGTTTCCCTTTAGTTTCCTAAAAAATAAATACGTTTAAAAAAGAAAAAGGTTGATTTATTCATTTGGAAAGCAGAGTGATGGGAGAAGTGTTTAGGGGAGTGCCTTGGGGAGAGCTGGGTGGAGGTTAGAGGGGATCTTCAACCTGCTGGTTCACTCCCCAAATGACTGCAATGCCTGGGGCTGGGCCAGGCTAAAGCCAAGAGCCAGGAGCTTCTTCCATGTCTCCCCTGTGGGTGCAGGGGCCCAAGCACCCAGGCCATCTTCCACTGCTCTCCCAGTAGGGAGCTGGACCGGAAGTGCAGCAGCCCGGCCTGTAACTGGTGCTCCGATACACAGATTGCCTGCGTTATGAACGGCTGCTTAAGCTGCTTGCCCCGAGGACTCAGAATTGTTTCCCAAGCATTGGTGCTTTCCCTGTAGGGTAGAAGAACGGGCACCGTCACATTCTGAAGAGCACGATTCCCATTCAGCTTCGAGGGTTGGGAGGTGGAGGAATGCGTGAGCCAGTGCCTCAGCCCCTTCACACAGAGCGCATCCTCTTTCATCTGCTTTGTGTGAGGGGCTCTGAGTGAGATGTAAAAGGATTCTACTGCTAAAAAAAAAAAAAAAGAAAGAAAGAAAACCATTGAAAGACAAGGAACACATCACCTACCGCCTGAGCTGTGTCTCCCCTCAGAGGTGGTGGGATAGCTTCCCACAAGGGGGGTCAGGGTGTAGGGGCGAGAGGACCTTGGGGCACGTTTGTTCTCATCGGGGGTGTTCCTTCTCCAAAGAGGCTTCCTCTTATCTCTCATTCAGTCACGCGGAGGACGGAATGAACGTGGGGATCCTGGATATCTTCGGGTTCGAGAACTTTCAGAGGAATTCCTTTGAGCAGCTCTGTATCAACATCGCCAACGAGCAGATCCAGTACTACTTCAATCAGCACGTTTTTGCTCTTGAGCAGGTCAGCGGGGACTGTGAAGCAGCTAAGTGCACGCGGGAGGGCAGAGGTGGCTCCCAGAACCCTGTAGGCTAACACAGCAGGTCAAAGATGGGAGGAAAACCGCTGGCGAGGCGTGCCGTCAAAGTACATCCACACTCTAGATTCAGTCTGGAGCAGAAGAGGTGCTGAGTGCTGCTGAAGGATGCATTTCTCCACAGGAGTGGGGCTGTGACAAGCCAACTGTTTAAATCTTGCTCTGAAACTCTTTCAGGTCCATCGCCCCCTTGTCTTCTACTTTGTTTTACAAAAACGATCCATGACTGTGCCGAACGTCACAGGATGCTCTCGAATTCGGGACATGGGTCCCTTGCTCCTGTGCTGGCCATCCAGATCCTGTGTGCCCGATCCTACAGGAACTAGGGGCGATTCCAGGGAGGAGTAAGATCTGGTCTCAGTTTCCTAGAAATGGAAGTCTTTCCCCTCTGTGTTTCATGACACTTAAAGCAGAGCAAGAAGCTGCTGGGCCCAAGGGCTCAGGCCCTTTCCCTGTGACCGCAGCTTGTGAAGTAGACTCTGCTCCACCCAAATCCTTACTTAAACCCCAACACTCCCTTTTGTATGAAGGAGCTGCAGTAGCAAAACAGTCTGCTCAAGCCCCGTGGATGCAGGGCTACTGTCTTAACGCAGACACACAGACTACCCTGTGATGCGATCAACCAGATGTGGAGTAAAAATACTGGTATTGATTCCATCCCTGGAGCTGCCCTGCACAGTCATGGCCCTTGTTTCAGCCCCGGCGCCTTCCATTTATTTCCCTGGGGAACCCAGAGTGTGGTTCCCCCCCCCCCCCCCCACAGTTTCCCAGCCCTTGGTGATTCCCTGGCAAAGGGTAGGAGTCTGTGTTCTGTGTCACCCAAATGGCTTTCTTTCCAGGTTCACTTCCTTTCTAGGTTCATTTCTAAATGAAGAGCTTCTGAGTCTGTGTGTAGGAGACAGCTGTTGCACAGCTTCAGTGGTGTGATACGCAGACCAGTCCTTCACCGCACACATGATCACACAGGCCTTCAATGTTGCCAGAGCCAGAGAGTCGATGCTACGTCTCCTGGTGGTTGGCAGGCCTGTTCCGGACTGGAGAGAGCCACAGTGTGTCTCCCTGCAGGTGGAGTATCAGAGCGAGGGCATCGATGCGGTGCCTGTGGAGTATGAGGACAATCGGCCTCTCCTGGACATGTTCCTCCAGAAACCCCTGGGCCTGCTTGCACTTTTGGATGAGGAGAGCCGGTTTCCCCAAGCAACTGACCAGACCTTGGTTGGTGGGTACCTTTGGGACCAAAGGCACACACGCACACACACACAGAGCAGAACTTGTTCATGTCATCCCGAGTGTGCGTGGGTGGGTTTACCTTACAGGCTTTTGGCTACCTGACAGATTATAAAAGTAGACACCCTGTTTTTGATTGAACTCAAATGTTCTGGCAGAATTTGTGTCTTAAACCCATTATCATCCCTAAACCCCTCCCACTTTCCCATTGCTGCCATCACAAACGTCATCACCCCGAGCTGACATCGGTTTTCCAGCTTCCTCTCCCTTGTTGCCCAGAGCCAGTGCCGGCCCCCTTGTTGCCCAGAGCCAGTGCCGGCCCCCTTGTCTTTGGTGTCCCTGTCTTTTGCCTTTGCCTGGAGCCCATCTACCTCTAGCCCAGGTTAGTGCAGATTCCTCCCTTCCTTTCCATCCTGGACCGGCCGGCTAGTTTTGTCTTCTTTACATCCCCTGGGTCAGGGGAGGAAGACAGGACACCTCTTCCCGGCCCAGAGGCCCTCGTTTCTTCCCCTCTGTTGCTCTCAACCTGATGCTTGAGTTTCCTGTGCTCCTCGCTCCTTTGTCCCTCCCTTAGACAGTGAGATGCCCCAGTCCTCGCATCCCGTTAGTGCTCAGCACAGATCCACACCTGGTAGGCTCTCAGTGACAACCACGACAGGGCAAACATTGTTTGTTGAGGAAGGAACAGCAAGTGTGAAGCCTTTTCCCCAGATGGGAAGTGGATCTGTGGGAAATGGCCATGCTCTGTGGTTTCCTTTTATCTACAATCTCATTGCAAGTTTCCAAGGTGGGTTTAAGCCAGGGTAGTCTGCCTCCCACTGCTAACCTCAGGGATCTTAAGCAACTTGGCAGGTGTCATTAATGTCCACACCAGGAGTCTTTAGTGACAGCAGGAGAACGTGTGATGTGGGGTGCAGCCTAACACTGAAACCAACCCTAAGCAACTCAGCAAAGTCCAGATCATGAACACCCACCCCTATGGGTGATCTCTCTGCATGCTTGTACCCACAGTGGTAGTACCAGGCTTGTCTGAGAGCCTTTAGTCTGAGTCTTTCATGGCTTAAGAGTGTTTTCGTTTGGAAAAAGAAATCATTCATATTGTAACTTTCCAACATGCACGTCCACACAGACAAATGCGAAGACCATCTGCGATGCAAATACTTCTGGCGGCCCAAAGGAGTGGAGCTGTGCTTTGGCATTCAGCACTATGCTGGCAAGGTGAGGCCACTGCGGCGGTTACTAGACTAGAGTTCGACGAAGCGTTAGTGTCCCTATCACCCAGTCAGCACTGCTCATGAAATTGCTTGCAGATTTCTGTCCCATTTTAGTTCTTTCTTCTTGGACACCCAATCGTCGTTCCCCAGCTTTCTCAGTGGTGCCACTCACACCAAGTTACCCATGGCATAGAAGCAGTTTCCCGCTGGGGTGGCCCACAGAGCTGCCATCTGCTTCTCACCTGAGCTATTGGCTAGAACTGGCAGCTCTCCAGAGAGAGAACAGATTACAGCTTTTCACAGTGTGCAGTGGTGAACGTTCACATTCGAAAGTCATTTGCAGAGGGGTAGGTAACAGAGGAGGGTGAATATCGCAGTGGGGCTCCATGTGTAGCCCCGTAAGCATATGTCTACAGGCCACCAAAACTGTGCAGCTGAAAAGGAAAAAACAAACAACCCCTCCACCATCCAGATGTTAAGCTTTTACAACATTAACTGGAATTTCCACTTTTCATACGCTGTGCCCCCATCTCGATTTCAAGTTCCTGAAGCAGATTAGTGACTGACTCAGGAAACCCTCTGGTCCCATAGCCAACAACTCATTGCACGTGTAACTCCCAAAGGAGCCATGTGAATTATGGCTAATTGGTTCCTGTGGAGTTTGCTGAGGCCCTGGGCCCAGAGAAGGGGTAGGAGTTTAATGAAAGGCATTTTTTATTACTTTGTTGATTCAAGATATATCAAAATGATCTTTCATATTCATAGCGTAGCATTTAAATTAACTTTGCCTGGTGGCTGACGGTTAAAAGGCAGTTCTAATGTAAGGAAGGAAGACTGCTTTCCTCTCCGTGTTATATTTTCATTTCTTTGTTAATAATTGCAATCCAATTTTTACGCTTAACTATTTCATTCACCTTAGCACTGATATCTGGCCACAAAAAAGTTCATGGAAAATGGAATTAAAATATGAGTCTATTTTTGTGCAAAAGTTTTTGAAACCCTTAGTTTTTTCACAATACACATTTTCTATGAACTTATGAAGATCCCTTGTCTTTTAAAAAATATATGTATTTTTAATTCATCTTAAAAACATGAACAGAGCTTCTATCCATTGGTTCACTCCCCAAATGGCTGCAACAGCTGGTGCTGCACCATGCGGAAGCCAGGAAGCGGGAACTCCATCTAGGTCTCCATGGGTGGCAGGAACTCAGGTACTTTAGCCATCACCTGCTGCCTCCCAGGTGCACTAGCCAGAAGCTACAGCAGAAGCAGAGGAGCCGGGACTGAATGCCAGACACTCGGCTGTGGAATGTGGGCATTCCGCGTAGGGGCTTAGCGTCCTGCACCACCACACCTGCCCCAGACCCCTTCCTTAATGTCCTCCGAATGAACACCAACCTCCAGCCTGCCTCTGCCTCCCAGTCCGGCTCTGTTTATCTCACCCCTCTCTGCCTCTCTCTGTCCTTTCACACCTATTTCCTGCCTGGTCTTCTTCCCTCTTTCTCTTTCTTGTTTTTAGAAAAGAAAGGATCCTTTTCTCTCTGGGTTCTGTGTTCTTTGCCGAATCCATTTGCCATGCAAAGTTTATGTGTAAATAAGGGATTCCCAAGGGGTATACTTAACATTTCTCTGAACTGGACCCTTCTCTTCGGAGAACGGCTCCGCATCCTTGAGCAAGCATTCTGATCCCATGAGTTTCTTGGTAGGCAGTGAGAGGACAGCAGCGATGCGCATGCACCCGGGCTGCCTGGGCTTTGATGCCAGCCTACCGCTTGCGCGGTCTGAGACCGTGGCACTTGCTTCAGCTCCGTCACGGCCTCTGCTTGCCTACCAATGCAGTGAAGCTTGCCTCCAGTGGGGTGCTTTGCACAGAGTAGGGGCCCAATGTATTTTGATTATTCTGATATGATTTCTCTCTCTTTTTTTTTTAAAGACTTATTTATTTGAAAGTCAGAGTTACGCAGAGAGAGGAGGAGAGGCAGAGACAGAGAGAGAGGTCTCCCATCCACTGGTTTACTCCCCAGTTGGCCACAATGGCTGGAGCTGTGCGTATCTGAAGCTAGGAGCCAGGAGCTTCTTCCAGGTCTCCCATGTGGGTGCGGGGGCCCAAGGACTTGGGCCATCTTCTACTGCTTTCCCAGGCCACAGCAGAGAGCTGGATCAGAAGTGGAGAAGCTGGGTCTCAAACCGGCACCCATATGGGATGCCATCACTTCAGACCAGGGCATTAACCTGCTGTGCCACAGTGCAAGTCCCATAAATTTTTTTAAAAAAAGATTTATTTATTTATTTGAAAGGCAGAGTTAGAAGGAGAGAAAAAGAGGTCTTCTATCTGCTGATTCACTCCTTAAATGGCCACAACAGCCGAGGCTGGACCAGGCCAAAACCAGGAGCCTGAAAGTCCATCCAGGTCTCCAAGCACTTGGGCTGTCTTCCCAGGCATATTAGCAGAGAGCTAGATCAGAAGTAGAACAGATTGGACTTCAACCAGTGCCCATATGGATGTGGGCACTGCAGAAGGTGGCTTAACCACCTGTAACACAATGCCAACACAGAGATGTGGGTTTAGTTCTTTTTTTTTTTTTTTTAAAGATTTATTTTATTTATTTGAAAGAGAGTTACAGAAAGAGGTAGAGACAGACAGTGAGGTCTTCCATCACTGGTTCACTCTTCAGATGGCTGCAACGGCTGGAGCTGCACCTATCTGAAGCCAGGAGCCAGGACCTTCTTCTGGGTCTCCCATGTGGGTACAGGGGCCCAAGGACTTGGGCCATCTTGTACGGCTTTCCCAGGCCATAGTAGAGAGCTGGACTGGAAGAGGAGCAACCAGGACTAGAACCAGCACCCATATGGGATGCTAGCGCTTTAGGCCAGGGCTTTAACCCGCTGCACCACAGCGCCAACCCCGGGTTTAGTTCTGAACTTCTGGCTTCAACCTGGCCCATCCTTGGCTATTGCAGGCATGTAGGGAGTGAACCAGCAGATGTGCGTGATCTCTCTTCCCCACCCCACCCCCCAACTCCCAGTTCAACTAAATAAAAATAAACAAGTCAATGGAAATTTTTACAAAGAACTGCATGGCTGTGTCAAGATGAGTTTTATACAGAATTTGATTAATGACTCACCAGCCCTGTTGTTGGTGCTGCCAGCACTGGACGGTTGACTTGGCTAAGTTGCTATTTGCTTTTTGTGTTGCAGGTGTTATATGATGCTTCTGGGGTTCTTGAGAAAAACAGAGACACTCTCCCAGCTGATGTGGTTGTGGTCCTGAGGACATCAGAAAACAAACTTCTTCAGCAACTCTTCTCAATCCCTTTGACCAAAACAGGTACCTGGGAACCCCTCACCAGCTGTGATCCTAATGCTTGTACCAATCCAGGTGGCCTTTTCCAGTTAGTGTCTAAATACTGCTCGTCCTGCTCTACAAACATTGAAACGTAAGGATTTACCTAAATTCCAGAAAAAGAAAGTGTTTTGTTCATGATTTAATGGCAGAGAATAAGCATATATACGTGTGTATACACATAGACTTGCCAACACCCGCATGCACACTTCCCACAACATCAGCTCTTAGATGTCTCAGTTTCTCTGTCTGCCATTTTTTATTCTTCCATTTATAAAACCATATGCAATCATCAGTGCATGCTAACCACTCATATGTGGTCCGTTGACCTCGAACTTCCGGGAAGACCATTTCTTTTCACGCATGCCTCCTAGTGAAAGGAGTGTGGAGAATCCAGTGTCAGCTGGGCATGGGATCCTCAGAGGTCACTTTGTCTGACTTCCCACCCAGTTGTCGACCCCACCCTACAGCTCTCCTAAGCGACCTGGGGTGTACATGATCTTGACCCACTGCTCAGTTAATCCTCATCTCAAGACACAAGAAACCAGGACCCATGAAGGGAACTTGTAGTTGGTTCCAGCTCCTTTGATATACACAGGATGTTGCAGCCTTTGCTAGGCAGCTGCCTCCATGTTCTCCCAGCACTGCACTCCAGGGTTTCATGTGTTTGAGGCTGTGTCTAGAAGTAGCAGTGAGTATGCTTTTAAGAAAGGAGGGGCAGACATCCCTTGTGGCTCATCATTTCATCTTCTTTCTGTATATCACTCTTGAAATCACTGGCACCCATGTCCAGCATGGGGCGTTTGCCTGCTCAGAGAAAAGCCACCAGGCAGGCAGAGCTACTTGTAGAGGAATGAAAAGCCCAGCTCAGAAAACAAAGAGCCACAGTCACAGTCTTTGCTTCGTCTTAAATGGAAGGAAAGTTGAAACAAAACTAGCAGCAGGGGATCATCTGAAGGCTGCCCTCCAGCTTCCTTTCCAGACCTCTCTTGGGGCCAGCCAGGATTTCATTCATTCTGGCTTCCGGGGAGCTGGGGGGAAGGTGTGGGGAGAGCTGGCTGGTATTTCTTCAACAGAGACTGAGGGGTATAGACTCCTTGTCAAGTGATTTTTGTGCGTAGGCAAAGACATGACCATTATTAATAGGGAAACTTCTGAAATCAAAAGCTGTCCAAATGATTCTTCCACTGGCATTTACACCCTCTCATAAAAGTGATTAACGACTTGTCAAATCTGTTCACAATTTTGGAATTTCCGATTTTTCAACCTTTGGCAAAAACAAAAACAATTTCTCAGAATAGGCCACTAGGTGGCACTCTGCAGAAAGTAAGGCTCCACTGCGCGCCTGTTTTCCCCTGGACTCTCCACGTGGGGAGGAACAGGAACAAAGAGAGTCCCACTCCTGTTCCTGCTTCTTTTTCTTTTAATTTTTTCTTTCCTTTTCTCCCAAAGAGCCTTCCTGCTGTCTTGTCTATCTTCCTGAATATTTCCTTGAGAATGCACCCCATACAACCTGGAGGAAACACACGTGTAGAAACAAACATGATGGCCTGTCATCCTGATATTCCTTGCATTCCTGAGCTGTATATCATGCATAATGATTTCTTTTGAAATCCTAAGCTTGGTTTTCTCCACTTTGTGCGTATAACTAAGAAACCACAAATAAACATCAAAACTAATTAGCATGGTCCTGCTTCCTTTTTCTGGAATTATTCATGTAAAAATACCTTCAACTAAGGAACACTTATAGAACAGCGTCCAGTAACGAGTCCCCGTGAAGACAGCAAGGGCAATATAGAGGTGAAGGTGATTTGCTTTTGTCATGAAGTAACTAGAATTTTCTTTTACCTTCCCTTTCTGTTGAGAAGTGGGCACTAAAATTAATCTGCTTCAGACAATGGTTGCCCTTGTTGCTGAACACCCCACCCCCCAAACTAGCTGGAGGTGTTGGTGTAGAACCCTCCGCTAGGTCTGCTCTCCTGATGCACAAAAGCCGATCACCGACCTTGGGAGAAAGCAGGTGTTTATTGCGAAGCACAGGGCAAGGAGCCGGGCAGCGATTCCTTAATTCTCAGGCTCAATGAGGAGTTGGGGGCGAAGGCTGTTATGGATTGAAATTGGGGCTGAGAGGTGTATGATCAGCTTGTGCCCGAGTTCCAGGTTGGTCAGTGGAGCTTGTGACCTTCTTTGATTGGTGGCTGATGCCATGCTCTTTAGGGAATTTATGGTGGCCAGGCAGACTCCAGTTGGTCTGGAGTAGTGGTAGGGCCACATCTAAGTGGTGGTTTCCTTCTGCCCCAGACCTGGGATTCCCCTCCACAGACCCCTCCACACAATACTGGCCAGCAAGGTTTTGACTATTGGAGAAGCAAATGGCTTCTTGGGTCTGGTGATTAGAAGCTGGTAGGGCCAGCTGTACCACTCTCTCAATTCAGTGAATTCCTTTGATAAAGGACAGGCAAGGACACCTTGGGCTGAGGGAAACAGATGACCTGGGTCCTGATTTTACATTATAGGGGTTCGGTCTCACCTTCAACGCTCAGTTCTAATTTTTCCCCCTGAACCCTTTTATTTGAACCCTTTTATTTAAGGCATACAAATTTCATGCATTTTATAAAAACAACCTCAGGAATGTAGTGATTCTTCCCACCGTGCTCTCCCTCCCATCCTTCTTCCTTCTTCCTCTCCTATTCCTATTCTTATTTTTTACTACAATCTATTTTCAATTAACTTTATACACAGAAGATTAACTCTATGCTAAGTAAAGGGTGCAACAAATAATATGAAAAAAAAAAACTGTTTATCAACAGTTTTTTGATTTCTCTTGATTTCTCCTGTGACCCGCTGTTCATTCAGGAGCATGTTGTTCAGTCTCCATGTGTTTGCATATGCTCTGAAGATTCTTGAATTGTTGATTTCCAGTTTCATTCCATTGTAGTCAGAGAAGATACATGGTATGATTTTGATTTTTTTTGAGTTTGCTGCGACTTGCTTTATGGCCTAGCCTGTAGTCTATCCTAGAAAAAGTTGTGCATGCAACTGGTGAGAACAATGTGTATCTGCAATTGTAGCAAGAAAAGTTCGATAGATATCCATTGCGTCCATTTGGTCTATAGTGTCTATTAACTGTTGTTTCCTTGCTGATTTTCTGTCTGGTTTATCTGTCTATTGCTGAAAGCAGGGTATTGAAATCCCCCATTACTATTGCATTAGATATGTGTTCATATCCAGTGTGCATATGTGTTCCTTTAAATCCATTAACATTTCCTTTAAATAGCCAAGTGCCCTGTAAATAGGTGCATATACATTTATTATAGTGATATCTTCCTGTAGAATTGATCCCTTAATCATTGCATGGTGCCCTTGTTTGTCTCTCTTAACAGTTTTTGTGTTAAAGTCTATTTTGTCTGGTATTAGGTTGGCTCTACCAGCTCTTTTTGGATTTCTGTTAGCATGGATTATCTTTCTCTATCCTTTCACTTTCAGTCTGCATGCACTTTGCTGGTGAGATGTGTTTCTTGTAGGCAACAAATAGATGGGTTTTGTTTTTTAATCCACTCAGCCAGTCTGTATCTTTTAACTGGAGAGTTGAGGCCATTTACATTAAAGGTGACTATTGATAAGTAATGACTTGCCCCTGCCATTTTTCCAAAAATATTCCTATTGTTTACTTTGGATTCTCTTTGTACTTTTATTGGGAGATTTTCTGCCTTCATCTTCTTTCATAGTGGTGACCATGTTTCTGTGTATAGCACATCCTTAAGCATCTTTTGTAAGGCTAGACAAGTGTTGACAAATTCTTTCAATTTCTTTTTGTTATAGAAGGTCTTTATTTCACCTTCCTTCATAAATGAGAGCTTTGCAGGCTGCAGTATTCTGGGTTGACAGTTCTTTTCTCTTAAGTCTTGCAATGCATCTTACCACTCTCGCCTAGCCTGTAGGGTTTCTGCTGAGAAGTCTACTGTGAGTCTAATTGGAGATCCCCTGAAAATACCTGGCCTTTCTCTCATTTTCAGTCTCTTCTTTGTGTTTTACTGTAGAGAGTTTGACTGCAGTGTATCATGAGGATCTTCTCTGGCCATGTCTATTAGGAGTTCTGTGAGCTTCCTATAATTGGACATCCCTTTCTTTCTCCAAATTAGGGAAGTTTCCTGTAATTTTTTCATTTAAAAAAAAGCCTTCTAAGGCCGGCGCCGCAACTCAATAGGCTAATCCTCTGCCTGCAGTGCCGGCACCCTGGGTTCTAGTCCCGGTTGGGGCGCCGGATTCTGTCCCAGGTGCCCCTCTTCTAGGCCAGCTCTCTGCTGTGGCCAGGGAGTGCAGTGGAGGATGGCCCGAGTACTTGGGCCCTGCACCCCATGGGAGACCAGGAGAAGCACCTGGCTCCTGCCTTCAGATCAGCACCAGCACCAGCAGCAGCGGCCATTGGAGGGTGAACCAACGGCAAAGGAAGACCTTTCTCCCTGTCTCTCTCTCTCACTGTTCACTCTGCCTGTCCAAAAAAAAAAAAAAAAAAAAAAAAAGGCCTTCTAATCCATTCTCTCTTTCCATGCCTTCAGAAACTCCTAATTTCCATATGTTGGGTCATTGGATAATATCCCATAAATCCCCCACACTGTTTTTTAAGTCGTCTTCTTCTTCTTCTTCTTCTTCTTCTTCTTCTACTACTACTACTACTTCTTCTTCATCTTCTTCTTCTTCTTCTCTTCTTCCTCCTCCTCCTCCCCCTCCTCCTCCTCCTCCTCCTTCTCCTCCTCCTCCTTCTCCTCCTCCTTCTCCTCCTCCTCCTTCTCCTCCTCCTTCTCCTCCTCCTCCTTCTCCTCCTCCTCCTTCTCCTCCTCCTCCTTCTCCTCCTCCTTCTCCTCCTTCTCCTCCTTATCCTCTTCCTCCTCCTCCTCCTCCTCTCCCTCCTCTTCTTCTTCCTTCTTCTCCTCTTCTTCTTCTTCCTCTTCCTCCTTCTCCTTCTCCTCTTGTTCTTCTTGTTCTTCTCCTTCTCTTCCTCCTCTTGTTCTTCTTCTTCTTTCTTCCTATAAAACAGTAGGACATCTTCCACTTCTTTCCGAGGCCATAGAGAGCTGGATTGGAAGAGGAGAAGCTGGGACTCGGACCAGCACCCATATGGGATGCTGGTGCTCCAGGCCAGAGCATTAACCCACTGTGCCACAGCGCCAGCCCCATTCTCTCTCTCTCTCTCTTTCTCTCTCTCTCTCCTTCTCTCCCCTTCTCCCTCTCTCCCTCTCTCCTTCTCTCCCTTTCTACCTCTCTCTCCCTCTCTTTTTTTGGTAAAGATTTATTTATTTATTTGAAAGAGTTATACAGAGAAAGAGAGAAGGAGAGGCAGGGAGAGAGAGAGGTCTTCCATCCGCTGGTTCACTCCCCAATTGGCTGCAATGGCTGGAGCTGCACTGATCTGAAGCCAGGAGCCAGGAACTTATTCTGGGTCTCCCATGTGGGTGCAGGGGCCCAAGGACTTAGACCATCTTATTCTGCTTTCCTAGGCCATAGCAGAGAGCTGGAATGGAAGTGGAGCAGCCAGGGCTTGAACCAGAACCCATATGGGATGCCAGCACTGCAGGCAGTGGCTTTACCCATTTTGCCACACCGCTGGCCCCCTGCTTACTTCTAAGTAATCCTATGATCTATTTTTTGAATTTTGTTTCTGGTATTTCTTCAGTCTCTTCATTTTCACATTCTGGTATTGAAGGCATCATGTTGTCTTCATTATTCTTGTTTCTTAAATTGCTGCCTTTATTTTTAAGCATTTCTGGAGATACTTGTTGGTTTTTTTTTTTTACCCCTGTGATAGCTTTTATCTTTGGACTGTGCCTCTGTGGCTTAGTGGAATGTCTGCTCTTCCAGTGAGTACCCTGAGACGTGTGCTGCGTGTGTGACCAGGGAGCTCTGTTCAGTGCTGCAGGATGAGGGGAGTATCCAAGGAGACACTCAAGATGAGTGTGGTAAATCTCTGTTTTTTTAAAATCAGAGTGGTGGTTTAATCTGTTCTGTTGGCCTAGTCTCACACTCACCTCTTCTCCAAGGAGACCAATGCCTGGTCACTAACCCAGTTCACACTGCCACAAGAACCACACAAAGGATCTTTGCAGTTCTTGGTTGGAGCATGGATCCTGCAACAATGACCCTCACCAGGGGATCAGGGAGCCCCAAGTGTGTGGAGCTGCCCACAATGACTGGCCAAAGATCCAGCCACACCATTCACCCTCACATGCAGCCACAATGTCTTCATAGTCCTAGCACACAAGGCTCTCACAGTCACAGACACCTAGCCCCATGTCAGTTCTCCCAGCTGGACTTAGATGTCTCCCCTGGCTGGTTGCTGGGTGCACAGACATGAGCTGGTGCAGCTGTTGCCTAAGTCCAAAATGGCATCTGCTTCCTCTCAGCTAGTTACAGGGCACTGGTGTTGGGTGGTCGAGAAGAGAGAAACGTGCCCCACCACTTATTCCCCTTTAGGTTGGCAGGTGCACTGTCCCCCACAGGGTTCCACGCTGGACTCATGCCAGGCTCTTCCTGCAGCTTCATCACGAGTGGCTTGGGCTGCTGTAGTCTAGTCTCACCTCACTCTCCAAAGCTGACGCTGAGGCTCTGGGCTGCTGAGTTGTGCGTGTCCATACCCTCCATGTAGATCCACAATGTCCTTGCAATTTACGTAGTTTCCTCTACTGTTTTCTCCCTAACTCTTGGCTGAGATCGCACTCTCTCTATGCTTTATTTGACTGTCTTCCCTAGACTAGAACAGTAAATGCTCTCTCGTATTCCAACATCTTGGTGTCTCTCCCAACTCTCAGTTCTAAAGTGATTCTGAATCCTGCATTGAAAGTCACAATGTTAATTATGCATCTACATTTTAGAACATTGATATTTGATGGTTTTGGGTTTTTCTTAACAGTACAGTCTGTAAAGAGAGAGAGAGAGAACGAACTCCATTCAGTGGTTCACTCTCTAAACACCCACAGCAGCCAGGCCTGGGCCAGGCCAAAGCCAGGAACCTAGTCTGAGTCTGTTGCATGGGTGGCAGTGCCCCAACCACCTGAACCATCACCTGCTGCCCCCGCCCAGGTTGCATACCCACAGGAAGCTGGCATCAGGAGCAGAGCAGGAGCTTGAACCCCCAGGCACTCCAATGTAAGATGCAGGTGTTCTGGGCAGCATGTTAGCAACTGTGCCAGATGCCGACTCCCAGTCTTTTTTTTTTTTTTTTTGGTTTGTTTTTATGTATCCTAGTTGCAAACCTTAAATAATTATTGTATTAAAATTAAATCGGGTACTAGATCAGCAGTGAGGATAAATAGTATAGGCAATTACCTTGTAAACTTCTTTTTTATTTATTTTATTTATTTATTTTTTTGACAGGCAGAGTGGACAGTGAGAGAGAGAGACAGAGAGAAAGGTCTTCCTTTGCTGTTGGTTCACCCTCCAATGGCCGCCGTGGCCGGTGCACTGCGGCTGACGCACCGGCTGATCTGAAGCCAGGAGCCAGGTGCTTCTCCTGGTCTCCCATGGGGTGCAGGGCCCAAGTACTTGGGCCATCCTCCACTGCACTCCTGGGCCACTGCAGAGAGCAGGCCTGGAAGTGGGGCAACCGGGACAGAATCCGGCACCCCGACCGGGACTAGAACCTGGTGTGCTGGTGCCACAGGTGGAGGATTAGCCTACTGAACCATGGCGCCAGCCACCTTGTAAACTTCTTTTGGAGTGTGAACAATTGGAAGGAAGAAGAGGGATGAAGGTTGGGAAGGTATTAGCTTTGAGTGGTTGGGAAGCTGCTAGCCCTAACCTTCAAGAAAGTCCAGTGTTAGACTTCTCAATCCCAAGAGGAGACATTTGTTAAGAAGACTCCTAAGAGACGTTGACAGTGTTCTAGCTCCTGACTTGGTCTTGGCTGTTGGTTGTAATACTCACTGTGCTATCTGTTTTGCACACTTCTCTTCTGTGAATTCTATTTCACAGTAATTTCTTTTCTTTTTTTTTAATATTCATTTATTTATTTGAAAGGCAGAGTTACAGAGAGGCAAAGGCAATGAGAGAAAGAGAGGTCTTCTCTCTGCTGGTTCACTCCCCAGAAGGCCACAACAGCTGAAGCTGCACTGATCCAAAGCCAAGAGCTTCTTCTGGGTCTTCCACGTGGGGGATGGCCCAAGTCCTTGGGCCATCTTCCACTGCTTTCCCAGGCCGTAGCAGAGAGCTGGATCAGAAGTGGAGCAGCTGGTTCTTGAACCAGCACCCTTATGGGATGCCAACACTGCAGGCAGCAGATTTACCCCCTAAGCCACAGCGCCAGCCCCTCATTTCTTTACTGAAGAATTCCTTGCAGTTAAGTTGAGCTTTCCAGAAAATTAGATTACTGTCTTCCTTTGCTTTTGAAAATAGGCAGCATCATGGGGTACTGGGTAAAGATGCCACCCGAGACGCCAGCATCCTGTGTGGGTGCTGGTTCGAGTCCCAGCTGTTCCACTTCTGATCTAGCTCTCTGCTAATGGCTTGGGAAAAGCCCCCAGAGGATGGCCCAAGTGTTTTGGTCCCTGCTAGTCCACTTGGCATTTTCCCATTTCCTGTCTGCACTTTCCTGTTCCAATTGTACAGCCCAGGGTACTGAAGAAATTCAACAGCAGGGGGAGAGAAATCATGAGGTGCAGGGTCGGCAGGGGGCAGGGCTCCCTCTGGGTTTCTGCAACCATCTCCCAGGGCCACTCTGCTGGCACCTGCTGCATCTGATGGCAGAGTTGCCTGAGGGACACTCTCATTCCGAGTCTCAGTGATGACCAGTAAACAGAGGAAGCCGCAGCCAGTAGGGGTTCTCTCGGGCCTAAGAAAC